>NC_044305.1:370745-670745 GCF_007474595.2 Lynx canadensis | reverse complement strand
TAAACAGCCTTGGCCTGCCCAGACCCCACCCCCACCTCACTGCACCCATCCACCAACTGGCGCCCGTGGCCACCCCACAGCCACACCTTTCACACGAATGCCCCTTCCTCTCCCAACACCCAGGGCAGGAAGGTGCTCTCAGGGGACCCCTTGAAGTCCCCCACTGGCCAGTGACCCCAGGATGGCCAAGGTCCCTCCAAGGTCTCTCTGGACAGGGGGCCATGCAGGTCAGATGTCCCTCCCTCCCTGAGCCTCGCCCCTTAGTCATCCACCCATCAGAAGCCCCAAGTTCACAGGGGCCCCCAGCCCCCCTTTTGCCCACTGCAGACCTCGCCCCCCTCCCCAAGAGAGCCAGCATCCTGGTGAAGCGCCAGGTGCTCCAGGACTGGGAGGTGTGCAAAGGGACTGAACCCAAGGGGCCCGGGCAGGAAGCCCGCTGGCTCAGCACACAACAAAGGCCATTTCCCCAGGTGCCTCCTGCTCGATCCTGGGAGACCGGGGTAATTACCACCTGGCTCACGCGAGCACAGCCGAGGGGCTCCCCCCACCCCACACCCCGCCCACACAGGGGCTGCGCCGCAGTCCCTACTTTGGACTCCTGGGTCTTCTCTGCCTCCCCAACCCCACCCTTCTCATAGACGATTGTGACCTCCTCCAGGCTCACAGCTTCCAGTCAGAACCCTTCTAGGTGTCTCCCTTCCTCCAAAGACCTCATCTTGGCTCTTCCATCTGATGCACCCTGTGTCCCGTGTCCACCATGCCCCACTGCAAACACCTGCCACCCCCACCAGAGACCCCCACCAGAGATAGGAAGTGTGCTTCGCTCCCCTCTTATTTCTCAGCTTCCGCAAGCCAGCTTCCCTGCCCCAGGGCCTTTGCACACACTCCTCTTACTGCCTGGAGTTCTTTCCTGCTTGCACATCCACCATAGGGCTGCCTCCTCCTTGTCCTCAGGTTTCTGACAGGCTGCCCAGCCTTCCTACACTGGTACCCTCTGAGCAGGGGTCCATTCATTTCCTCTCCTGCTCTCTCTGCTGGCCCCCGAGTACACAGCCAGAACCCACACACAGGGGTGGCATGTGCATCCTGACGCATGCCAGCCAAGATGGCCCTCGTGAGGTCAGATCCAACTGGAGAGCAGCCCCTGGCCCCATTCAGACAAGGCTCAGTGGTGCATCCTGAGCAGTCTCTAAACACCACTGGAAAGAACTGGAAAGAAGGGGCCCGTGGGTAGGAGGCCTGTGTCCTAGAGGGACCCAGAGAGCTTCCAAAGGCAGAGCATGGGGGTCCTGAGAACAGGAGGGGCTTGGCCCTGTCTGAGGAGCCTGGCCACACAGGAACCCACAACAGGGTAGATGTGGCTCACTTCCAGCAAGGCCACACCCCAGAGGAAATGACGGAGGTAACTCATGCCCGTCCGTACAATCACAGGGGAGCCTCGTGCAGGACAAGGAGGGTTCCTCTGAGGCAGCCAGCACTGCTGTGGATGTGAGCTCTGGGGTCAGGACACAGCAGAACTGTCATCTGCTGAGAAGACATCAGCTTTTGGGGAGAAGGTGCTCAGCAGTGGGATCAGTTAGGACCATGCCCCACAAAACATCCCACGTTCCCTACATGAGCACAGGAACCAACAGACCTGCCTCCCTGCCCCACTGCCCCCTGATGTTGATGGGACAGCCAGGCCTGCCTCCCCCAGGGTCAGTCTCCCCCAGACTCTTCCTGAAGAGCCTCCAACTGGCTCTTGGGCTGGCCCATCCCCTGTGCTCCCACGGCTCACAGCTCTGGCATACCGGTCCCCTAAAATCATCCCTAGTGAGTGTTTTCTTGGACTCCACTCACATGCCTCCAAGTGACAGGAGGCTCACCCATAGGCAGAACCCCTTTTTAACATGCCCCCTCCTTGGTCCCAGTCCTCCCCCAGGCATGTGCGTGGGGTCCATTCTCCAGGCCAGCACCCACAGCCACTGTCTCCTCCCAAGCTATAAGCCACTGAGGGCACAAGGTGAGGGGAGTCAGGGACAGGGCCACCTTGTCACCCAGGGAGCACCAGGAGCTCTTATGACAGACACAAAGCCCAGTGCTCGCCAAACAGGCACATGTAATTCCACAGGGAAACTTCACAATACGTCGTTAGCGTGGAAAAGGATTAGAGAATTCTGAATCCTATCTCGTTTAAAAAACGCATAGGATGGGCACAGATGCCTGAAAATAAATCAGGTGACACAAACGTTCTTCCCGTGTTTGACTGTATCTTCCCAGCTCCCCACGAGGGGTGTGTATTATTTCTGTCATCAGCAAAGACGACAGACCATACCCAATGGTTTAAGAAGCTGCTGGCGCCCCTCACTCAGGCAGGGTTGAAACACCTGCTTTCCGTCCATGCCACGTTCATTCAGCTTTTGGCTAGTTAAACCACACATGCCTCAGACACGCAGGCAAGAATGCTAACTGGGAAGAAAGGATCGCTGGGAGCACAAGCTAAATCTGGAGATGCAAGCAAGTGGTCCAGGTGAAAAGGGCTGGTGCTTGTGCAGCCTCCCCAGCCCCTTCCCCAGCACCAGCCAAGGGGCCAAGGGGCCCCTCACGCCCCATGGGCCTTGGCTGGTGCCCATGAAGGGCCAGGGCCGTGGGCTTCTGTTCAGCACCATGGCCAGCACCATGGCCAGCACCATGGCCAGCACCCTCTCCTGCCCACAGGCCTGGGATAGGCCAAGGGAAACCCACCTGCCTTCTTCTTAATCCCATCTGGGACCTAAGCTCCAAAATGCTCCCCTGCTCTGCCCTTGTGCACGTGATGAACAGCACACTGGGTCAGGCCCTGCCCTCCTGAGGGAGGCTCACTGAGGCTCTGTCTGTGGGTGAACAAACTCCCATGGGCCCAGCAGGCTCCTGCGGCAACCCGTCGGCTGCTGGGCCAGAATCGGCACTTCCACATCCTCTCCCAGTGAACTGGCTTCTCTCTGCGCCTCCCGCAGCTTGTCACCACCTCCCCACAAACCTGGGGTCCCAGGAGAAACTGGCCTTTTCCTCCAAACACTTCAAACATTTTTTTCCAAGCCTAAATGGAAAAGCAAACTCACAAGTTCTAAGCTCTCTAATTCCGTGGACGGAAAGAGCAAAGCAGACAAGACCTAGGGGGAAGGAGTGCAGCCGGGCAGGGGACGGCCGCACCCTGCAGGCCACCAGGAACAATCCAGGGGGACGCCCTCTGCGGCCGGGCTCACTCGGCACTACCCATCCATCCACTGTGAGCAGCCGACCTGCCACCATCACAGATGATTAACGGACATCCGGGTACACTGTTCCCAATGACTCCCAGTAGGACTTTCTGTACATTTACAACATTATTCCAAGTAATCCAAAAAAATTAGAGACCTAATTGTATTCAGGCTAGATAACCAGTAGAGACTAATGACACTCAGCTCTGCAGCACGTCCTGGAGATGAAAGTCAGGCTCAGGGCTGACCCGGAACACACCCATCCCCCATTTCCCCCAAGGGGAGCAGCCGTGGCCCCAACCTTCATGGTCTCTGCAAGGAGCCGCCTGGAAAGCCAGGGCCCTGTCCCCCCAGCATCCCTTCCCTTCAACCAACCCCAGGTGCTAAGCAGTGGGACAAAGATTCTGGGCAGCTGGTGGCTGGGGGGGGAAGCCAGAACCCCCCCCCCAAGTCAGGTCACCTCTCCCATTTGTGGGGGCTGTTGGAGAAGGCCATGACCTCTTTGACCCAGCACCTGCCAGGCCTGAATCCCGGCTGCCCCACTTACCATCAAGTGGCCTTGAGTCCATGACCACTCGCCTGGGGTCCTAACCTCAGCATCTGGGGGCTGATGGACAGCAGGTGTGTGGAGCACCTGAAAACAATCCTGTTCCCACCCCTGCTCATCATCCTGGAGACTCGGGGAAGTGTCAGAGGACCCCCTTTCTGAGACCTGACTGCCCCTGTGACTGAAGCTCGCAGGAACCAGAGTCCGGGGGGCAAGAGGAAGGGTTAGGTTCAACACCGCACTGGGGCCAGCATCCCCAAGGGCCACAGTCCCCTCTCTGCACCGGGAAAGGGTGAGGCTACAGGTGTATGGCAGGGTTGGTGGTGGATTGGTTTAGGGACAAGAGGCTCCTTAATCAGCACTCAGACCCACAGCCAGTGCCCATCAGTGTGACTATACCAGGCCCTTCCTTCCCCACAATGAGCCCCCAGCCTAGTCCCCTTGGGCACCCCACGAGGACCCATCCTGCCACGCTCAGCAAGACCCTTGCAGAGAAAGCCGCACAAACTTACTGAGAGCAAATCATTCTAGGAGCACCTACTCCCCTGGAAATGTGGAGCGGACAGCTGCCCCTGGGCAGCTCAGCCGGAGGGCCCCCAGTCCAGGGACCCTGCAGTCCTCAGGGCCTTCAGCATGACCTAGACCAGCTTCAAACAATAAAAACTCCAGCCCTCCCTGCCCCCAGCTCCAGACCAGTCCATCTACTGAACAGCCCGTAGACCCCCTCCCCTCCAACTCTGTGGCCCCGGCTTTTTAAATTCACATGAGGAACAGGCTACAGGGAGAGCCATCTCTGCCACTGCTGACCCTCTCTGACACGCACGCACCTCCCCAAGAACTACAGAAGGAGAGCAAACTCACTCCGGGGGTTCACCACTGTGCCACCAGCAGCCGGGAAAGCGAGCTGAGAACGAACGGATCAGTGCGACGCATCACCACCGCGAAGGGTGGGGCCCAGCTGCTGAAAGGGGCCCCAGGGACAAGGACAAACGGGACTCATTTCCAGAAGCACCGCTTTCTTCAAAACCCTCCCCCCAGCACAGACGACGTTGTTCTCTGGGGACAATCTGAGGTCTGCACGGCCCTCTTCTTCGTACCTAGGACCCAGCTAAGCTGTTCCAGCTTTGCTGGGCAGGGTCGACGGGTGCCACACAGCCACAACAGGAAGACACACCTCCTCCCACAGCGACGGCCCGGCGCATCGTCACAAGTGAGGAGCCGTTTTAAGAGGCTGCTGGAGCTGTCAGCGCATTGCTGCTGGAAAGCACCACTGAGCTCCAGCCTTGCAGAAGAAAGCAGCCGTGCCCGCAGCATCTCCCACGCTCTGGGGACGGCGCGGTCGAAGGTGGGCTCAGCCTTGAGGCCCACACACACCTAAGTCACTACATGACTTAGCCGAGGATGGTGGGGGGGGAGGGGGGGGGCTGGTCAGGACGCCCAGGTGGAAACCAGATGTCCCCGGCGAAGTTCTTTCGGGTCCCAAGAGTCCGCCCGTCCAACCCACCCACAACGGTGTTCTTCGAGCCCAAACCGTTCTGCCTCCATGTCTGGAGGCTCAGGATGCTGGGGACGTGTGCCATTCGGCTGTGAACAGAAGACGTGTCCCCGGACCCAGGCGGCTGTAGAGCAAGCAACTTCCTTCAGGAAAACAGCAGGTCCCCCTGCAACACACAAGCAAGCGTCTGAAGTGTCAGAGGCCTCAAGTTTACGTGCGGGCTCGTTAACAGCAGCCACAAACCTCCTGATCCAGGCCCGGCTACTGGCTGATGGCTGAGGACTGGCCGTGGCTGGGCCGAGGGGCAGATGGCTGAGGGCGCTGTCCAGGACATGCTTGCTAACCGTCGTCCACCTGTCTGACCAGTCTCTATGCAGGACGACGCTTTTCATTTTGCTAAGCCACAACCACGGAGACCTGGCAACAACGGCCACGAGCTTCGTGAGCGCCACACACGTCAAACACCACGCCGAATGATTTGCAGGAGATGGACACGGAGCTCTTAGCCCCCGTTACAGACAAGAAGACTCGGTCCCGGGACGTCAGTAGAGGCAGGACCCCAGTCAGGTGAGCCTAGAGCTAGGGGTCCCCACCACTCGCCATCTTTCACAGGAACGTGCCCTCTGGACCATCTCCACTGGCTACAACGTCACGCCATGAATAGTGAGCGGTTAAGTGACACACCCAATAGGAGGAATTGAGACAGCATGACCTCAGCGAGGGCGAACGTGGTGACATCCGCTACCAACGCGCCCCCTGCAACGTCCATCCAGGAACGACCCAACATTTGTACTTGAGAATACTTAAAAAGAGCCACCTGAGAGGTATCCCAGCACCATCACGGTAACAAGACATCGGGCACACACCAGTCACCGATGTCCCTTATAAGCTCTGCCCCCGAAGGGGAACAGCCTACAGCCCAGGGCCCATCCGCCATCATGAGCCTTCTAACAGGACGGGTCCTGACGCCCAGACCTGCCTCTGGCCCCACCCGCCCTGTCCAGCCTCGGGCAGACGCTCAGGGGGCACAGAACACGCACTCCGTGGGCTTCCCTGTCCCGCACGAAGGTTCAAGCCTCTGAGGGGTCTCCCCTCCCCTCAGCCAAGACCCCGTTGTCAGTGCCTCCCGTGAAATGTCCCAAAAGCTCAGTCCTCTGGACCTTATACCTTCTACGGGACGGGTAGAAAGCCAGCTCCCAAAGGCAGCCCTGTGGCTCCACTAACAAGGACCCAGAACATCTGCCGAGTAACGCTCATGCAGAGACCCACGGGGCCTGCCTCGGTCAGGCAGGAGCGCACGTGTTAACAAAGATCTGCGGATTAACGTGTTAACTAAAATAAACTGGTAAAACCCAACCTGGAAGCACTCCATCCAGGGGCGCCTGGGGGACTCAGTCAGTTAAGCATCCGACTCTTGATTTCAGCTCAGGTCATGATCTCGAAATTCATGGGTTCAAGCCCCATGTCAAGCTCTGTGCTGTCAGCACAGAGCCTGCTTGGGATTCTCTCTCTCCCTGTCTCTCTGCCCCTCCCCGACTTGTTCCTCTTCCTCTCTCCCTCTCTCCCTCTCTCTCTCTCTCTCTCTCTCTCTCTCTCAAAATAAATAAAAATAAACTTTAAAAAAGGAAGAAAAAGGAACTCCATCCGGACTCAGCCTATGCCTCCTGGAAGTAATCTGGCTCAGTAACCTGACCTTCTGGGGTTTAAGCTTTGTTAGAAGCAGGGTGGCCCTCCCACCACATGGTGAGCATCTGGGGTCTCAGGGTCCCCAACACACAGTGGTGCCCACGTCACTAGCCAAGCCGAGCCTCCCTCCTTCTGAGACTTCGGACTTGGAATATTTGACTTGTACGGATTTCTAATAAAACCGAGATATTTCTTCTGCTTGAATCTGTGAAGCTGTCCAGCACTGAGCCTCCCACCTACCCTATCGCCTTGCAGACCCAAGAATGTGTGTGGAGACTGACCCCGTGTGACAGTGGACAGTGATCAAAAAATGTTATACTGGTACAGAGTGATCTCACTTTCAACGGAGGGTGGGAAGTTCTGCAAAGACGCCCGAGGTCTCCAGGCCAGCGAGGATGGTCTGCTAAGCCCTGGTTTCCCTGGAAACCACAACTCTCCTGGCATTCCCACCTTTGTGGAAATTTCCATAAGATTCTCCAAGTCCCAGTGGACACTTTCTCCCCAGGCCTATAGAGAGGTCTGCAACTGGAAAGCAGTTGAGAATACAGCCTTCTTCCGGAAACACAGAATGCTCCGTCAGCAGAGGAGGGACCCTGCCACCGCCCCGGGGCCACACTCAACCCCCAAATTCGGTCAGACCAAGGAACAGAGTGGCCAACACTCAGGGTCAAGGCTGAGGGCCAAGGCTCCACCTCCCACCCAGGTGGCCCACCGGTGGCAGATGAGCGGGAGGGGACAGCAGGCGGCCTGTGCGGGCCAACAGTGTGACCCCACTTGGGTTAGCCAAGGCCACGCAGGGGACTGGAGCAAGGCCATGAGGCCCCGGACCCCAGCCTGCTGCTGGGGGGGGCAAGAGGTCACACGGGGCCCCACAGCCCCCAGCACCGGCCCCACAGCAGATGCCATCTGAGGACACAGAGGGCTTGGCAGTCGAGCCCAAGAGAAAACAGCTCACAAAAAGTGAGCCAGTCAAGTGAGCCCAGACTTCACGGGCTCAGCCCCGTGGCCGTCACCGGCATTTTCCACCCGGCCTATTTTAAATGCAATTTCATCCTGGCAACTTAAAGTGGCTTTCAGATGTTGGAAAGGTTAAGCAATCCGTACCCCCAAACTCTCATCTCCAAGGAAGAGACCCCTTTCGGCCTGAGTGGGGCAGCTCCGGGACCCTCTCAACCTGGCCTGGCCTCAGTCTCCCCACCAGTGAGAATGGGCACCTCCCAGGCTCCCAGGGACACATCCGAGACCCGCACACTGTAGACACAAAATAAACCCCACCCCCAGCTGCAGCCAGAGAGACCACCCTAAGGAGATCCCCCTGAAGGACTCCCATCGAGCGTGGGGGACACACCCCTGAAAGGTGGCCTAGGCCTTTTCTGTGGCTCACAACCGCTTTGAGAAAGTCATGGAAACTCCAGACCTTCTATCTCGAAAACCCTCTCACACAAAAACGCCCCCGCTGTCAGGGTGCACAGAACGTCCGAACCCTGAGGCTCCAGCCTGAGGAGTGAGGAGGGGCAGGCAGTGGGGAGGAGAGGAGGGGGGTGGGGAAAATCTGTGGGCCTCCTGCAGCTGAGTCTGGCCCCTTTCCCACCCCACACGCCCAGGTCCTCAACACAGGGCCCCACCCAGTGCTGACAACACGGTCAGGTCCCCGGCAACCTCACCCCGGACCCACGTGCAGCCTGGGCTGCTCACCCGAATCTGGGTGGGCCGTCACATGGGGCAGGTCAGCCGGGGCCGGCTGTCTATCTCGCTACGAGCAGAGGAAGGGACCCTCCAGGGGCGTCAGGGCTGGGGGCGGGGGGAGTGCCAGCTGTTTCTGCCCAGGAGGGCCCACACCTCAGCCGGTGTCGGATCCCCCCTGACGCAGGGAAGGCTCCTGTCTCCAGAAGCAGGTCTCAAAAAGCTCACACCAGGAAGGAGTGATGGCCACAGCTCTGGTCCCAGAGGCGTGTCTTCGGAGAAAGCCCCTTCCACAGACCGAAGAGGGGGAACCTGCCTGAGGCCCACCAAGCCGGGAGGCCACAGGGCGGCCACCCTCCCTCCTCACCTCTGAGAACCACTGCCCCCAGGATCCCCTGGGACACCCAGAGGGGCTGGCACACCTCCATCTTCCAGAAGCCAGGCTGTGGTGGCAAAAGGAGAAGAAACGTGGTCCCAGGGGGCTCAGGGCTGCCCCAGGCCCGAGGACTCCTTTCTGGCCGGGACAGACCGTATAGGCCTTGTGCCTGCCCTCCACTGGCTTCCCCAGGCCCACTCAGTGCCAGGCAGGGAAGAGGGGCTTGGACTTCATTTAATTAATGAATCAACAAACCAAATGACACTCAGATACGGGCCAGTCCTTGTGCCGGGCAAGGGGACGCGAGGGTTGCCGCACCGTCGAGTAACTTGGGCCTCGAGCAGGAGACCAGCACCAGGGTGGGGCTGGACCCCAAGCACGGGCACAGGGACGGGGGAGAACTCCACACCTGGGGGCCTGGGGGCTGAGTAGGAGCTACAAAAGCAGGCAGGAGACACGTCACCATCCGGGGAGAGCCACCGGGCCACCCTGAGAGAGCAGCTCAGGTCCCCGGGGCCCTGGGAACAGGGAGTATGATGCCCATTTCACTGTGGGAAGACTGAGGCCTGCACATTCCGTGACTGCACTCAAGTGTCGAACCCAGCAGCTGCCGAGACCTCTGCTCCCCTCCTGCCAGTGAGCGTGGCGGGGGGGGGGGGGGGGTGGGGGGGAGGGGTGCGGAGAGAGCTCTGTGCCCTCGGTAGAGAAGCAGGAAGGGGCTGAGCAGGCCGCCTGGGCAGCGAGGACCACTGTCCCCCATGCCCCCACACGCCGCAGGTCTGGACATCCAGGCTCACAGACACCTGAGGTGGACCCCGGCACAGACCCCACAGACACGAGAGCCGCCACCAGACTCGGGCGTCCCTCACGCTCTGCTTTGCTCTGCTCCCCGTTCTGGGTGCTGCAGCTTTTAGGGGGCAGGAGGGGCTGGCTGCTTCAGGCCCCGGCGGGGAGGAGACACTCAGGGCTGGAGACGGGGCCACACAGACGGGACCCCCCCCAGGGCGTCCTGCCAGCCAGGGACGTGCAGCCGCACCACGGGTCTGGCAGAGGCACCCAGGGGCTGGGGGCGGGCTCGGGCCACGTACTGGAGGCCACCTTGGGCCGCGACCCGGATGACCAGAGCTGGCCCCACCCGGCGGGGAGGGAGGTGGTGATAGGAGGGCCGCTGCTGAGGAGACACAGGGCTCTTCCCAGGCTGAACGGCATACCTGAGCACGCCTACGTGGGAAGAGCCAGTCCCCTCACTGGGGCCGGTGGGGGGGGGACACTCATGTTGCCAGAGCAGCCCCGCCCGTCTGGACTCCCGGGTGGTTCGGCGCTGGGCCTGGAGACGGCCCGAGGCAACTGCCAGGGCCGCGGGTCCCTCCCCAAGACACCCTCCCCTCCAGCCCCTCCAGCACTTCCCTCCCGGGGTGTTCTCCCCCATCCCACGGAGGATCTGTCCAGGGCACACACTCACAGGCACACGGGCACATGCATGGGGCACACACGCCTCCCGTCCCGAGGGGGCACATGGAGGTGCCTTCCCAGAATCCGTCCCTCGATCCCATCCCAAAATGCCTCTTTCGTACAAAATGGCCGAGTCCCGGTCCCAGTCTAACTGGGATGGCAGAGAGCGCCTGCCTGCTCAGAGACTGTGCATGCCAATGGCCCAGTCCACACGCAGCAGCTCCCGCAACACCACACACGTGAACACTCACGTGCGCACAAGGCCGGTCCGAGACCACCGGACCTGCCCCAGGAGCCAGGAGTTCCCTGAACAGGGCCTGGGAAACCAAGAGCCCGTTCCTGGGCCAGCAGCACCGCTCCTCCTGGGTGACCACTCTACCAAGGAGGGGCTCCAGAGCCCAGAATGTGCACTGCGTTAGACACATACCTGCCCCTCCAGCTGACAGGGGTCAGGGCTGCTGTGTGCAGGGGGGGGGGCGGTGTCCAGGCCGGGCCAAGGAGAAGGGCAGGAACCGCGGAGCAAGGCAGACCACAACCCTCAGCCTAGAGCTGGGAGAGGGAGGTAATATTTGGACACCCCTCCTCCCCATTTCAGCAGCCCTGAGGCTCACCCTAGCTGGAGAGTGAGCGGCTTGGGGGTTGAGGAACAGCGGGCCAGCCCCTTCCCCCAGCGCCTTGCCCCCTTCCTTGGGGGAGTCTAGGCTACAGGGGGCCTCCAGGAGTCCAGATCCAGTGGCAGGACCCGCAGCGCCACCCTCCCTCCCGGCTGGCCCTTTGTTCAGCGCAGCGGCCGTGGGGAGGGGCCTCGGGCCGAGGAAGGGAGGCTGGGGCGCCGCACATCTCCCCATCCTGCGGGGGAGGGGCTGATGAAACCCAACCAGGCCGCTGGCGGTAGGGGGATGGCTCCCCCACACCCGCCTGAACGCCCGGGCCCCAGAACTCCTTCCGAATCGCACTACCGTCTCCGCCCTTCGCTTTAGCCAGGGAACGCGGTCCCCCGGCTCAGAGCACGGCACCGGCGTGACCGACACGGGCGCTCGGACACACAGAGGCCCCCCCCCACCGCCCCGCGCCCCCCCGCCGGCGTGCACTCACCCGTAGACCCCCCCCCACCGCCCCGCGCCCCCCCGCCGGCGTGCACTCATAGAGCCCCCCCCACCGCCGTGCGCCCCGCGACCCCGCCGGCGCTCACTCACACATAGGCCCCCCACGCTGCCCAGCGACCCCGCGTCCGCGTCCCCCGAGACCCCCGCCGGCGCGCACTCACCCGTGGGCCCCCCCACCGCCCGAGCCCCCCGCTGGCGCGCGCTCACCTGCAGACCCCCCGCCGCCCCCCCGCCGGCGCGCACTCACCCGTAGGCCCCCCACCACCCTCCGCGGGTGCGCACTCACCCGTGGGCCCCCCCACCGCCCCTCGCGCCCCCCGTCGGCGCGCACTCACCCGTAGACCCCCCCCCCCCACCGCCCCTCGCGCCCCCCGCCGGCGCGCACTCACACGTAGGCGTGGTAGACGAACGCCCAGCCGCGCGGCCGCTCCAGCACGTTGTAGAGGAAATTCTGCAGCTTGCGGTAGAAGGCGTTGCGCTTGGGGGGCTTCCCGGCGCCCGCGCCTCCCGCGCGCGGCTTGCTCAGGATGCTGCCGCGCTTGGGGGCCTCGGAGCCGGCGATGAGCAGCGCGCCGTCCCGGGTGGAGTCGGGCGCGCCGGGGTCCAACCCCACGAAGCCCACCTTGAGCTTCTTCTCCCCGCTCGGGCCGGGGTACACGCCGCCGTTGCGCGACTTCTGCACCATGGTGCCGGGCGGCGCCCCGGCGGGCGCGGGCTCAGCGGGCGAGGCGCGCGGGGGGCGGCGCGGGCCCGAGCCCAGGCCCCCGGCCCGGAGCCGCATGGCCGAGGCGGCGGCGGCGGCGGCTCCGCGCTCCTGCCGGCCCGGGCCGCGCGCCGGGGACGCTGCGGCCGCCTGGCTCCGCCCGCCGCCTCGCCCCGCCCCCGTTAACCCCAGCGACGCCGCGCCGGCCGCGGGAGGGGAGGGGGGAGGGGACCCGGCTGCTCCAGGCGTCCGGCCGCCCCGGGCCGCCTGGCCCCGCTCCCGCGGCCCGGTGTGCCCTGACGAGGGAATCGGGCCCCCTGGTCGTCCCCTGGCCGGACAAGCGCGCCGCCTGAGCGGCCCCCAGCTCTCCGTGGATCGGAGCGCCTGGCCCCAGTCGGATTCTTACCAGCTGGGCCCCTGGACTGGACGCCTGGGAGCAGGACGGAGGGACGCCCAGGACGGAGAGACAGGCACCGGCTCTTGCCGGACCCTCCGTGAAGGCCCAGCCCACTAGGAACTTACGCTCTTGGCCTCTAGGTGGGCCAGGCATGAAGACCCCTTCGACGCAGGTCCCCCCTGAGTGTACAGGGAGACATCTGGAGACACTTCCCAAGAGGTTACCTGAACTGGGCTTTGGAGAAGGAGTCCTGAAGGGAGGCAGCAGGGGAAAGGCGAGGAGGGTTTGCAGAGGCCCCTGCGGCAGGAAGAGGGGCAAAGGTGGTCAGAGAGGTGAGACCTGAGACACTTGCCCCTGGGGGGCCTGGGCTTTCTAAGGCAGACCCCAGAAAGGGCCCGCGGCAGGGGGGTGGCCGGTGGGCCCCAGGGCAAGACACAGGCCGGAGGCCAATGGGGAAACCGATGCCACAGTCCAGGAGGGAAGGTTCTGGACACAGATGGCACGGAGTCCTCCTGAGGGCAGTTGGCAGAGGTTGCCTCCTACAGCCAGGGAGCCAGGGTGTCCTGGGGGGGAGGGGTCTTTCTAGAACCTGCTTCTGGGAAGCCAAAGGACCCATGCCTCAGCCACTTAGAGGCCCCGTGCACTCCATGCTGACAGTCCCCACCGTGTCCCCCCCCCCGGAGCCTCCCTCTGTCCCCCGTGGATGGTGTTGGCCGCAGGTGCCTCTCCCGACTGCAACCAGCCTCTCCCCACATTTGCCCGGCACCGAGGGGTCCACTGAGAGAGGCCCTGTGCTGAACCGTCCTCTCCAGCCACTAGGCTCACAAGCCAGCACGCTCTACCGCACTGGGTCCGCTGTGTCGTTTGCCCCTTTCTTTCTATAGCTTTCTATATTCAGCGGAAAACAGAATGGTCGATGCAGGCACAGTGCTCATTTGTAAGTCATCTAGAATGTTGGGGACGGAGTGCCACTTAGGCCCCACATACACCTGTGCACACAGGTGTGTCCCAGGGACCACACTCTTGACCCCTACCTCCCTGCCCCTCGGTCATTAGCTGCGATCAGCCAGCATGTCCCCAAATGGCTGCAGTTTTCTTGAGTATGTGTACCATCGCTGAGGTCAAGCGCAGGAAGGGGGACCCACCTGGTCACTTCAAGGGGAAGACAATGGCCTAGATCGCAAAAGGAAAGAAGCTGCCGAGACTGGCCCTGCTGCTCGGACTCTGAGCAGCCCTCGTTCCCCCTCATCCTGTTAAGAGGAAGCCCTGGTTTGTGGGGTGCCACGTATGCTGGGCATGGCCTTTCCTCGGGGAGCCCCTTGTCAGGGTTCAATGTGAGAGTGAAGTGGATCCGTGGTTAGGGTCGTTTCGCAGAGGATGAAGGAGTGACTCCCAGGTATCATTTTTGCAGACGCATGAGCATTGAGTGGGAGCGAAGTCTGTGCCGTCTGGCGTCCAGGACAAGACGTGGGTCTAAGCGTCTACTTTAGAAAGGTGTTTGGTGCTGTTACACCCTGGACACAGGCGAACCACATTTTTAAACGCTATTTCTACTGTTGCGTGACATCGTTTGATAGCGGTGAGACCCCAGACCCCTCCTTGGACGCTAGGTGTCTGCTTTACTCATCACCTGCAAGCATTTTTTTAAAAAGGTGTTCCTAGTATTTCTGTTTGTCCAAGTTGTTCACCCATACCCCACCGCGTGCGCACAGACTTCTCTCCTCCGTGACGGTTCCCACCAGGTGACCCGACGTTGTTCCCTGTTGTAGGTGGACTCGGTGAAGCTGACCTGGAGACATCGGTTCCCAGCCTACATCACCAACTTGGTCTCCATTGTCTTCGTGGTAAGTTCCGGAAGGCTAAGGCGGGAGAGATCAGGGAGGCCCACAGGGAGAGTTGTGTGCTCGCCGAGACCAGAGTCAGGCGTCAACGTGACATTTGTTCTCATCCCAGAGTGTAGGGTGCCCCGAAGGTGGGAGGGGACCAGGATTCCGCGGGGACCCCAAGGGGACCCACATGCCCCAGGTTGCCTTCACAGTCCCCTGGGGGAGGCCCCTCCAGCAGGAGCACCGACAGCCAGGCTGGAGGGGAGGCTGCCGGGGACGCGCAAGGCCGCTGTTCTCTTGCACACGCAGCTTTGCCTCGACCCTCAAGGGCTGTGGCGCGCGAAGCCCACCTCAAGGCGTGAAGATCTTTGCTTCCTCTGTCTAGGACGTCCTTTCAGTGAGCTGGCTCATTGAACATGTATGCTTTCAGTGTTGTGCCACGTACAAGGACTGCATTGTCGGCAACCTGGTCGACAGTGCCCTCCACCCCTGCAGCCCAGGGAAGCAGTTCGTTGAAAATGCTCAGTTGGGGTGAATTCCATACAAGAGACAGGAATTTCATTTATTTAAAAATAGATGGGATGGGGCGCCTGGGTGGCGCAGTCGGTTAAGCGTCCGACTTCAACCAGGTCACGATCTCGCGGTCCGTGAGTTCGAGCCCCGCGTCGGGCTCTGGGCTGATGGCTCAGAGCCTGGAGCCTGTTTCCGATTCTGTGTCTCCCTCTCTCTCTGCCCCTCCCCCATTCATGCTCTGTCTCTCTCTGTCCCAAAAATAAATAAACGTTGAAAAAAAAAAATTTTTTTAAATAGATGGGAAAGACTTTCAGGCTCAAGCCATCTTTGCCAAAACTGCACTGTGGGATCCAGGAAAGAGAAGTGGAAAAATCCAGATGCACGCGGCACCCAGCTCGGGTCCGGAGGGACCTTTCACCGGGACGCGGGCGGGCAGGCTGGGCTGTGCGCTGTCTTTTCAGCACCTCCAGCTCCGGTCACTCCCCCCAGAACCTAGGGCCTAGCACCCTGCTCCTGGCTCTCCTCTCGGTTCCTCCTCCCGTCCCCACATCGCTGGCTACACCAAGCAGCCGAGATCGGACTCCTGAGCTGAGAAACGAACGTTGGCCACCGTTGCCGTCTTACGGAAGGACAGCTCCGAGTTCTCACAAGTCCCCACCTGCCCCCAAAGCGCTCCTGCATGTTCCCTTCCGATCAGGGACTCACCACACGGGGCTGTGAGCCCGCTTCCCAGCCTGGCACCCCTGCCTTTGTGTGTGTCCTTCCGTGTCCCCCAGAGCCTGGCACAGGGTCCACAATGTGTGGACGGTAGATATCACGGCTGCCGCTGGTGCAGGCCAGCGTGGAGAAGCTACACGGTGACTCTTCCCACAGTGGTCAGGCCAGGGAGTGGGCTTGGCATCTCCTGGAATGCAGTCCTGGGAAGTCACGACCCTAGTCTCACAGACGACACGTGACGGCGGGTCCAGAAGACATCAGAGTGCAGGGGAAGTGAGTCTAGAAGGAACAGGCTTCCACTGGCTGCTTGTCCTGGCCGAGGGAGGTCAGCGGTGAGGCTGCACTGGCCCTTCCGTGGTAGAGTAGGGGCTGCCCTGTCACCCTGCCCGTGGGGGCCCTTCTAGCACAGCCCCAGCCTGATGCTCTGTTGACAGAGAAGATATTTATGCCCAGGTGTCTGGAGACACTTGAGTTCCGTGGGCCAGTGACCATGGGGACACTGGGGACAGACACTGAAAATCAGACTTCCCTGTACCCACCCGCCTCCTCCCACTAGAGGAGGACCAAGCTCCTTCCCCAATCGCGGTGCCTTCAGGAAAACAGATGATCCTGGCGGAGGCCCAGAGAGGACACTCCACCAGGCCAAGGAACAAGACTTAATTTGGGGAAATGAGAAGAGACAGGCTCTCAATCTCCTAACCTGGGTCGGAGCTGTTGTCTTAATTCTGTAATTTGGACAACAGGAAGTGCCTGCCCGACAGAAAGTCCCAGCCCTCCCCTCCGGGGAATTTTCCATCATTAGGAGGAGGAAGGGCTGAATTTATCCAGTTCATGGGGGAGCAGGACAATAAGGAAAAGATTCAATACAAAAGCATTGATTTTTTTGAAACATCTCACGCTAAAGTCAATGAAAATCTAACGTATAGGTTTTTTTTCAAGGATCAGAGCCCCCAACAAGCTTCCCCAGCCCCCAGCAGAACAGCTAATCATATGAGGGCTGATTTGTGTTTATCAGCCACAGGCCCTTCCTTGCGCCAGGAGCCTGTGGTCGCCTGTGACAGTGGAAACGGGCTGGGGAGTAGAGGTGGATCTGGACAAGGCTTTGGGCCTTCAAGGGAACCCCCTGCTCGCGGCCCCACGCCCTCCCACCCCCTTGCCGCCCCCTCCAGGAGGGAACACGGAACACACAGGTTGGCGGTTGGGAGGGGTAACCCCTGGCCTGACCTCTGCCGCAGCCGCCGGCACAGGGAGGTCTCTGGGCATCTTCTCTGGGAGGCCCTGCTTACGGGCCTTCCCCGAAGTGGACCCCCGCCCTCCTTCTCAGCTCTGGTTCCCCAGCGTGGTAGGGAGCCGTGTCACGTGTTTGCTGCCTCCTGTTCATCTCCCCACCGGACAGGCAGTACACACACTCACAGCCCCCTGCACACACTCACAGCCCCCTGCACACACCCACAGCCCACAGAAGCCGTTCATCGACATTCTGTGAATGACAGTCACTTTGTTCTAGGGCTGGACATCGCTTGGAGCCTCGAGCCAGGATGTGCCCTTGATGACTGCAGCCTGGGGCTTGCGTGGCTCAGGGGCTGCTGGGGTAGACCATGGAGGACATGGGCAGCTGGAGCTCAATGCCATGGAGACTGGCTCCCTGCCAGCAGAGTGGTCAGCTCCCCCACACGCAGGCTGTCAGCATCCGGGCCCTGGCTGCCCGCCCACCGCTGGCCTGGGCTCGTTTGAGTGCCCTGCCTGCTTGGCCAGATGTCCAGTAGGCTTTGGACAGAGCCATCTAACCTGGGGCAGAACCCATGGGCTGTCAGAGGCCTTCACCCACCCCTTCACCCAGCACAAGGTCACCACCGAGCCAAGCTAGGAGGAAGGGACAGAAAGACTGGACTCTCCAGCCAGCAGACCGGTGACATGTCGGCCCAGACAGAGCTGGAGTCCTTGGCCAGCACCAAGGGCTCTGCTGGGGTGGCCCCTGATGACCCACTCTGCCAGCAGCACCAGGCTGCGCCCCGACACCAGGCTGCGCCCCATAGCATCACGAGAGGCAGGGTGTTGTTGCTGCAGAGTACAGCACTGAGATGGCCTGGTGAGCTCATCTGAGCTCTGAGACCTTGGGCAGACCAGGTAAGCGAGCTGGCAGGGCCCTGGCTCCCTCACTGGTCAGGCGGAGAGAAATGGCTCCCACCTGGTGGGGCTGCGGGGGCACTGAATGGAGCAGAGCAGCACAGTGCCCTGAGCAGCGTCGGCTGAGTGGTGTCCGGGGTCTGGGGGGGGGGGGCAGGAGGTGCCCCAGCAGCCCCGGTTCCCCACTTGGAGGCTCCCTCTCCCCTCATTTCTTACAGACCTCCACACACAGGCTGCAGTTGAAGAAAGTGCCCCATCCTTCCTCCCAGCTCCGGTGTGCTGACCCCATCCCTTCCTGACGTCCTACCCACAGGGATGAGATCCATCAGGCCAGTCGCTCTCCCCTAGGGGGGGGTGGTCTCGTTCCCCAGAGACATCTTTGTCTAACATGCCTGGGGCAGGTGTTACTGGCCCCTCCTACAAGGCACAGAAAAGCCCTCCCACTGCCACAACAGAGAATTATCTATCCCCGGATGTCAATAGGGCAGAGGTTAAGACACCATGATTTAGGTTAACAAGGTCTTCTCTTAAAATGCAAATATTTCTGGTAAGTTAACCATCCACACCTTAACATAAAATAGTGCAAATACGTGGATTTTTCTCCCTAAGGCTCCTAACAATACCCAAGCCAAGCGACGAGCATCTTCATGGGAAAGGAGGCAGGAATCTGGGAGGGGTTGGAAAGGAGGGCGCCCCGCCAAGGGCTTTGGGCAGGCGAGCATCTGTGTGAGGGTCCACACAGGTCGGGCTCATCATCAGCTCGTGGTCAGAACATAACACAGTAGCCCCGCACCTTCCACGATGCTTTTTTCTAGCTTGATGACAAAACACTACTCTCACCCCATCACAGAACAATGGAGTCTTTGCAGTTTCACAGTTCGGAGGCTTAATTTACATGTGTGACTTTGGGCAAGTTGCTGAACCTCTCTGTACCACGGTTCCTCAGCCTGTAAATGGGGCCTAATAACAGTACATACATCACAGGGTTGTTACGACAGTGAGATGAGTTAAGGTTTGTAAAGCATTTAGACCGTGCCTGGCACGAGGGAGACTTCTATCAGCATCAAAGGAAACACAAATGAATCCGTCCCAGGGCGGGCTCTGAGTGCATTGAATCTACAGCGTGTACTGCCTTCCTCCACCAAGATGAAGACCGTGGGTGTCGGGAGACACACAGAGTGAAGACAGGGAGGAGAGAGGGCACCCAAGGCACCCAACGTCCCGGGAGCACCCCCACCCCAGCAGAGACGGCCGCAGCCTTCCGGGAAAGCTGGGGGACACGGGAGAGCCATTTTACCCAGACGGCAGCCCTAAGGGTGCAGACAGCTGCCGTGCGGGCCCCACCCGCTCTGGGGAGCAAGAGGTTTGCTCAAAGGCCAGGACGTGAACGGAGACATTTTACAACCCCCCACCACGGGACCCCTCTGCGCCACCTCCCCTCCCTCCGCGTGCCCCCGGCTCCCCGTTTGGTTCAGCGCTGCCCTACACCGTGCAGGCGGCTGAGCCCTGGAACCCAGGGGCCCCGGCCCGCCTGACAGGCGCAGTTTCGAGTGGCGGCTGGCAGTCGCCAGATCCCAGGGTGGGCTCTCCGGGCCAGGCACCCCACCAGGGCCATCGGGCACTGTGTGCCAGCCCACAGCCCCCAAGCCCCCTCCTGGGAGCCTGGGGGAACAAAGCTCCCCTTCCAACCAGAGCTGCCAGCATCGACCCCTCCGAGTCTCTTCAGGGCCACAGCCCAGAGACTGACTGGCACTCGCCCTCACTGACCCCTCCGGGCCCACCCACTCTGCCCAAGGCGGACACGGGATAAGGAGAACCCAGATGCCGTCACCTCCCCCAACCCTTGCTTTGGCCCCCGCTCAGACCCAGTCCGGGCCCAGACCCTGCTGTGATGAGGCTGATTGGGCCTCCTTGCTGGCCGCCACCACGGCCCGACTCCCGGCCCACGAGCCCGTGTCTGGGCTGGTCTTGACTCGAGGCCCCCTCCACCCTCTTTCACCTCCTCCCCCGCTGACCCCCACGGTGAGACACCAGGAGCAGCAAGTGAGGCCAGGAAAGGAGCCGGCACCCTGAATCTCCTACTGACACCGTGCTCCGCTCCCACGGACTCACCCCAGCGGCGTTGGGAGCAACCGAGACATCGTACCCCTGACGGCGCGCCCGCCCCCGCTAGCTTCTCCCCGCAGGGCTATGGGACAGAGAGGACTGCCAGCAAGGCCTGGACCCGGCCTCCCACAGATGCCTCCCAGGAGCTCAGCTCTGACTCGGCAGCCTGCCAGCGGCACGGGAAGGGCCAGGACACGTGCTCGTGTGTGCACGCACATCACCTACACCCTCAGGCACTTGCACACACACGTGCACACGCACACCGCACCAGCTCCCGAGGGCTCCGCGACGCCCACCGAGTTCTCCCCACACCCCACGGAGCCACACACGGATGCGCAGAGTTCCACATCCGGGTCACGCACAGGAACGCAGAGCCCACACTGGGAACGCACCAGGGGCACTCCCGTGGTCCCACTCTGAGCCACACTAGGGCACCCAGGAGGGGACTCACCCACGGCCACCCACAAGACGGTGGCTCTCTTGTGAGAAACCCCAAAATCCCATTGTTGGGGTCTGAAACTGCTGCTCAGACCCAAAACTGTCACTGCCAGGGCTACCCTGGACCCTGGGGGACGGTGAGAACACGCTTTCTGCTTTGAGGGGAGGGCGCCAGGAGCCCCGGGCAGACAAGGGCAGGAGACAGATCAGATCTGGCCAGCTCAGCAGGACCCCACAGACTCATGAATTTTTCAGAGGCACCCAAAGTGAAGAGCGAAGCTGCCAATGGGGTCCCGGGGGTCCTGCTTTAAATTATTCACAGCCGAGCAAGGGTGGTAGCATCTGGCCCCAAGGCCCCGACTTCAGGGGTAGCCTCCCTGAGCCCCGGCCGGAGCCAGCCCTGTGGCCGGCAGGCAGGGCACCTCCCTGGGCCTCCACATCTTCCTCGGCAGCCCAGGCACACGAGCCCTTTGTGAGTGCCACTCCGTGTCCCCGGCTTGGTCCCCCAGGCCTCCGGTTGTGCCCCCCCCCCACCCCGGGCGGCACCGTAGCGCTGTGGTGCCCACCCTCCCCCACCCACAACCCCGCCCAGCCGCCCCCGGGGCTCCTCAAGCTGACACCCTACCCCCCAAACCTGGTGGACCCTGCCCCTTACCCTGCTCGGCAGCCCCTGCTTGCGGTAGGAAAGGGCCCCCCCGCCACTGGGGCAAAGGAGGGCCCCCCAGCTCCCTCCACACCCCAAGCCTGCACCCCCACCTGACTCCTGCAGGCCACCGCCAGGGCTCCAGTGGCCACTCCGGAGCTGGACAGCGGCAGAGACAGGAGGGGAGCCCACCCGCCGCACCTGCGAGCACGCACTTAGTGCCGCTCATTCAGACACCTGCTCTGTCCCTGGCGCCTTGCCACCTGCAATGCTACTGAGACCAGGGGCTGTCAAAGCTCGGTCCGGGCCCCTCAGGTCCCAAGAACCTTCTAGAAGGCCCTAGAGGTCGAAACTGCTTCCATAGTCCTACCAAGACCTTGTCTCTGTCACTACTGTTCTCTCTTATATGTGGAGTTTTCCGGAGGCCGTGACGTGTGATGACGCCACACGTTTGTCACTGTGTGACGGGGTGAGAACCGAGGGCCAGAGTGTCACACGAGAGGCTGTGCGAGTTCCCCCACCCCAGCCCTCCCCTGTGACGGGGGCTCATCTCCCTGCAGTGTCTCAAGCCCGAGGTGTGGCCAGTGCCCACCGGACCCCAGAAACCCACCTTCCGAGTGTGGGCGGCTCCAGGAACAGCCTGGGCACTTCCCGCCGTCCTGCTGGCAGGGTGCTGGAGGCAGGGGGGCCCCCTGGCTGGACCCTGGGGAAAATCCCGGGGAGGCGTGCTGCCCCTGTGGAGGCCCAGAGCCACCGCACCCCGCCGGGCTGAGGCCCCAGGTTTCTGGCTCCTCCAGCCACGATCCCCTGCCCGTCCCGTGGGCCATACGCTGAGCCTGGTACCAGGCAGGGGTGCTTCAAGGCCCGGAGCCCTGCCAGGCTCCAGATCTGGGCGCTTGGACCTTCCTGGGCCTGCCTCCATCACCTCACCCGGGGCCCGCAGAGGGGCTGCGAGCACAGACCTCTGGTGGGCAGGACCTGACCTCGTCCCACCTGAAGTGTCTAGGTGACCAGGACTCCCAGAGGGAGCCAGGTGGCGACAGCTTGGGACAGGAGGACAGGGACCACTACAGACCACGAAGTGCTTTCGCCCCAGCGGGGCTTTCTTTCACTCGTACCCTGTCCCCGGCTCACAGCTTTCTTCGACTTGACAGCCTCCTGGAGCAGACACATTGCAGGGTCAGCGGGTCCCCCACCGGTGGCGGTAGCCTGCACCAGGAGGCACCTGGTCTCCCAAGGTGGCAGACAAAACAGACAGTCCAGTTTGAATCTCAGATAAAGAACAAGTACTTTTCTGGTGTGAATACTGTATACGACATATTAAAGAATTATCCACTGTTCATCTGAGATCCAAATTTGACTGGGTTTCCTGTGTCTGTGTTTTCCTGCTCAGGCCATCTCCCTTGGCGGCCTCCACGGATCAACCCAGACCCTTCCCACGTGGTTCTGCCCCCCCAGTGCCACTGCCCGGGACACAGACTGGGAACCGCTCTCTGCCTGGCTACTCGGCCCTTCCTTCTCATCACACGCTGTTCATGCGCCTTCCTGAGACCCATGCTCACTTTGGGACAGGTGGGGACACACAGCGGCCCCTCCGCGGCCCATCTCTCCTGGCTGGCAGCCTCACCCAGTGTGGTGGCCTGCCTGTGCCCCCGCAGGTTTCCCAATCCCGGGAACCTTGATGGGGCCTGTGTGGCCAGAAAGGGTCCTGCGGAAGTGACTAAATCCTGGACCTCAAGATGAGGAGACTAGCCCGGACTATCATGTAAGCCAACTATATGCATCCTTATAAGAGGAGACGGAGAGAGATCTGACACACAGAAGGGATGCCGCGTGACCATGGGGCAGACATTGGAGGGACGCAGCCACAAGCCAAGCCACTTTTGGAGCCACCGGAAGCTGCGAGAGGTGAGGAACAGACCCTCCCTTAGAGCCTCTGGGGCGAACACAGCCCTGCCAAGGCCTGAATTTTGTCCCACCGGTGGTGACTTTGGCCGGTAAGAGAGGACACCTCTGTCATTTTAAGCCACCGGTTTGAGGTGATCTGTTGCAGTGACCCTAGGAGACTCACGTGGTTGGCCTGCTGCCCACCCTGGAGGGGAAGCCCCCAGCCCATTCCCCACCACAGGCACCGGCGTCTGCCCTGTGAGCCTGGGTGACCCAGCTGCCCACCCCCACCCCCACCCCCACCCCGAGCTCCTT
Source organism: Lynx canadensis (assembly GCF_007474595.2). NCBI lineage: Eukaryota > Metazoa > Chordata > Mammalia > Carnivora > Felidae > Lynx > Lynx canadensis. The sequence continues at coordinate 647,510 of NC_044305.1, read as the reverse complement.
CTGCAACACCAACACCGGGCACAGGCTGGGACTGCTTTCCTGGAGCAGGGATGGCGGGGCAGGGGCGGGCCTGCCATGCCCCCCGCCCCCAACCTCGATGACCAAAGTCAGGGCTTTCTCTAGGGTTTTGTGCGGCTGGAGCTCCTGGGCGAGGGGAGGGCTCAGCTGAGGAGCCGGGAGCCGGATGTAGGTGGTGGTGGCCTTCCAGCCACAGGCGACTGGCTGGGGAGGGGAGTGAGACGCGGGGGCCAGTGTGCCTGACAATCACTGGTGGGGGAGGAGCGCTTAGCTCTCAGAGAGACCCTCAAAACAGTCAGCCCCCTTCTGTGGATCCGGAGTGACTGATTGTGCTGGATGCCTCCAGGAGGGCATTCCAAAACTCGCCCCCTCCGTAGCCAGCCAGACCAGCTGCACTTCGGATCGGGCCTCCAGTACTGGGCCACAGCGTGTGTGTGGGGACCTCCGCCCCACCACCCACCCTGGGTAAACGCGGGAGGCCATCCGGGCCGGAAGGAAGGGGCTAGGGGAGAGCGCAGGGCGGCCCCCGCCCACCCCACCCCACCCCACCCCACCCCACCCCACCCAGAAGCAGGCGCACACGGCTCTGGGGTCGCTCAGTTTATTGGTAAAACGGGCACTGAGCGCGGCGAAGTCTGGGCGCGGAAGCGGGGGCGGCGGGGGCGCTTTTCCTCTTAAAGAACTTCCACTGGACCTTGATGGCGAGCATCCAGTCGCTGACCGAGAGCCTCTTACAAGCGGAGGTGCAGACATGCGCCTGGCGGGGGGCGGGGCGCCGGGCCGGGGGCGGGGCCGGGGGCGGGGCCGGGGGCGGGGCCGGTACGCGGCGCCGCCGGGGAGGGTCGCGCCGCGGGCGCCCGTGCTTCACTTGCCCGCCTTCTGAGCCTTCTGCGCGGACTTGGTGACCTTGCCGGCGCCGCCGCTCTTCTTTTCCACGTTCTTGATGACGCCCACGGCCACCGTCTGCCGCATGTCGCGCACGGCGAAGCGGCCTGCGGGGAGAGGGCGTGAGGGGTGGGCGAGGGCCGGCCTGGCCCCGCCCCGGCCGGGACACGCCGGGCGCAGGCGCACTCGCGCCCGCCGCTCCCTGCCCAGCGGGGCCGCAGGTGGCGCGGTGCGGCCGCGGCCCGAGGAGTGTGGGACGCTAGCGCTATCAGGTTCTCGGGTGGCAGGAACGACTGCAGGACCCGCCCCGGGCGTGTGGGGGTCCAAGGACGCGCCGACGCTCTTGGAGCGCGCCTGGCGAGGCACAGCTACGACGAAGCCGGCCGGCAGCCTGCACGAGGCAGCTCTCGCACGGAGGCCGGTGGGTTGTCCCAGGGACGTGTGTGCGGCCAGCCAGCTGCTGTCCAGCTCCGGCAGTCAGCCCTAATGCTGCCACTAGACTGGCTACGGGGCCCGGGGCCTTCATCTACAGAGGAGGACACCATCCCAGAGCTGGCCGGCAGGGCTGCTTCATGGGACGGAGGCCGCAGGTCTCCTGCTAAACTCTAAGAGGAGCAAACTGAAGGACCCCCCCCCCCCCCCGCCAAACCCCCCACCCGGAAGTGGTCCTCTGGCAGCCGGACCAGCCCCACCCAGGCCGCAGCTCCCTCCACCACCTGCCCAGCTCACCGAGAGGTGGGTACTGTGAGAAGCTCTCCACACACATGGGCTTCCCAGGGACCATCTCCACGATGGCTGCGTCACCGGACTTCAGGGCTTTGGGGTTGTCCTCCAGCTTCTTGCCTGAGCGCCGGTCAATCTTCTCCTTCAGCTCGGCAAACTTGCAGGCGATGTGTGCTGTGTGGCAGTCGATGACCGGTGAGTAGCCGGCACTGATCTGCCCTGGGTGGTTCAGGATGATAACCTGGAGGGAGAGGTGCACAAGGGCACAAGGCCGTCAGGCGTGCCCAGAGGGGGTGAGACGGCATCGGAGCGAAGCTTTAGGCCCAGGGGCCCAGGTGCTGGCCGTGGGGAAAGGTCAGGGACCCACACCCCTGACATGGACCCCAGGGTCCTCGTCAAGCATTTGGCAAAGCACAGGAAACAGCCAGCAAGTGCACTGCATGAAGGGCCACTGGGCAGGACTCATACTGTCTGCACTGGCCAGAGCTGAGGCGGGGGGATGAGAAAGGCGGACCTCAGTTATTACACTTCGGTTATATGTCAAGGAAGCCAATTTTTACACCCGTTGTCACACGAAGAGGTGATCAAGAGGGTGCCGTGAAAATGTCGAGAAGAAAAGAAAAATGTAGAGATGTCTCCAGCAATAAACTACTAAAAACGTGTTCAGGACTCAAGCGGGACCTCAGTGAGGTTCAGAGGCCGGGCCCCTCTAGTGTCCGCTCTTCCCGTGAGTGCCCTCAGCCCTGATCCAGCCTCTCCAGGCCTGGGTGGCCTCGTTTGTAAAGCGGGGGTCTACGTTTTCCCAGGCGCCCAGCACCGTGCGATGACAGCCCCACCACCCTTGAGGGAACGGGCCACACCGGCCCCTGCAGCCGCGCACCTGGGAGGTGAACTGGGCAGCCTCCTGGGGTGGGTCGGACTTGCTGTCCCCACACACGTTGCCTCGGCGGATGTCCTTGACCGACACGTTCTTCACATTGAAGCCGACGTTGTCGCCAGGCAGGGCCTCGCTCAGGGCCTCATGGTGCATTTCCACTGACTTCACCTCCGTGGTGATGTTGACGGGTGCAAAGGTCACCACCATGCCCGGCCGAAGGATGCCCGTCTCCACTCGGCCCACGGGCACGGTGCCAATGCCTGGGTGGAGGGAAAGAGGGCTGTGAGGGGTGGGGGAGAGGTGTGGCCACATGGGCAGAGTGCAGAGACGGGGGAGACCCCAGACAAGGCAGACACTGAGGTTCAGACAGAAGTGGAGGCTCCCCTGGCCCATTCTGTCGGGAACAGAAAGGACTGAACAAGAAAGAACCCCTAGTGGTGTTGGGCAGGAGCAAAGTGGGGGGGGGGGTGTGGAGCATGGGCAGAGGGAGGCCCATCTCGACCGGGGGCGGTACTGTGGGGACCCCTCCCTTCTCTGAGGCCCCTCCTGGCGAGGCAGCAGCAGCAGCGCGGGTCAAGGTCATCCACCCAGGACTGCCTGCCTGTCTCAGGGAGCCACCCCCAGAGGGACACTGTGGCACCAGCGCTTCTCACGGATCCGCTGACGCCTGTGTGCCTGCTCAGTGGCTATGCGGGGTCCCCCAGCGTGCGTGCAGGGAGACCCTACTCCCATATCCCTGGCTGTGGTATGACAGACACTGAGGCTGGTGGCGGTTTTCTGTGCTAGGTGAGTGTGACACCCCCGTTCTGCACGAGCCCCCTGGCTGGGGGTCTCCACGGTGCCCCTTGTGGGCCTCATGTTTGCTTGTGGTTTCTCTGTCATCTCACGAATAGCCTTTCTCATGCCTGGGGTAGGTCATGTCTCCCACAGGACTGGGACGGCCATGGGGGAAGGGGACATGTGAGTTACCCTTATGCCACCAACTCCTGGCACAGGGCTCAGTGCTTACTTGAAGAGAGAAAGACCCTGGACAGATGGATGAACGGGTAAGGGTGGGTAGGTGTGTGGATGGATGGATGGATGGATGGATGGATGGGCAGATAAATGGATAGATGGATGGGAGGGGTGGGTGGATGTCTGGATGGACAGATAGGCAGATGGGTGGGTAGATGGATGGATGGACAGATGAATGTGTGGGGTAAACAGTCGTCTGGATAGAGATGGATGGATGGATGGATGGATGGTGGATGGACAGATGGATGGATAGATGGGGTGGATGGATGGGTGGATGGATGGGGTGGATGGATGGATGGAGCATGGATGGGAGATGGACAGGTGGATGGATGGCCCCCAGAAAGTGTGCAGCACTGAGGGACAGGCAGATAACTTGGCCTCGAACCCTCCTTGTCAGGGGCCCTGGTCTCAGGAGCTGGGTGTGAGGGGGAGACCCGGCCAGGGTGGGCTGGGCCAGCTGCCTGAGGTGGGGCGTCCAGCACTGAACCGTCACTCACCGCCGATCTTGTACACGTCCTGCAGTGGCAGGCGCAGGGGCTTATCTGTGGGGCGTGTAGGGGGCAGGATGGTGTCCAGGGCCTCCAGCAGGGACACGCCGCTGGCGTTCCCCTCCTTACGCTCCACTTTCCAGCCCTTGAACCACGGCATCTGGACAGGAAGAAGGTGTCCGTTGGAGGCAGAGACCGCCTCCACCTGCCCCGCCCTGCCCCACAGCCCCAGGGCCTCCCCAGGACTTTCCGGAAATCCCGGTGGAGGCATGTGACCTGAGAGGGCCTGGGGAGCAGGGGAGCACGGGACTCGCCGCTACCTAATGGCCAACGGTTCACCCTAAGCCTGTTCATGCCATCGAGACGCTGCGCAGCCCTGCACCCTCCCCAGCCCCGGTCCACACTCCCAACATCACAGAAGCCTTGGGAAAGGAGGTCTGGCGAAAAAACAGGGGCGCCCCTTCCCCAGCCCAGACTGCTCACACCGCACTCAGACGGAGGCGGGTTCTGGCACCCCTGAATAAGCGTCCAGCATGGAGCCCAGCCCAGCTCAGCCCCTCTTTCTGGCAGCCCTCAGATCCCTGGGCAGGGCCGGCACCGGAGCGGGAGGGGCCAGAGTCCGGGGCGGCCAGGCTAGAGGCAGAGGGTCCAGCCTCGGCCCCCAACCGCTATGCCACCTGTCTCCAGGCACGGCTGACCCGGCATTGCCCAGGGCTTCTCCTGCCTGGAGCCCCCCGACCCGCTGGCCACAGGCAGGGAGAAGGGGAGGGGGCCGGAAGTGCTGCCCAGTCCGCTCCCAGGGACTGTGTCCTCCCGGCAGCACAGATCAACAGACGGCTCCCTGAGCAGCAGGTCAGGAGCGGGAAGTTCAGGGCTAGGGTGTTCTGTCGGCCCTGCCAGGAGGGTGGGGAGTGGCGGCTCACTGGTTGCTCCGTGACATCCTGTGCGGGACCTAGCGGGACGGGGGCAGGGTCCCCAGCTTCGGCCCAGGGCCCCCTCCACGCCCGCCCAGCTCAGTGTGGGTGGCTGCAGCACTGGCTGGAGCAAATGGCCACCCTTCTAGGCCAGCGCCGTCCTCTGCCTTCGCTGCGTCCAGGCCCTTGTTCTCACGTTCTGAAAACCACTTCGGGCCCCACCTCGTCACCTCCCGCTGAGTCAGAGTCCCTGAGATGCCGGCTGCGGGAGCCAGAAACTTCCCATCTGGCCAGCGGAGAGCCGGGCCTCGGCCCTTCCCAGAGCCCAGCCCGCTCCACACCCTGGGGAGACGACAACTAACCCCATGAGGGCAGAGCCTCCTGCGACAGAGCGCTTGGGCCTAGGCCGTGGCGGCCGCTGCTCCCACACTGCCTGCCCAGAGCCGGTACCCCTGGCCAGAGAAGGGGCCTCTGCTGGCCTCATGGGCACGGCGCCTAGGCCCCGAGGAGGCGGCGGCCCGCCGGGCAGACACCCACGGGGCCAGGTGCCCAGGGTCATGCAGGTTAAGGGAACACAGTGTGGCTGAGGGGAGCCTGCGGACAGGCCTTCTGACCCAGTGCCCTGGGCTCCCGGGCAGGGTTCCGAGCGGCCCCGTCAACCCCCCCCCCCCCCCGCCCAGCCCCGGGCAACTCACGTTGGGGGAGGGCTCCAGCATGTTGTCGCCGTGCCAGCCGGAGATGGGCACGAAGGGCACAGTGGCGGGGTTGTAGCCGATCTTCTTGATGTAGGCGCTGACCTCCTTGACAATCTCGTCGTAGCGCTTCTCGCTGTAGGCGGGCTCCGTGGAGTCCATCTTGTTGACCCCCACGATGAGCTGCTTCACGCCCAGCGTGTAGGCCAGCAGCGCGTGCTCACGGGTCTGCCCGTTCTTGGAGATGCCCGCCTCGAACTCGCCCACTCCTGCAGCCACTATGAGCACCGCGCAGTCCGCCTGCCCGGCAGGTCAGGTGCAGTGAGCCCCGGGCCCCGCCTCGCACCGGGCCCCGCCAGGCAGGTGCCCCGGGACGGGCCCTCGGGCTCTGGGCCTTAGGGGCAGCAGCAGGGGCTCGTCTGTCCGTGTGAATGGCCTGACGGTGTCTGGGTCTGTCTGTCTGCAAAGGCGGCCCTGACAGTGGCCAGCGGTCCCTGTGGGCACCTCTGCCTAGCTGAGATGATGGGGCCCTTGGTCAGCTCTGTGGGGGACTCTGTCCAGGTGTGATGAGGTTATCTCGCTCTCCCTCTCCTCTCCCTCTCTCTCCTTGTGCCCTGGCAAGGGAGCAGAGGAAACCCAGCTACCCCTCAAGGCTCCCGGGTCCCCAGGTGTGTACTGAACGGGTGCCCCCTCGGCCCCCTGCAGCCCTGCCCACCTGGGACGTGCCAGTGATCATGTTCTTGATGAAGTCGCGGTGGCCGGGGGCATCGATGATGGTGATGTAGTACTTGGTGGTCTCGAACTTCCAGAGGGAGATGTCGATGGTGATGCCGCGCTCCCGCTCCGCCTTCAGTTTGTCCAGCACCCAGGCGTACTTGAAGGAGCCCTTCCCCATCTGGGGGGCGGGGTGGGGGGATGGTTCAGGGAGGGGCTTGGGACTCAGCCCCTGGACCACGGCAGCATGTCACAGCGGAGAGACCTGGGTGACAGCCTCCCTCGCTCCCCACTGGAACCCCAGGACCCCGATCCCATCTCCGGAGCGAGGGAGTCAGATGCAAGGACCTCTGAGGGACACCTCGACCTCAGCCCTGCCATCCTGTGGCCCCAGGTCTGGCCTTTGCCACCTCGATGCTTGCCATTTGAATGTCCACCAGTAGGTGGCGCAAGGGCCTGGGAGTCAGGCCTGCGGAGAAGCCCCCAGGCGATTTAAACCCCTCCCCTGGCTGGGGGCTCCCCTTTATCTGAAGCTGGCGACCCCCGCACCCGCAGGCGCAGATCGCTGCGTCAGCCACAGGCCTGCAACACCACTGTCGACGTGTCAAGCCCAAAACCCCTCTGTGATTTTTTTTAAGACAAAAAATAAAAAGGAAATTGGATGAGGTTGCGTGGCAGGGCCGGGCTTTCCAGCTCTTTCTACAGACAGCCAAGGCTTCCTAGTAGCTCTGAGGCCCCTCCTCCCCTTCCTCGCCCCACCTGCAAACACCTGTGCCCAGCCCAGCGAGGCCTCCCGTGCCGGGCCCAGAGCTGTGGTTACTGCCGCCCGGCTGGGCTGATGTGAGGCTGCCCGGCCAGGAGGGCCGCCCTGCCAGGACCCAGATGGGACCCAGCTAGACCTGAATCAGACATCCTGCAAACACCCACGGCCTCCCCCCAGCGCCAAACCCGCAGGGAAGGAGGGAGTGACGCAGCGTTTGGGCCCAGGCGCGGAGGGAGGCGGCCCAGCACCCCCCCCACACACACACACACACACTCCGAGCGAGGTCACCCCAGGCCAGCAACTGACTCCTCCTGGGCCCTGGCCCCCACCCCTCTGTCATCCAGGAGAGGACCCTTACAGCCCCCCACACGGGGGCTTCTCCCAGAGCCCAGGGGTGGGGGCAGGGGCCGCAAAGAGCAGACCCCCACACTCCGTGACCACTTCCCACTCGGGGGTCTCTGCCACTTGAGAGAAAGCTCAGTCACCGGGGCCCCTCTCATCCTCACCAAGCAACCAGGACCCCCCCCCCCCCGCAAAGAGTGCCGCCCTGGACAAGCAGCCCTCCCCAGCCCAGCCCAGCCCAGCCCAGCATGAGAAAGGGGAGCTGCCGGGCCGGGGCCGGGTGCCCATCGGTGAGCTATTAATAGCCACCCTGAGTCGTGGCCCAGCCCCGGGACAAGTGAGGGCAGCAGTGCCTGCAGCCCCAGCACTCGGCCGTGGGGACACGGGAACCCCACCCGTTCCAGGTTCTCAAGTCCAGTGTGGCAGAGAGTTCCGGAGCCTGCTGTGGCGGGGGGCAGCAGAAATGCTGCGTCCAGGCCACCTCCCCTGCCCCAGGGGCAGAGCCAGCGGGCCACCCCTCCCCCGCCAACACCAAGCACATCCTCAGAGGGAGGCAACCCCCCCCCCGTGCCACTCCACCTGGACTCTCTCAGATATTTGTCCCCCACGCGGCTTCCTTTAGGGCTCACGCCCTCGTGCCCTGGAGGAGATCAGCTGTGCCTGGAGTCAGGGACGCGCCAGCCCGGCCTCCGAGGCGGGAAGCTGTCCCCTCAGTGTGGCGAAAAAGGCAGGGGCCCCCAGGCTCACCTCCGCCGCCTCCTTCTCAAACTTCTCGATGGTCCTCTTGTCGATGCCTCCGCACTTGTAGATGAGGTGGCCCGTCGTGGTGGACTTGCCGGAGTCCACGTGGCCTATGACCACGATGTTGATGTGGGTCTTCTCCTTGCCCATTCTGCCCGGGGTGGGGGGAGGGGCCGGACCGAGCTGGAGCGCTGTGGCTCAGGATGAGGGGGCTGTCGGGCAGTGATTCTGTGGGGTGGGGTGGGGGACAGGCCACAGAGAGCCTCAGACGGAGGCCAGCAGAGACACTGCCCTGCACAGGTTGCCAGCACACCCCCACCCCTGCCCACACACCTGGCCCCGAGGCAGGGGCCGCATTCCCACATTTAGTAGGGAGGGAAGACCACCCCCCAGCCTGGGCCTGGCCCTTTCGGGTCAGGTGGCAAGCCCCAGCAGTCCAATCTGCAGTAAATATCGGGGTGCTGTGCCCACAGGGCACCCCCATGAAGGAGGCTAACCCCCCCTGAAGGCGGGGGAGGAGCGCCAAGCTGGGCGAGCCCCATGACCAGCCAGGAGCCCGGTGATGAGTCACCCTGCCCCGCTCTCCGCTCTCCGCTCTCCGGGGCTCTGTCCCTGATGCTTCTCCCCTCCCAGGAGTCCCAGGCCCACTGCTGTGCCCCACCCCCACCAGCGTAGCTGTCGCCTGGTGGAGAGACGGTCAGTGCTCCCCACTCCTCTCCTCCAGCAGAGAGGGAGCCATCTTCCCCTCATCCCTGCCAGGCAGGCTGGCACCAGGGGAGACAGGCTGGGCCAGAGCTCCGGCAAGGCGGTGGTGCCCAGACAGGGGGCCTAGAATAGCTTGGGCCCTCCCCGGACCCGGACAGGGGGCAGACGGTAGGGCAAGGGAGTGGGGTGCCGGCTTTGAAAGAGGAGAGAAGAATCTGGCCCCGCAGCCAAGCTCAGCAAGAGCCAGACAGCGGTGCCTGCAGCCTGGTGGGGGCAGGGGGGCACCCCCTCCCCCTCTCCCTCTGGTCAGAACCCAGGTCACAGCCCCTGCCCCATCCTGGAGGTCAGTGAAGAAATCCGGGCAGCCAGGGAGGGGACAGGTGCCTGGGGGAGGGAAACAGTGCGCCCTAGGGTGCAGACACCAAGCGGACACCCCTAGGCCCACCCGGTGGGGGCAGGGTGGCGAGTGCCTCCGGGCTCTCACGGCCTCCCCCTCCGCGGGCATCTCCAGCAGCCCCCAGCGAGGACGACCCTGCCCCAACCCCGCAGGGCCCCAGCCGGTTCCAAGGTCGCGGCAGCAGGGCGATCGCCGCCGCCCAGAAGACCGCTCCCCCCGCCGCCGCCACCGCATAAACAAGCGCCACCGCGGTGCCCCCACCCCAGCCCCTGTCGCCCGCGGGGACCGAACCCTGGTGCCGGTCCGGGCGCGTGGGATGGCTGGCCGAAGCCCGGGGCGAGCAGCGCAGCCTGGCCAGGCGCCTCCCTGGCCCCTCTCTGCCTCCAGGTCCGGTGCCCCGAGAGAGGGCCCTCTGCGGAAAGCTGGGGATGGAGCCGGAGACCCGGAGGCCGAGCGTCCTTACCCAGAGCCGAGATCTCAGCCAGAGGGACTAGCGGCGCCGGCGCGGCGGTTTTATCTCTCCGGGAGGGGGTCCACCTATTGACGGAGCGGGCGCAATGCACCGCGCCCCTGCAGTACGGCAATGCGGTACCGGCGGGGGAGGGGGGCGGGCGGGGCCGGGGCGGGGACGCGAGGGATGCGGGGATGCGGGGACGGCGGACGCGCGCGGGCGCGGCAGGGACGCGACAGAAAGATGCGGCGAGGGAGCGAGCGACAAAGGCGCGGACGCACCGGAGGGAGTGCAGGCAGGGAGGCGCGGAGAGAAGAGAGGGGGACGGGGGGAGGGAGCCGGAGAGGAGGGAGGCGGCGGGCGAGAAACCGCCAGAGATGGAGGGCAGATGAGGCAGAGCCGGAGTGGCCAGGCTCAGGCGCTCCTGGAGAGAGCGAGAGGGCACTGCAGATGCCGAGGGAGGTCTCAGGCCAGGGGTCAGCCCCAGGTAGCGGAAAACACAGGTGGGGCCAGGGTAGCAGCAGGTAAGGCCTCGGCCAGGAGGGGGCAGGGACTGAGGTCAGGGACTGAGCCCTGGCCTGGCCCTCCACGTGGTTGGTGCCCGACGCACTAACAAGCCTCTGTTCTGCCTCCTCAGTGTGGCCTCTGCGGAATGGGTCCTTTCCCCGAGACCCTGGAATCTGCTTGCTTCCTGTGCCTGGGTGCCTGCCACGTGGCCTCACCCTGGCGTGCCCCCAGTCCAGCCGCGTGGGACAGACTGAAAATGGTGTGTCCAGGGTCCCCTCGGTCCGGCAGAGTGACCTGAGGCCTGAGGCGATCCACCTCCACCACCGTCCCTCCGAGGCTTCTGGAAAGGACTGTTTTCACCCTGGGCCTCTCTCCGTGCAGGGAGCACCCAGGTCTGTTCCCAGAGCCCACTGGTGCCTCCTGGGCTGCCCTGGTGTGCACGACGGGCAGGAGCCCCCAGGGAAGCAGAGTCCCAGGCCACAGATGGGGGACCTCTGAGGGTCCTGGGCAGACCAGGGCAATGGCCAAAATGGGTTTTCAGGGGAGGGACGGGGAAGCGCTGTGTTGTGTGAAAACCAAGTCTACAGGCCTCTCCGCCGTTGGCACCTCTCCCCGTGGCCTCATCTGCCATCGTCCGGCCACCGCTCCTGTCTTATTCTTCTTAGTGACTGCAGGGTCTTTAGAAATGTGTGTTCAGTGGGTGAGAGCAGAGGCCTAGTGCCCAGCTCCTTGCACGGGGGCAGTGGCTGAGAGAGCCCTCAGAGATGGGACCCTCAGAGGTCAGGGGGGAAAGGGGCCCAGCACAGTGGGGGTGGGGGGAGCAAGCAGGTCTCCCCTGCTCAGGGAGAGGTCTCTGAGGGAGGGACAGGCTGTCCCATTGGGCTGTGAGGACGGGGGACCTGCCCCACAGGACCAAGGTCTGCACCCACAGACAGACGGACTCCTGGCCCTTTCAGGCAGGGAGGGGCTCACAGATGACTCCGGGCACCTCCAAGTGCTGCTGATACTATCACGCAGGAGCCAGGAATTAAAAATAAACTCCTGGCAAGAAACGGAGACCCACCCCCCCCCCCCCCCCCCGCCCAGCTGCCCTCTATATTTAATGCGTCCCTCCCGCCTGAAGGTTAGCAGGGGTCTGGGAGACATCGGGATTGGCTGAGGCTGGGATGGGCCAAACCAAGGCTGAGGGAGGCCCAGGTCCCTGGAGACGCCCACCCCCATTTCCCCAGAGGCACCCCCAGCGCCCAGGACCCCGGGCTGCCTGCAGACCGCTCCCCGTCAACAGGTCTGGACTGCGCACCTACTCTGGGCTTGCCCACGGCCGTCAGCCTGGTGGGGACCGAATCACGTTGCGACACCCCTGCCAGGGGCAGGCCGGTGCCGGGAGGTGCTGCTCGGGGGAGCAGCCACTGCCGGTGGGATGCAGCATCCCCCCTGAAGGCCCTACACGCTGACCCCGAGGGGTCCCAGGTGGTTTCTCCAAGGTGCCTCTGTGTCCCCAGGAGGCGCCCCGTGCACCTGCAGCGGGGCAGCCTGCAGGGCCCTGGGAGGCTGGGTGAGGTGGCGACACTCAAGCTCTCTTGGACGGTGAGACTGCATAATAAGACACCGACAGTGCTGAACAAGCCCGTACGACTGCAGAGTCCCCAAACTAACTAACACCTCCTCACCATTGCACAGCATTTAATAACTACAGGTCACCGAACAGAACCAAACACCAAATACTAAATAACCCGCCTCCAGGCCTTGCGAGTTCATCAAGTGCTGGGTGGGCCCACCAGGCGGCGGGGCACCCACTGACCGAGAGTCAGCTGGGCACAGACAGACAAGCCACAGTGCCCAAGGTCACACAGCAAGGAGAGCGGAACCTGCCGGCAGCTTGGAAGGCCTGAGTCCGGCCAGTGTCACTCCTGGACAGAGGCCAACCGGTTCCCGCCTGCGCTCCTCCCCTCCTCCCAGGTCAGGCTTGCCACGCCTCCCCCTCCAACTCCCCCCAACCCCCCCCTCCCAAATCCGAGCCTCTAGTCACAACGGCCCCCAGAGCAGCCAAGGGGGTGGTTAGGGCGGGGGAGGGGGAGCAAAGAAGGGGCCACCGCCTCACGGCACACCTTCTGTCCCCTCCGGTGGCCCCCAGCTACCCCCAGCTGGGAGCTGTTTGGGGAGACACAGGCAGCCCCCACTTTGACGGGCTGAGGTTTCATGAGCCCGTGGAAAGAAGACCCAGCTAAAATTAACCGTTATCAAGCTGTCAGCCTGGAAATAAACCCTCCTCCTATTGGCTGCTGGTGATGTCACTGCTGGGTTAATAATAACCTGCGAATGCATAACTGACCAGCTGGGCATGTGCCTTCCTGCGGGGCCAAGGCCAGTGGTCACCCTGGGAGCTGCTGCCCGGGCAGTGACTTGGGGGCAGGATGGGGGTCAGGGCTGAGCACACCCTCCAGCCTTGGGGTGTCTCAGAATGACCTCAACTCCTGGCCTTGGGCCACAGGCTCCTGTCTGTCCCCAGGACTTCCGGTGTTCACCCTCACGTGCGGGGTCAGTCACATCTCATCTCCCAGCCTACCTGGGCAGCAGGACCCTGGACGGCCTTGGGGTCAAGGTCCTCCCTCCCCCAGCTCCCCAGGCTGGACAACCAGGGAACTGAGCTGCCCATGAGTCCGCACATTAGGTGGTGTCCATGGAGGAGGAACTGTCGGCTGCTGCGCTCCCCTCGGAAAAGTGAGATCCTGGCCCCAAATCAGAGAAGTAGGGGCCAGAGGGGGCGGGGCGGTGGGCGGGGCCTGGGGGCCGCGGCCTGGTGGCAGGGCCGGGGCGGGGCTGGAGGGGGGGTGGCGGGCCGGCCGCTTGCACCCCAACTAGACCCCAAGGCTAGGCAGGGGCCCCACCGAACGTCCAGCCCTGGGCTCGGTCCCTGGGCCGAGTGGAACTGGGTGCAGGGCGTGACTTACTAGACAGTCTAGGCCCCCAAACGGCCCACCTTAAGAAACCCAGCGTGTCTGGAGGGTGGGAGGCCCCGAAGAGGGGGACGCAGCCCCTCAGGGAAGGGAAGGTCAGCCGGGCCTGCCCTACCAGCCACCAGCACTTGGGGCCGCCGATCCCCCAGCAACACAGCGGGGCGCTGTTGCCATGGCGAAGGAGCAGAGCTCCACCCAGAGCCCGGGTTAGTGTCACCAGTGCTTGGGAGGGCAGCTTCCTGCCGCCACCAGAGCTCCACCCCTGCCGGGCCTAAGCCCAGCGCCAGCACCGGGGAAGGGGTCTGGCGAGCTTTGCCCTCTGAGCCCCCCAGAGTCCAGGGCTCCGGCCTAGCACCAGGAGGAGGGGGGGCCCAGCCCCCCCCCCCATGTGGTCCATGGCAGGCTGGGGGGCCACTGGAGAGCCCAGGGGATGGGTCAGCCTCTCTGGCCAAGAAGGGGCAGCCCCTATGGTGGGGCCCAGAGACGGAGGGAGCCCCTGGGGAGGGTCTACAGACCCACTGCCCACTCCTCAGGTGCTGCAGGGAGAGGCCTCAGTGCTCAGTTCAAGGAGGAGTGTCTCCAGGCAGACAACCCTGGGGATCCTGAGGCTCCTTAGCAACCCTGGGCCCATGTTTTCACCTCGTAGGTAGAGCAAACCCTCGGCAGGCCAATTGGGAATAACCTGCCTCCAGAGCAGGAGGCCTCGTGGGTGTCTTAGGGTGACGGGCGCAGGAGGCTGTTGGCGGCATCCATCAATGGTGGAGGTCCAGAGCCTGCCCTGCCCCAGGGGAGACCCCCTCCCTGCTGGCAAGACTGAGGAAGCTGGTCCTTGGTTAGAGAAAAGGTTGGGGGGGTGCGGGGACTGTCCTTGGAAATGCTTAGAGAAAAGTGCACAAATGACAAAGGTACCTGGCCACCCAGATCAAGAAACACAACACTCCCTCGTGCCCTCAGAGGTGACCACTGTCCTGACTTCTTAGACCGTGCATCATGTTGTCTACTCTCAGACTTCACATACACAGTCTACACGGTAGTTGTTTGTTCTCACTGCCGTACGGGGTTCCGCGTTCAGTGTCGCTCTACGATAAGGTTGCCGTGTGCCGCTGTGTGTGAACTTGTGCGAGGACGCCACGGGGATGGGGTTCGGAGCCACAGGTGTGCACCGTCATCTGTTCACCGCCTCTTGGCTCGAAACTCCCGCTTCAAGACCTGCTCTGTGATGACGGACAGACTTACCTGAAGCATTTCTGCTTTACGGTGAGCAGATCATTCCATAGGGCAGGCACTGAAGGATAAATTCACCGCTGAGAGAAAATTAATTGATCGCTGGCTTTTTTCCTTGCTGGTATGAGGAAATTCTCCTATTTCTTTGCACATCTAGTAATTTTTGGCTGAATGCTGAACGTTCTGTGAAGACTCTGGATTCTGTTATCTTCCTCTGGAGACTGTGGGTTCTTATTTTAGTGGCCATTCAATCGCTGGGCCTGTAGGGGCTTGTTCTCATGCTTTTTGGTGTTGATTTGTGGAACACCCAACATAACTTTCCTCAGATGGATAAGATTCAACTTTCAGTCTTGGTCCCCCAGCCTTTCACGAGGCTCAGCTTTAACTTTTCTTAGATTGGTCCTAGAGTAGACATTACTGTAGGTGGTACTCTTCTCTCTCTTTTAATGTTTATTTATTTGGGAGAGAGAAAGACAGAGTGTGAGTGGGGGAGGGGCAGAGAGAGAGGGAGACACGGAATCCAAAGCAGGCTCCGGGCTCTGAGCTCTCAGCACAGAGCCCGACACGGGGCTCGAACCCACAAACCGTGAGATCATGACCTGAGCCAAAGTTGACTGAGCCACCCAGGCACCCCATCTCTCTCTTTTTTTTTTTTTATTTTATTTATTTAAGTAATCTCTACCCCCAACGTAGGGCCCAAACTCATGACCATGAGATCAAGAGTTGTGTGCTCCTCCGACTGAGCCAGCCCGGTGCCCCTGTAGTCTTATCTCTTAAAGAAACAAGTCAGAAGGTCTCTCCACCCCAGCCAGGTCCAGATACCAGTGGTGCCCAGCATGGGATGTCTGCTGACATTCTGGCTCTGATCTCAACTCACCCCCCCTCCCCAGGATTCATGCCCTGGAGTAACTTCTTCCCCCTGAGGGCAGAAAGAGCCTGTGGCTTGCATCCAGCCAACAGAACATGACAGAGGGGGTGAGCTATAACTCCCTTACTTGGCCTACGTTATTTAAGACCTTGTCTCGGCAGACAGACCGGAACGAGGGATTCTCCTCTTGCCCTTGAAGAAGAGAACTACCAAGATGCGAGAAGGCCTGTAAGGGGCCACAGGTCAAGGAACCCCTAAGACCTGTGAGTGGCCTCCAGCTGTCCAGCCAAAGAAAGCAGCCATGTGACCTTAGAAGAGGACCGCGAGCTTCGTAAGGAAACTGATGGCTTGGTGGCACCCGTCTGAAGCCCTGAGCAGAGGACCCAGTAAGCCGTGCCTGGACCCCTGACCCAGGGAGCTGGGTGTGCACAATAAACGCATGTTTTGTAAAGCCACTAACCTGTGATCATTTGTTATGCAGCAATAGATAACTAGTACACGAGGACACAGACCGTGGTGTCTGCTCTCCGTGACCCCCCAGGCTCTCCCAGCCAGAAGGCACAGACCCGAGCCGCTCCCCGCGCTTCAGCCGGCCTGCGCCCCAGCCTCAGCCTGAGCCCACTTGGGTGACCCTGCGAGTGTAGGTCCGCTGAACCCACCTCCCTCCACCCGCAGCCCTACTCCCTGGGCCCCCCACCGCCTGGGGCGGCTGCCGCAATGGGGTCTAGCTCCACGCTTCCTCGTGGACACAGGGCTGGCCTGCCACCTGCCACTTCACCGTGGCCGGAGGCAGTAGATTCCACACATGTACATTTTTTTATTCTGAAATCATTGCAAACTTAGAGAAATGTTGCAAGAGTAGGTGCCCCCAGCGTCGGGCGCCCTTCGCCGGTACCCTATTGTCAATGCCTGCCCATCGGCGTTCTCGTTCTCTGTGTGTGTCCATGCAATTCTGTGTGTGTGTCCATGCAATCCTCTCTGTGTGCGTCTATGCAACTCTCCGTGTGTGTGTCTACGCATATTCTTTTTTCCAAGCCACTTGCGAAAGGGCTGCGTAAATCATTGCCCTCAGCACTCGACTGCGTCCTTCCAACTGACACAACACTTCGGTCTACAAGCCCTGTTCCCATGGCGCCAGCCGCCCCGGCAGCTTTTCCCGGTCTGGGACCGAACGCTGGCTTCCCAAGTCACATGTCCCGATCTCGTCTAATTGGAAATAGTTCCTCTGCCATTTGTGTCTTTTATGACACTGACGTTTTTTAAGAGTTGAGGCCAGTTGCTTTGAAGAGTTCCGTCTTCTGGAGCTTCTGATGTTTCTGCACGAATGAGTTCAAGTTTTATTTTCCTGGTGGGAATCCCCGCCGAGCAACACGTATTCCCCTCAACGCATCCGAAGGGGAGGTGCCTCACGTCGGTTAGTTCCCTGACGGGGACGTCACCCCCGACGACCCAGTGACGGTGGTGGCCGCTAGCTTTTCCTGTAGCAAAGTTTTATTTTCCCCTCGTAAGTATGAGCTAATTAATGAGGATGCACCTTGGATTCTGTAGATACCCTGTTCCTCATCGAAATCCTCTTTCAACCCAACACTCATTGATGATTCTTGCCTGAATCCATTTTTACTATGGTGGCTGTGCTTTTTGAATTATTTTTTGTTTTTATCTTTTTAAGTTGTCACACAGAAAAGGGACTCTCTGGGGAGTACCCAGTTGGATGAATGTTAACACACGCACAGATGACTGTAGCCACGTTGATCAGGACACAGACTGTCCCATCCCCCAAAACTCTCCTCCACGCTCTCGCTTTATGCTTAGATGGTCCTCTTGCCCCGGCAGCTGCTGAGCTGTTCTCCATTACTGTGGCGTCGTCTTGGGAGCATCATGTGAACGGAAGCTTACACCATGTCCCTTTTGGGGCGGGTTTCTTTCCCTTAGCATAACACCTTGGAGATTCATCCAGGTCGCTGTGTCGCAACCCTCTGTTCCTTTTTATCGATGGATAAAATTCCATATACAGCGAGAACACAGGTTATCTACCCGCTTCTCCCCTGAATCACATTTGAGTTGTCTCCAGTTCGGGCAGTCATGAATGCAGCAACATTTGCACGCAAGTTTTTGTGTGAACACATTTGGGTTTCTCTCGGGCAAATGCCAGAAGTAGGGGCTGCTGGGTCGTGTGACAGGTGTGTGTTTAACCTGTTAAGAAACTGCCAAACTAGGGGCGCCTGGGGGGCTCCGTCGGTTAAGTGTCCGACTTCGGCTCAGGTCGTGATCTCACGGTGTGTGGGTTCGAGCCCCATTACAGGATCTGAGCTGTCAGCCCAGAGCCCAGAGTCTGCTTCGGATTCAGTGTCTCCCTCTCTCTGCCCCTCCCCAGAGCTCATGCTCTGTCGCTCAGCAATAAATAAATGTTAAAAAATGTTTTTAAATCTTTGTTAGATATTTGATTTGCAAATATTTCCTCCCCACCGGTGGCTTCTCTTTTTGTACTTGTATCCACAGCACAAAATTTTCCATTTTGATAAAGTCCATTCATCAATATTTTTCTTATACGGATCATGCTTTTCATGCTTTTGACATTGGCTAACCCCAGATCACAAAGATTTTCTCCCATACTTTCCTCCAAAGCCGTGAAGTTCTATGTGCCCCACCTGGAGACATTACCCATTTTTGAGTTAATTTTTATAGAAGGTGTGGGATTTAGGTCAAGTGTTACTTTTCTTGCATAAGGATGTACAGTTCTCCCAGTACCACCTATTGAAAAAATTATACTTTCTCTGTCGAATTGCTTTCACATCTTCTCAAAACACCGTCGGGCATGTGTGTGGGAGGGCTGTTTCCGGACGCTCTTCTGTCACAGTGATTTATGTCCGTGTCTTTGCCAAGGCCATGCTGACCTGATTACTATAGTCTTATAGCAACTGTCAGACTCAGGCAGCGTGTGGAAAGCATGGTCTCTTCAACAAGTAGCGCTGTGGTAACTGGATAAACACACATGAAAGAATGAATTTGGACCCCTACCTCGTGCCATATACAAAAATTAATTCAAAATGGATCAAAAGCCCGATAAAACTGTAAAACTGTTAGAAGAAAACACAGGTGTAAACCTTCATGACCTTGGATTTGGCAGTGGTTTCTAAGATGTGGCACCAAATACATGGGCAACAAAAGAAACAATAAGTAAACCGGACTTGAAAATGTTTAGCTTCTGTGCAAAAAAGGACACTATGAAGACGGTGAAAATGCAACCTACAGAATGGGAGAAAATATTTACAGATCATGTTGGGTAAGGGTCCAGTGTCCGGAATATATAAGGAACTCTTACAACTCAATTTAAAAATGGGTGGCAGGGGGAGGGGCACCTGGGTGGCTCAGTCGGTCAAGTGTCCCTCTTCAGCTCAGGTCACGATCTCATGGTTGTTGAGTCCGAGCCCCGCCTCGGGCTCCGTGCTGACAGCTCAGAGCCTGGAGCCTGCTTCGGATTCTGTGTCTCCCTCTCTCTCTGCTCCTCCCCTGCTCACATTCTGTCTCTCTCTCTCTCCCTCTCTCTCAAAAATAAATAAATAAACTTTAAAAAAATGGGCAAGGTATATGAATATACATTTATCCAAAGGAGATCTGCAGATGGTCAATGGGCACACGAAAAGATACTGAACATTATTAGGCACTGTGAACCTATATAACAGATCATCAAAATACATGAACCCAGGGGCGCCTGGGTGGCTCAGTCGGTTGAGCGGACGAACTTTGGCTCAGGTCATGATCTCGCGGTCCGTGAGTTCGAGCCCCGCGTCGGGCTCTGTGCTGACAGCTCAGAGCCTGGAGCCTGTTTCAGATTCTGTGTCTCCCCCTCTCTGACCCTCCCCCATTCATGCTCTGTCTCTCTCTGTCTCAAAAATAAATAAACATTAAAAAAAAAAAGATCTTGTACTTAAAAAAAAAAAATACATGAACCCAAACTGACATAACTGAAGGGAGAAACAGGCATTCCTACAACAATTGTTGGAGACATCGGTACCCCACTGTCCATAACGAGCAAACAATCAGATGGAAGGTAAGGAAACAGGACTTAACATGATGAACCAAGCAGGTCTAAGACACACACACAGAGCACGCATCAGCAGGACAGTCTCCAGCAGCACGGTCTCCAGCGGAGAGCCGACGACAGGCCCCAGGCTGCATCTTGCTGGATTTTAAAAGATAGATCCACAAAATAGCTCCTTGAACCACAATAGGATGAAGTAGAAAATCTACAGGTTTGTAGAAACTAAACAACACACTCCAGAAGAAGACACCACTAGGAAACTCCAAAGATACTCGGAGAGGAGAGGAAAGGAAAACATAAGGTATCAGAACACAAGAGACTCGCTAAAATACCGGAAGGAAGACATTTATGGCGATAAACACACGTGAAAACACAAGAAAGGTCTCGTGTCAACAATGTAACGTTCAGACTTAGGGAACTAGGAGGAGGAGAACAAGTTAAACCAGAGGAAATAAAGACGGGAGGGAGCCCCCGTCACAGCCAGACAGGAGATGCCGACGCCAAAGTCCCGGGGACAAAGGGCCGAGAGGTGGCCGCCGGGAGACAGGTCACGGGACGGGGGTCAGTGGGGACAGAGTCGCAGCTTCAGCGGATGAATCCACCACGATGCAGGTGGCTCTGAGGCCGCACAACATTGGGAGTACATTTAACGCCACTGAACCGCACACTGAAAACGGCTGAGGTGGTAAATGTTGTTACGCGTATTTTACCACAATAGACGTTGTTTTGAGGAAAGAAAGTACTGATCCGTGCTGCAGTGTGGATGAACCTGGACAGCACTAGGCTGAGGGAAAGAAGCCAGACACTGATTGCACGGAGACAGACACAGATTGGTGGTTCCCGGGGCTGGGGGAGGGACTGCTTGGTGGGCACAAGGTTTCCTTTTGGGGAGATGAAAATGCTTTGGAACTAGACAGAGGTGATGGCTGCACAACATTGCGAATGTGCGAAAATGCGCGCTCTAAAACGGTGACGTCCATGTTCTGGGAACTTAGAACTTACCCTCCATGAAAGGATCTGGGTACCGCGATCTTTCCTTGTTCTTAGGCTTCAAACATGTTTCGGTTAGTGTAGCTTATTTGTCTTTTCACACCAATTCTAGGACCTGCTTGTCTGTTTTCACTGATCTCGCAGGGACTTGGCTTGCATTGCCCTAGGTCTGTGTATCAGTTTGGAGGAAGCTGGTCTTCGCTGTGTTGAGTCTCCGTTTACTAGGTCTGGCTTGACATCTTCCTTTGGCATTTCGCTTTGGGCACACACGTCTTGCTAGGTTTATACTTAAGTGCTTCACGGACAGAGGGTAACTATGAAAAATGGTATGTTTTGGGGGCGCCTGGATGGCTCAGTCGTTTGAGTGTCAGGCTCCTGATTTTGGCCCAGGTCATGATCCTAGGGTCATGGGATTGAGCCCCGCATCAGGCTCTGCCCTGAGAGCGTGGAGCCTGCTTGGGATTCTCTCTCCCTCTCTCTGCCCCTCCGCCACTCACACACACGCGCGCGCGCTCTCTCTCTCTCTCTCAAAATGGGTTAATAAACTTTAAAAAAATAAAAATAAAAAAATGTCTGCTTCCAGTTGTAAATTGCTAGCGTGTCACAATATGGCTGACCCCGCCTCGTGCCGGTCACGTTTGCTCTATCTGCTTGGCGTATTTTCCGTGACCACAGAGCATCATGTTGTCGGTGAGCAGGGATAGTTGTATTTCTCAGTCTCAACCCATAGGCTTTGTGTTTCTTTTCCTTGCCTTATCGTACCGGCCAAGACTCCCAGGAGGTGTGGAGGAGTTGTAGCGAGAGTGGATGTCCTTGCCTCATCCCAGTCCTGGACGGGGGGTGCAGACCTTCTCCAACGTGCACAATGCTGAACGTACTTGGCATGAGTTCTTCGCCAGTGCTCTGTATTAGATTGAAAACCTTTCTGATCCTCGTTTCCGAGCTGTCGTCATGGACGGATGCTGGGTCCCCAGCATACGGTATGAATGCTCCCGGTTGCTGGTAACAGGTGCTTTCGAGCCTGAGTCCGATCATCCAGCATCTGGGCCTCCCAGGCCTGTTTATTGTTTTCCACACCAGTTGAGATTTTCCTGGGGCTTTTATGCCAAGTAATTTTGGGTTTTGTCCTGAAACTCAGAATTCTTGATGAATGAACTCTTTTCAGTTTGTTGTGTGCCTTGAGCACTAAAACGGTTGTTTCTGACAGTTTTTTCCAGGTGTATAGTCGCATTCTGGGGAGAACGTTTGTTGACCTCCTCACTCCTTCACGCCCGAAATCTGTAATGTCTTTCATTACTCAATTCATCCTTTCATCAGCTGTATTTACTGAATGTCTACTACATGGCCGATTCTTTCTTAGCCGTTGGGCGCACGACAGACACAAACTCTCTTCCTGTAGATTTTGTTTAACCAACAAGTAAACAAATTAGGCTATTCCCAGCAGTGAAAAGCACTGTTAATAAAGATCATGTCTAACTTTCACCACTACGTGCTCAGTGCTGGTCTAAGCGTTTACATCTTACAGGTAGGAAAACGGGAACAGCGGTGGGGCTTGCGGCCCCCGAGGACATCGTCCGGCCACACAAAGTGCCCCCACATTGTTCACCAAATATCAGTCAGCTGTTTTATTTTCTTCTGCAAATGGTGACTCCATCTACAGAGGTGCCAGTGCGTGTGCTGGAGAAGCCTGCAGAAGCTGCTGCCTGGGGCACCAGGGGCTGGGGCTGGGCTGCTGTGCTCCCGGGGGGACCCTCATTCCCCAGGAGTAGGCTGAGCCCTGAGGGCCCCAGCCCTGGCCTCTGGCTTCAGCACAGGTCTCACCTCAGGGCAAACACCTGCGGCCAGGGTGACAATCCACACGCTCGCACAGCCACAGTGCCCGGTTGTGAGGGGCTGCTGTGAGCCTTGCCTCTCCCAGCCCGTCTCCACGGAACACCTGTTAGGACCGCACGGTCGTTACCCTGACCTCTCATCTCCCCAGAAGGGAGTGGAGGCTCCAGATGTCACGCGGCTGTGACACAGTTGGGACTCGAGCCCCAGTCCCAGCAACCCCTGGGGCCTGAGCCTTTCCCTGCCACCCTGCGGGAGCCTATGGCCACGAGAGGGACGGCCACTTGGTGTTCAGCAGAGATGTCCGCCCACCTTGTGCGACCAGCCCGAGGCAGCACGCACGTCTCTGCCCCACTGAGTGATTATTCTGTCACCGTTTCCCCAGTGGCTGGAAGCTCGGGTGTTTCCCGACACAGAACCCAGCCCTGTGCACCCTGAGCACGCGATCACCCTCCAGGCACACGGCCACACTCCCCGCAGAGCCAGCGGAAGGGAAGGGCTGACCTGTCCAAGCTCCGACCGCCCGGCCCAGATACTGAGCGGCTGGCTGGGTGGGGGTCCTGCTGCCAGCAGCAGGTGGAGGCAGATTCATGGCCCCAGAGCTGGGGACGCCCCCCCCCGCCATGTCGGAGCCACACCTGGGGGCCGGCCGGCAGGACAGCGGCCCTGACTCCTCCTCTCGGTGCCTCGGTGGACACCAGACAGGAGCATCGCCCACCTCAGGCCATGCCACGCAGTCCGCACACGGGCTGGGGATGCACCAGTGGCGATGGGCCCCCACTGTAACCAGGTTGTCCCACAAGCCCCCTTCTGGGTCCCTGACACTTAGTAAGTGGGGGGACTGGCAGAGCCTCCACCCTCCTGGCTCAGTAAATGTAGCTTTTCTGTTTACACTTTAAAGAAAAAAAAAAAAACCCCGCCTCCTTTCAGATTTTCTGTTCTTGAAGATGCCGGTGAGGCTGGGGATGTGTCAGCTGGCCCAGCGGACAGCTGGAGGGTGGCCTGGGGAGACGGGAGACGCACTCCTCCAGGGAAGGCCTCGCTGCGCAGCTGGGGTGGTCAGCACACAGTCCCTGCTGACAGCTCCCGCAGGGCTGGCCTCGGTCACAGGCCACAGAGCTGCCTCGCCTCAGGACTCCTCCCCAGGCTGGTCTGAGTGGGGTGGGGGCCAATGCAGGTTACCCCTGACTGTCCCTTCTCACGCCAAGGACCCCCACTGGCCCCGCGGCCCCCCACCCAACATGCGCCCTGCCTCTCAGTCTCCATCTCACTTCTGTTCCCGAGAGCCTGGCCTGTGACACTTCTACAAGGGGGGGCCCCAGAGGGGAGGTGACCACAGCCAGGTGGCGGCCAAGTGCCCCGCCTGCCCGGGCCCCCAGACAGGGTCCCCGACCCTGAGGTAAGTGACTCTTGGGCATGGCTGGCTTTGCCCTCAGCCCTAGAGGGGGGCTCACAGGCTCTGCCTGGCATCCACACCCAGCACATGTCTGCACCCAGCCAGGTGGGGCGTCATTGTGGCCTGAGGAAGGGCCTGGCTGGCTGGAGCTAGAGGGTCAGTGTGAACGGAAGCAAATCTAGTCAAATTGAAGTGAAAAGCACCAAGTCATAAAAAGTCATAGAACCAGTGCTCACATGTGAAAGAGGGACAAAATGTCAAGAAGTCACAGCTCCAAGCCACAGAGGCCGGCCTGACCACTCCGGGTCTCTCCTGTGAGAGTCTGAAGCTTCTGTCCATGCGATGGAGGCAGCCGTGCCTGGGGTTGGAGGTTCTGCAGGAGGGGGTCAGGACCCCAACTGCCTGGCCCCTCTACACTTCTCCCAGAACCCTCTGCCCCAGATGCCCAGGCCTAAGAAGGCCCGAGAAGCCCCCAAGAGGCACAGGCCTGGGTCCCTGGGGAGCAGCTGCGTCAGGGCCCTCACTGTTGTGAGCACAGCTGAAGGAGGAGCTTTGAGGCCTCAGGGCAGGACTGCCCAGCCTGCAGGGCCGTGCCTGGTGTGCCCACTTGGGGGGAGGCAGAAGGACGCCTCGCCCGCTGCTCCCCACCAGGAGGCAGGACATAGCTTCAACCTCCACGCACCTTGAGCCCAGTGTGCGAGGGGTTCTGGGTCCAGGGCCTGTGTACCTCCCTGCCCTGGGGGCTGTGACAGCACGTTCTCAAGCTCTGGGGACTGAGCCTGGGACTGAGCCCTGGGAGAGCAGGGGCTCCCACTCATCCAGCTCTGCACACACAGGCCTTGCACTGCCAGGCACACAGTAGGCTTCCAGTACTCTCTGGAAGAACAGACAGACGAGCCTCAGCCGGGAAAGCAACGTCAACACCGGCCTCCAGCACCAAGCCCCTCCCAGCAGAGGCTGGGCAGCCCTTCTGTCCCTGGGAGCCCCAAGCTGGCCCCATCCTTCCAGGTGGCCCCCAATCCCAGCTGTCTCCGCTCAGACCCCCCCCCCCCACAGGATGGGTCTGCCCCAGGGATCCCAGCCTGCCCTCCTCCTGCTCACACTGGTGTCTCCCCACCCCCAGGACACTCTCTCTGACCCACCCAGGCCCCCCGGAGTAGCATCAGCCTTTGCCACCCCCCCAACCCCAGCTGCGCCCCTTTTGAGTGACCACCATGCCCAGGATTCAGAGCAGACACCCCACTGCTTCAGAGACTGTGGCCTGACCTCCAAGCCCAGACCCCATTTTCTGGCCATAAGCGCTGTCCAAGGTCCTCAAGCCCTGAAACCACAGTCCTGTTGGAGGCGTGTGTGAGACATACCACAAGACAGTCACACACTCAGCCACAGACCACAGGTCTGTGGGTCTTACTAGAACGTTGCTCCCTCCTGGTCAGTACATTGACCAATCTGCCTTACGAGTGACCCTCGGTGGCCCCAGTGGGCCGGCCTGGCCCCTCCCCATCCCAGGGTCTACCAGCCTCCCTGCTCTTGCCCGGCAGCACTGAGAGCTGGGTCTCAGGGTGTCCCTGCTGGTCCCTGCCCCCATCTCCACCTTCCTCAGATCTCAGCTTAAAGCTGACACCCCCTCTGCTGTCTTGCCTCACCGCATTGGGTCCCCCCGCACTCTGGACTGGCCTTTCCACTCCTGTCCGGCTCAGCCATTTGCTCATAGTAGATATTCAACAAACCCACGTACTAATACCAGAACGGTGCAAGGTCTGAGTCAGGCCCATCTCTGTGTTCCTGGGGGCATGAGAAACCCCTCCCCAGCATCCCTGCCTCGCTCTCTGTGTCTTTACTGTGCAGTGAGTGCAGGTGCTATTGGCCTCGGTTTCCCCCACAGCACCCAGCACAGAGCTGGCACCCAGCCACCCCAGCCGCCTTTGTGGACCACAAAACACCAAATCTAGTCATGCTCCAAGCCTCCTAGGAGCTGCCCCTAGCTTGGGAGGGGGGTCCGGTGCTTCTCAGGGGAGGAAGAGTCAGGCAAAGGCACAGGCACCCCGTGAGTTGGGGGGGGTGCACATGGGCCTGGCCCATTCCAGGCCAGCATCAGGGGCTGGCACTGAAGCCCATGGCAGCACCCCAGCACGGACCCCAGACAGCCACTGACCCACTAACCTGACGGAGGGGCTCGAGGTGTGGTGAGTGTGAGGGTGAGGTAGAGGATGACAAATGTCTTTTAACAATTAAATGTGATTCGCACCAAGTCACACCTAGTTTATGATCCAGAATCAGCCTGACGCAGGGACAGGAAACTGGAGACAGTGGGAGTCGACGAGAGGGGAAGGTCGTCGGCTGTGAAGGTGGCTTGGGGTTGTGGTGAAATGAGAGCAAGCTGGCGGGGGCCAGGCTGTCTCCTCCATGCGTGTGGCCTGGTTGACCCCCTGCGTGAGAGCCCCCCGGAACTGCCAGCAGGGGACTCGCCCACGGGGAAGAGAGGGTGAAGGTGGAGAAGGAGTGGGCATTACCCAGACTGAGCTCCTCTTACAGTGCCCTGGGCCACACCGCTGCCCAAGCCAGGTCCTGGTCAGAATGTCCGAAGCCTCGACCCCCCACCCAGCCAGATAAAGGGTCACATCCAGGGGCTGCCAGGTCCCTCCCCTCCTGAGGCCTTGACTTCCTGTCTGCTGGGTGAGAAGTTGGACTGAGGTCCAGGAATCCTGGAGGGGTCCTTGCCGGGGTCTGAAGATGGGGAGGGCCTGGCAGAAGGCATTATGAGATCTCCCTGGCTTCTCCCTGATGCCCGCAGGGACTTCTCAAGACCCTCCCAACCATCAGGGAAGAGACACCCAGCCAGGGCCTAGAATGCAAAAAGCCAAGTTTGCCTTTCCCTGCAGAGGGAGGTTGGGGCTCGGGGGCCTTTGACAAGGAGCTGAGGGGCTGGGGGGAGGGCTGATTTCCACAACAGAAGAGGAAGTTGTCGTCCTGGTTGACCAACCGGGGTGTGGCAAGGCCCCAGACACTTCAGGGAACATTCTGTGGTTGCCCCAAAAAGGGGGCCTCTGTTTCCCGCTGGGGGAGACATCCCCAGATGGCAGTTCTTTACCTCCCCTCATTCAAATGAGGCCCCCTCCCTGGCCCGCTGCCCTCCCACCCCCACCCTCCCCTGCAAGCTGTGCTCACAAGCAGGGGGATGCTGGCTGAAGCTGGAGGCCTGGGGTGTGGGTCCCAGAGCCACCAGAACTGGGAGAGGGACACCCCGGAAGGGCCTCGTCTGCCACAGCCCAGCTGGAGGGCTCCAGGCACCACTCCGAGCCCACGGAGGCAGAGAAGGGAGCTGCTGGGGACCCACATCTGGTTGGAGGGCTGGGCACGCAGAGCAGAGGCCCCAGTCTGTCCTGGGTGACAGTGGGACTGGCTCTGTCCCCAGTGGAGAAGGCTGAAGGAGAAAGGCACCGCAGGGGCTGGGCCTGCGTGGCCACGTCCAGCGCCCCCACCGCCTCTGAAGGGCTGGAGAGGTCGAGACAGGTTGGACCACCTGGGGTCCCGGGGCTTCAGGAAGGGTGGACAAGCCTTGCTCTGGGACAGGAGAGAGGGTCTCTTTAGGACAGGGGAGGTGGCCGGACAGGCACTGCTCCGGGACGGGGTAGGGAGGTCATTTAACCATCCCAATCCCAGGCCAGGCCGAGACGGGCTTCCCAGGTGGCCCCAGACCGGACCGATGCCGCAGGTCGGCACTTGCAACCCTGGCCAGCCTGCGGGAGCCAGGCCACTAAGGGCGGGGTTCGGACGGACCCAGGGGCGGGGCCCAATGGGACTGGAGCGGCCCGGGGCCGGGCTCGGGGCGGGGCCTCGCAGAGGCGGGGGTCGGGAGTGGGGGGGGTGTCTTGGACGAGCGGGGCGGGGCCAGTCTCGGGGCGGGGCCTCGTCTGGCCTCGCCCCCGTGACGCGAGCGCGGAGCCGCTATATAAGCGGGCGCGGCCGCGCGTGCGCACTCCGCGCGCGCTTCGGTCGTGGAGCGGCCTTAGGCGGTCTCGTCTGCAAATGGGCTCCGTGGCCTAGCGTCCCCGTCCCCGCCACCCGTGATCGCGCGCCGAGGCCCGCGAGGGGTCGCCGCCTAGGTGAGGACCCGGGCGGCGCGTGAGTGGGGTCGAGCGATCCGAAGGGGCGCCCCCCGTGCGCCACGGCTGGCGGGACAGACAGACTGGCGGACGGAAGGCCGGACGGCCGGGGGCGCGGGCTGGGCTAGGGCCGGACGGGCCGGGCGGGCTGGGCAGGTGCCCGGAGCCCCGGGCCCGCGGCCCCGCGCACAAAGCGCCTTTGTTGCTTCCGCGCGGCCGGTTCGGGCCGGTTGGAGCCGCCCGCGCCCTGCGCGATGAAGGCGGCGGGGAGTTCCGGGCTCGGGCTCCGCCTCCGCTCGGGAAATAAACTCAGCGTGGCGGACTCCGGAGTCTGGGTGGGGGCGGGTACCCGAGTGGGGAACGCCCCTCCCGAGGGCCGGCGGGTGACCAGGGGGGCTCCCCGACCCCTGTGTGCGCAGGCTTCCACCGGCCATAGAAGCGACAGCATGGCAGCCATCCCCTCCAGCGGCTCGCTCGTGGCCACCCACGACTATTACCGGCGTAAGTCAGCCCCCTCGTCCTCTGCCCTACAGGTCCCGTCGGGGCGGGGGGTGGGCCGCTAGAAGCGCTGGCTCTGCCGCTGTGCTGCCAGCAAAGCCAGCGCTTGGCCTGGTGGACAGGGCAGGGGACTCGGTGCCTGCAGAGCTGACCAGGCCTCTCTTCTCCAGGCCGCCTGGGTTTCCACTTCCAGTAACAGCTCCTGCGGAAGTGCGGAGTATCTGGGGAAGCCATCCCTCACCACCCCGGTGAGCGCAGGGCCACTCCCCTTCGGTGGGCGGCGCTATGTGGAGGGATCCCACCAGGAGTACGCAGGGGCACCCACCACCCTACTTTGCCTGTCTCAGGTCTCCCCAAGGCTGACCCAGGTCACTGGTGGGCAAGCTTCTTTTTCGGGAAGTCCACTCTCCCGTTCATGGCTACAGTGTTGGAGTCCCCAGAGCGGTGAGTCCACATTCCTGGGGGCCAGCATGGGAGGTGGGGGCAGGTGGAACCCCCCTGACCCCAAGCTCTCCCCCAGCTCGGAACCTCCCCAGGCGTCCAGCGGCTCCATCGCCTGCGACCTGGCTCTGGAAGCCATGAGGAAGCAGCCTGGTGGCCAGCCTGGCAAAGCCAACACCAGGCCCCAGTCCTGAGCGGCCTGTGCCAGGCTGCGGGAGGCGCTAGGCTCATCAGCGCCCGTCCCCTGCCCGCCCCCCCTACCCCTCCCTCCCCCCCTCCCTCCTTCCCTTCCCTCCTCCCCTCCCCCCCCCCCATAGACTAGGCGGGCTGCGGGAGAAGCACTTGGGTTCTTTTATATCAAAATAACAAAACACCAAAAGGAAGTCGAGAGAACCCCACTCTTTACTATCCAAGCCACACGCAAGCCTTCCCGACACCCTGTAACCGTGTGCCTTGCACCAAGTGGAAAATAAACCGAGCAGCCAGTAGCCCTGATGGTGTGTGTGACCATGTGCCCCCGGGGCCCGTGGGAGAAGCTGATGTTTCTCAACCTCACTTCCTGGCAGAGGTGGAGAGTTGGCCTGTTCCCTGGGCCTTCCTGGGTTCCCTCACTGGGGAGCCACCTCCTGGGTCTGGCCCAGGTTCACAGCGGCAAGCCACCGCAGAGAGTGTGGAGCCTTGGCACCTGAGAAGGGGTGGGGGGCCTGGAAGAAGCAGGCAGTTCAGAGGTTGGACAAGAAGCTCCGGGGCAGCCACTGGGGTCCTGGGCCTCTGCTTGTGGGTTTAGGGGCCGTCGGCTGGAGGGAACCTGGTGCCCCCTGGAAGGACCTTGGCAAGGGCCCCTGCCCTTGACACCCTGGAGGGCAGTGAGGGGCCGGTACCAGAGCTGTCCCAACTGGTGTGCAGCTCACGGGGCCGGACTATATCTCCCGGAGCCTTCCTGTGAGGGTGTCGTCTCTTCTAGCCTGTTGCAGGACGCGCTCTGGGTAGGGTCCCCCAACTCTGGGGGCGGGGACCCAAAATTAAGACTGAGTCGTAAGTGGTACGGGGGGCGTTCCCAAGGGACCTTCCCACCACTGGTGACCCGGCTCTGGACGAACTCCAGCCTTGGGAGGGTGTGGCTGTGTCATCCTCCGCCAGCCTCCACGGGCGGGCGTGATTGGTGGACTGTGTGTCCACACACCTTCAGTGGCCAGCAGAGATTGGCCCGGGTCTGTTGGGCAGGAGGGGGCAGCTTAGGGAGGGCGTGGATGGGGGCTTGGTATGAAGTTAGGGGCCCCACGGGCCACTGAGGGAGCCCAGCCTCCTCTTTGGCCACTCCGCCCCCACTCTGTGCTAGAAACGGTTCAGTCCAATCCAGGGCATCCCGTGTAGCTGATGGCCCTCAAGGGCCTCTGTCGTGTCTGCCCTCATCGTGTCAAGGCAGGCTGCAGGGTCGGTGCAGTCTTACCCAGGCCCCCTGTGCTCCCAAAGCCAGTAGTCCGTGCTGAGGCCTGTAGGGGAGGCCTTCATTCCCACCTCACACGGACCCAGGGTGGGGGCAGGTGCCCAGTCTCCTGGCTACAGCGTCCAGATGAGGCCCTCAGGACTCCTGGTGGCGGCTGCTGATGGCCACGGCCCTGGGTAGCAGACCGCAGTGCCCCACCAGCAAATAGCCCGTTTTCACAGAGTACTGAGAAGGCCATGTCGCCCCATATCAGGAGCTGCACACAGGCCAGGTGACCCAGGGTGAGCCCGCCCCAAATCCAGGCCCCTCCCCATGCCCCACCGGGGGGAGCTGCGCCCTGGTCCTGACAGCTGATGGGCTTTGAGTCAGGACCAGGGACAGGTCCACTCCCTTTGGAAAAAAGAGTGGCCAGGCTCCTGGAGGGTTAGAGCTGGCTGTGGAGAGTCCCGGCACTTCCCAGGAGCTGGTGTCTTTGAAGGAGCAGACAGGAGGAATGGGCAGCCTCAGCCCCCCGACTTCAAGGGGACTGCTTCCCCCAGCCCCGGGGCAGGGTGGGCCCCTGGCTGGAGGATCTCCATCCCCCAAGCGTTCAGCCCGGTCCTGCGAACTTGTCCACACCTTCGTCCGCCCGTACCCTTGATCTGAGGTCCAGGGCGGCACCCGGGCCCCCCTTCACAGGGCCTCGTGGCCTCAGAGGCAGCACCAGAGGGGTGTCCCTTTCAGAGCGGGTTCTCGTACCTGCTGACACTGGAGAGCTTCTCCCGCAGGGCTTTGAAGCAGGGTCTCTGCTCCGGGTCCCTGTTCCAGCACGACAGCATCAGCTTGTACGCAGCGGGTGGGCTCTCCGGGGGACAGGGCATTCGGTAGCCCGAGTCCACCCTCAGGAAGGCCTCGTGGTTGGACATGCCTGTGGCGGGCCGGTAGCAGGGGCTGCAGGGGCTGTCCCCTCACCACCGTCTTCCACCCTCCCGGGGAACCCTGGGCCGCTCTCCTGCCCTCTGCATCCCCTGCACCCTCCCGACGCCGTCTGGAGGCCGCCCCAGGGAGGCAGCCTGGCGCTCTGTGTGGCGCACGCCCCGAGTCCAGGTGGCGGCACCCTCCCACCTGCCCACAGCTGGGACGTTGTTGGGGGCCAGTACCTGCATAGGGCATCTGACCCCTGCTGAGAATCTCGTGGAGGAGAATCCCGAAGGACCAGACGTCCGACTTGATGGAGTAAAGCCCTCTTGACAGGGCCTCCGGAGCGGTCCACTTGTAGGGGATGTTGCGGCCGTGGGAAAGGTAGATGTCCTCCTGCGAGCGGAGACGTGCTGGGGCAGGCCACGGGGCAGCCTGCAGGCTCTGGCCCCGCAGCACGGACGCACGTGGGGACGCACGTGGGGAGCTAGGGTTCGCGGTGGGCCAGAGCAGACTGGGCACTGATGGACGGTTGCCACTAGAGGGAGGTGGTGCTGGCACTGGGAGACAGGCCCTGGGCCACCAGATTCAGGGGCTGGGGGCGGGGGGTGTGCAGGAAGCACTGGGATACACGTGGCCCTCCCAGGTGGTATCCGTGTCCCAGAGGTCGGCCAGCGTGAGCACGAGCAGGGACAGTGCCTGCCACGCTGGAGCCTGCCAGTGTGTTCAAACCATGGGCTCATAGAGACAGCCCGGATGGGCTGGCCACCAAGCGAATGAGGGAAATGCCTTTCTAGAAGTACCCAGCCTACAGTCAAGGACTACAGCATCAGGATATCAGCCCCTGAGTGGAGGGCCCTGGACTCTGGCCATCAGTGCCCCACCATGCCAGGGGAACTGAGGCAGAACCCACTCGCCCACTGACAGACCCCACCCTGAGTGGAAGGCCCTGCCACGAGGGGGGTTTCTGGGAAGAGGGAGCCAGAGAGCCAGGCCCAGCACCGAAGGAGCCGCAGGGGAGCACAGACTGAAGGGGTCAGGCAGTGGGAGCAAACAAATGAATTCTTGGCTCTCGGGAATTTGGAAACGTAGCTCCGAGGGGGCATGTGATGACCTTAAGGAGTCCCGTTAATTGTCAGAAATGTGTCTGTGTCTGTTTCTGTCTGGAGTCTCAGTGTGCACGTGTCGACCTGGGTCTAACGTGGAAGGAGGGGACACGGATGGGGCTGGGGAGGGGGCTTTGTTACACCGTTTGTCCACGTTTGTCTTCAGAACCCTCCACGATAAAAGCGTCTTCTGTGGGGGGGACGTTTGCCCTAAGCTCACAAGCCACTCCCACCCTCTCCCCCTCGCTGAGCGCTGAACGCAAGACACCATGAAAGAGTGAGCAGGTGCCCACCCGCCCAGGAGCGCCCCACCGGCCCCCGTGTGGCTTCTCTCTCCTCCGGGGGTCCCCCTGCCCCTCCAGCTCTCAGTCCCCGGAGAGGCCTGCCCACCCCATCAGGGCTGCGCCCTGGGCCTCACCTGGGAGCTGCCGCTACTGGACGCTGGACGCTACTCCGGCGTCCCGCCCCGTGGCTGCTCAGCCGGCCTCCCTTGAGCCCCAGCTCCATGCGCAGAGGGAGTCCTGCGTGCTCCCCGGGCCCTACCTTGATGAGCCTGGCTAGCCCAAAGTCCCCGACTTTGCAGATGTTGTTTTCCCCCACAAGGATGTTCCTGGCCGCCAGGTCCCGGTGGATGTAATTCTGCGATTCCAGGTAGCACATGCCCTCGGCTACCTGTGATGCGAGGTCCACCAGCTCCGAGACGGGCAGGGTTTTCTCGTCAGAGCCTGCAGAGGCCAGGGGAGGCCACGGTCAGAGTGGCAGGGGGCCATGTCCTCCCCTCCACCGGCCCTGTGTGCCGCTGGGACAGAGGGTGGCTGCCTGACTTGAACAGTGCACCTGTCATGGCCCTTCTGGAAGGCCAGATGCGGTCCACGCGTGTGCCCTTTGCCCCACTCCCCGGTTCCCTTCCTGGGAATCCACACGGAAGTGTCGGTGCAGAGAAGCTCATCACAACGTTATTCACATGACTAAAAACCTCAGAAAGCTTCAACGAGAGGGGACTCGCCAAACAGGCACAGCTCGTGGGTGCGGTAGCGTGCCGTCGGTGGGGCCGCCTTCTGGAGAAGGGCTCTTGGCAACGGCGCCCCAGCTAATGGGCAGTGGCCGCGTTCGCTTTGGGTGTTCGATGAGGTACAGATGACGAGGTCTGTGAGTCCGCGCATGTTGAAGTGTGTGCGTGTCTGTGTGTGTCTGTAGTACATGAGGGTGTCTGTGCACATGCGTGTGCAAGTGTACGTGCACATTCGGACACCAGAAGAAGGTCAGCACCTTCTAGAAAGAAAAGCCGTAAGAACCAGGCCGGCGTGTCCCCCAGGCTAAGAGGTGGGCCGGCCACGCCTGGCATTTGAACACAATGGTCTCAGTTAATGGGGATGGAGGGCTGGCTGTCTAGTCTTATCTCACTTGACCTCCATAGATGAACGGATGGTGCATTTACCACAGGATATTTGAAATCATTTCTTAAGCAGGCAAGGCTGTCAAGGAGCCCCCGGGCTGTCCTGTCCCTGGTACGGGCGCAATTTGGGTTTTCTCTTTCTTTTTTTATTAAAAATTTGTAAATGTTTATTCCTGAGAGAGACAGAGAGTTGAGCAGGGCAGGGGCAGAGAGAGAGAGGGAGACGCAGAATCCGAGCTGTCAGCACAAAGCCCGACGCGGGGCTCGAACCCACGAACCGCGAGATCGTGACCAGAGCCGAAGTCGGACGCTCAACCGACTGAGCCCACGTGGATTTCCTCTTTCTTTGTGCAAGTTTCCCACGCCCTCAAGCACATGTCACTTTCATCCCCAGGAAAGGAGCCCCGAGTGCGGCCCCGCGGCCAGCTCACCCCGCAGCAGCTCCAGCAGGGCTCCCCTTGGCATGAGCTCTGTGATGATGTACACGGGGTCCCCCACGGACACCACGGCATACAGCGGCAGAATGTGTTTGTGCCGAAGCTTCTTCATGGCCTGAATCTCCGCCTGGAAGGTGTGCTGGTGCGGGAGGTCATCTGCGGGGGCAGGCGGCCTCCGTGGGTGCGGCCCAGTCCCGGCCTCCTCCCGCCCGCCCGCTCGCGGCAGCGGCTCGGGACACGTGGGTGCCCTCCCCGGGGCGCCCCAGCACCGCCCCACATCGTCCACGTGAAGGCTGTGCCGGACCCACCACCCGCTGGCCACACACCGGGCTCCGCATTGATGCCCTGTCCCCAGCCTGATGTGGAGTGGCTCACCCCCCGGGTGTGTCCCCACGTGCCCCGCCCCAATTCCTGAAGCGGGGGGTCCAAACCTCTAGTGGGTTCACAGGAGACTTTAGACGAACCCTTTCAGATGTCTAGTGATCTATTTATTTTAATAGCTTTCCATGTACGTTATGAATTTAAAATTGCCTGGGTGCCCGGGGGGCTCAGTCGGTTAAGTGTCCAACTCTTGATTTTGGCTCAGGCCATGATCTTAGGGTTCATGAGTTCGAGCCCCGCATCGGGCTCAGTGCCGACAGCATGGAGCCTGCTTGGGATTCTCTCTCTCTCTCTCTCTCTGCCCCTCCCCACTCGTGCTTGCTGTCTATATCTCTATCAAAATAAATAAAACTAAACTTAAAAAGAAAAGAATTTAAAATTCCCTTTTAAAACAAATGCCTTTAGGGATGCCTGGGTGGCTCGGTCGGTTAAGCGACTGACTGCGGCTCAGGTCAGGATCTCCCGGTTCACAAGTTCGAGCCCCAAGTCGGGCTCTGTGCTGACAGCTCGGAGCCTGGAGCCTGCTTCCGATTCTGTGTCTCTCTCTGCCCCTCCCCTGCTCATGCACGCTCTCGCTCTCTCTCAAAAATTAATATACATAAAAAATTTTTTTTCATAAAATAAACGCATTTTCGGTAAAAACATGCTCATTGAAAGGAAGACGCCACGTGGACACTGTTGGAGACCACGCATGCGATGCACACACAGCCGCAGGTGGAGCGGGGGATGCCGGGGACGCTTGGCCACCCCGCCCGTCCCCAGGGAGCAAGGCCCGAAGTCCCTGCTGGGGCGCCTGGCCTGGGGCCCACTCACCTCGAGCAATCACCTTAATAGCCACTCGGACCTGGTCTTTCCAGAGCCCTTCAAAGACCTCCCCGAAGCAGCCAGACCCCAGCTTCCTGCAGAGTGTGAACTCCTCCCGTGGCATCTCCCAGTCGTCGCAGTGGGGCAGGGGCTTGGGCTCATGCTGGAGGGACAGGCAGGGTGCCGTGCCCATCACCCAGCCCACCCACTCTGACCCCAGGATGGGAGCCCCTGATCTATCCTCGGATTCAGGGCAACGCCCCAGGGCCCAGCACGCAGCCAGGCTTTCCCAGGAACTGCCCTGGTGACCCCAGCCATGTGCTGCAGACACCCTCACCTGCCCACTCTAGGCCAGTGACATCCACCTGAGTGCCAGTCCCACAGAGCTCTTGTCCCCAGGCTCCCACTGCCCCAGAGAGACTCGGGACTGGCAGGAGCACAGGCCTCTCCCTGGCCCAGGGGCAAGGGTGACCCAGCAAAGGAAGGCACGGCCCTGCCCCCACACCCCGCTCTGTGGGAACATGGCTGGAGACGGCCAGAGTCCCTGCGGCCAGGTGTCCCCGTGCCCCCCCCACCCACGTCAGGAGAGAGGGAGTCGGGCGACGAGTGGGGGCAGCAGGTGCAGGCGGCCCTACCTTCCAGCAGGGCACAGTGAGCCGCAGGCCGTGGGACAGGCTCTGGGCTTTGTGGTGGTCCACGAGCTCGGACAGGCTGGGGAAGGACACGGCCTCGCTGAGGTGCAGCCGGCCAGCACGCCTCCAGATCCTGTAGTGTCGCACGACCTGGCCGTCACGCACTGGGGTGCGGGGAGGGTGGGCCGAGGCAGGGACGCGCGTTGACACGCGCCCACCATCACGGTCCCCTCTCGAGAAGCGCTCGCGGGCCCCGCGTCCCGCCCCCGGCACGCCCAGCGGCGCTGGGAGAAAACCCAGACCCAGGACCAATGGGACGAGCCGCCCTGGACGGCCGAGTGTCCGCCCGCCGGAGGGAGGTCCTGGCTGTGGCAGAGAGGCATAGGCCAGCGGGGCGGGGTTTGGGGGCAAGCGGCCCCAGGGTCAACTGCACGGGGGACACAGAGGGGGGAGAAGGGCCAGGGAGGCTGTACCTGAGAGAACATAGTCGGCGCCCGGCTTTTCGCTGACCCTGACCAGGAAGGCCCCGGCCGTGTTGCCCTCTGCCTGCAGCCTGTGCAGTGCTTCGGAGCGGGAGATGCGGCCAAAAAACCACCTGCAGGGCAGGTTGCGGGGGCGGGGGGGGGGGGCAGTCCTGAGCCCACACTGACCTTCGTCCCCTGCCCTCTCTGCCCCCGCTTCCTCCCACCCTGCCCACGCTGAATCCCAGCCCCCAAATGGCCCGTCCGGACACCAAGGAAAGGCCTGCCCGGGGAGTCCCCTGTCTGTGGGCTCAGAGCCACTCCTGTCCCAGAGATGTGCCATCTTGTCCCGTGAGAGGGACCACGTTCCGTGACCTTG
Organism: Lynx canadensis; assembly: GCF_007474595.2. Lineage (NCBI taxonomy): Eukaryota > Metazoa > Chordata > Mammalia > Carnivora > Felidae > Lynx > Lynx canadensis. The sequence continues at coordinate 610,987 of NC_044305.1, read as the reverse complement.
GCCACAGACGCTCTGCTGTGGGACTGTGGGGCCTGGGGTCGGCGTCTGAGCGGCAAGGCTCTGCACGCGTGCCCTCACACACGCATACCACACTCACGCCTGCTCATACACACCGGTGCCCAGGCACGGGCGAGCCCCGGACTCTGGGCTGCAGGGTGGGGTCTGCAGAATTACCTAGGTGACTTCTGCTGCCGGCTGCTCGGCCCTCAGCTCCCCCTTTTCCTGCAGGGGTCCCTGGAACAGGAAGCCCCCGCGGGGAGCCCCGTGAGGGCCACGCCCCACCCTGAGCCTGGCCGAGGTAGCACCTCTGGAGTCTCTCTCGTTGGCTCACCCCTGCAACCACCCTGCTTCCTTCCTGCTTTACAAATGCACTAGGTTCTCAGGACCTCGGGGCCTTAGCACCAATCACGCCCACCTCCGCACGATCCCCGTGGCCGGACCCTGCCTTCTGAAGCTGTGCGGTTTACGACCCTGTTGCTCGTCCCTCTTCAGCAGGAGGAAACCCCCACGCCCGTTCACCGTGCGACAGCACCGGCTCGCAGCAGCTCCTGGGGCCTCTCACGCTGGACCGTCCGGGCCCAGAGCTCGGGGGGCTGTGCGGACGCCCGCCCCAGGCTGCCCTTGTGGCCCAAGTTTCCTGGGCAGCCCCTTGGGACCAACCACCACCTCCGGGAGCCCCCCTGCCGGTGATGGGAAAGCCCGCGGCCCACGCCCAGACCCGGCATGTCGCAATTACCTTCCTGCTCCCTCTAACTAGGTCATGCATCTGGTTTGGGTTGTTTGGAGGGTGAGCGAAGCTTTGCTCCCCAAAAGGCTCAGTCCCTGCCTCGGATGCCTACGCAGACCACATCCCTGTCGGCCGGCCCGGAAGCCCACCGTGGACCCTTCTGTCCTGTTTGGGTCCTGGCACCTCCAAGTGACCGTGGGGGAGCCCAGGGAAGGGGCCGCCTGCCTCTGAGGCTCTGTATCCCCAGATGTGGCACAGAGAAAGCCTCGTCAGCTCTCCCGGGACCAGCGTGGTGGGGTCTGGCCCCGACTAGGGAAATGGAGTCCCATGTCCCCTATCCTCACCGGCCTCCCCAGATCCCAGCCGCAGCAGTGCAGAGCTCTGTCCTGAGGGCTGCCCTACCCTGAGCTCCCGAGGGGCCACAGGGCCCACAGTGGGGGAGGCCTTGGGGTGACCCACGAGGGCCATGGGGACACTCACGGTTCAGACTCCACCGTCTCCTTCTCGGCCAGGTAGCTGTGGGGCACGTAGCCCTCAGCCAGGGCCCTGCCCGCCTCGTCCAGCCGCACAGCCCAGCACCACTCCTCCCCCTTCCTGGCCACGTGGAGCAGGTCCCCGGCCCGGAAGCTCAGCTCTTTGTCCGTCCGGGCCTCGAAGTCCCACAGGCCCACGTACCGGGGGCCCGGGTGAGGCTGGTCCCGGGACACCATGGCGGGTCAGCGGCAGGACTGGCTTCCTGGCCTCAACACCTGTCACCGGGCTGGTGGCGGCACCACCTGTGGCTAGGAACGGCGGGTGGGGCCCGCCCTGCCAGGCCACCTCCGCCCGGCCGAAAAGCCAGCCCACTTCCTGGTGCCGAGGCGGCTAAGCCAGGCGGGCCGCACCCGCAGCCCGGATGGGCCTCTGCCCTGGGCTCCACCTGTCCTCCTGCCCACTGAGGCCAAGTCAGTCTGGGTACTGCTCCCGCCCCCCTGCCCTGGAAAGCGTGCCCACCACATGGTCGCGTGGCTGGACCTGAGCCCCCGCCCTCCCGGGGGGGGGGGGGGACGAGTAACGGGTCAGACAGGGTCTCCCTGGGGTCCGGTTTAGCAACCGGGGCTCCGGTGTGAGTGGAACCTAGGTGGGAGTGAGCGAGAGGGGGGTTGGAGACCCGTGGGCACATCAGCGCTGCCCGACCCCCGGGGCCGCTGGGGCTGAGCTCTCCAGAGTCACCCCTGGAGCCCCGGTGGGTGTGGCCTTCCATCCCCTCCCTGAAGGCTGACCCCTGGGGGCCCACCACACACTCCCTTCCCCAGACGTCCGACCACCCAGGGGAGCTGCGCTGGCCTCCAAGACACAGGACAGGGTGGGCAGGCGCCGGAAAGAGGGAGAGGCACCGAGGCCTCGGGGTGGGGGCAGGCGGGGCCCAGCCCCCAAGGGGAGCCGGCAGCCAGGGCGCGGGGAGGGCTCCGGGTGCGCCGTCCATCCGTGGTCGGCCTGCCCCAGCCTGCCCCCTTGATGGGAGGTCCGGGAGGACAACGACCAGGGAAAACCAGATACTAAGCCTGATTTCTTGGCACTTCCCTCTTTCGGAAAGGGAAGGGTCAAGAACAGGAGTGTGGTCACTCAGTAAGGTCACAGTCCTACTGGCAGAGCAGGGTGGGGAGGGGGCCCGGCTGGGCGGGGCCTGCGAGGCATCTCCCGCGCCCAGGGCTCCAAGGCAGGCCCCCCCCCAACCAGCCACGAGGCCTCCCTCATTGTGGGGCCATTTGCTCCAGTCGGCTCCTGGGCACGGACGTCCCGGTTCTGCCCGGGCCACACCTGGAAGCCCCTGAGCACCAAACCCGTCCAGCTTGTGGCTGATGACACACGCCAGGCACGCACCGGTGACCCCCACGCACACCTGCGTCTGGTCCAAGCCCAGCTGTTCCCTCCCTTCCTTCCCTCAGAGGCCACGGCCCGGCCCCACGCCACACTCACCTGCTCCTCCGTCTGTCGCGGGCAGGACCGGGGGGTGGGGGGTGGGGGAACCTGGGGCTGCCGCCAAGCCCACCCATTCCTCCCGCCCCCCCTCCCCCCCCCCCCCCCGTGAGGGCTGGCCCACTGCCGGCACCCAATGTAAGGAGCCCCCGTCCTCTCCCCGCTCAGCCCTGACTCACACCCGGGCCCTGCCGTGTCCTCCCTCCTCCCTCTGTGCGGCCCTCCCCTTGGTGACCTCAGCACCCTCCCCTCTGGGAAGCCCCCCACCATCCAGCCCTGCGCAGCCTCCTGCCAGCCCGAGGGCAGGGCCTGTCATCAGTGGTGATGTGGGAAACAAAGGCCAGCTGAGGGCTGAGCACAAGCTACCCCCTCCCCCGCCTCGGGCCCCTCCCCCATGCCCCCAGAACAAAGGAAAAGGAGCAAACAAACAGATAACTGGTAGAGATCACGGTCACGCAGGACACGAGTCTGTCAGTCTACAACCGTCTTAATGATTTACAAGGAAAAAAGCCATTTTATCAACAGCCAAATTCCCAGGAACCTACGGATTCAATTTCCTGAAGCCCTAACGTCACGTTCCCCTCCATAGAATAGAACATTTTATATAACCCATCACCCCCCACAACCCCAGTGCGGCTCTTGCTGCCCACAGGTCCTGTCCTCACGCTTTAATAAAACCACCTTTTGCACCAAAAACACCTCAAGAGTTCTTTCTTAGCCGTCGGCTCCAAACCCCAACACTTCACGTCAAGCGGGGTGGGGCTAACTGGCCTCAGCAGGCGCACCCCTGCCTCGAACTGTGCACATGGGCGGTTCTCTCCAGGGGACGGTAAGCAGACTCAGCCGCCTCTGTCCTTCCGTCCCACAGGCCTTCGGGGCGCAGCTGTCATCATGGGGGGCACAGGAGTGGAGGGTAAAGACCCTGAGCGTAGATCTCCCCTGCCCGGCCCCCGGCCCTCCGTCTGTCCGTCTCTTAGTGACCAGAGCTGGGCAGGATGATTGAGAAGCAATGCTGTTCGTCCCCCCTCCCCTCCCAGCACCCAGCTCCTCATTCAGTGACATCAACAGTGGCTTGAAATCAGCCGCTGGGGGAGCAGTCACACGCTGGAAACCGCCCGTTTCCTTTTCCCCAGAGACCTGGTTGTGACCCAGTTGCCTGAACACCGTGGCATCCAACCCCACCCCTGCCTGACCCTGCACGGGCAGGCCAGCACCCGGGACCCTGAGCCGCTGAGGCCCAGACTCTGCCTCCCTGACCTTTGCCCCGTCCCCAGAAAGAGCCAGCCAGCCAGACCTTCCCAAGGCCTGACCCAGTCCCTCCCTCTGCCCCTTCAATTCTGGCCCCAGGGAGATGGAAGGGGCTATCACACAGCTCCCGCGGCCGGCACAGAGTCCTGCCAGTGGCCCAGAAGTCATGCTTCCTCTGGGTCCCCGGTCTGGGCGCTAGGATCCTGGGCCGGGGGCCTGGGCCTCATGGGGCCAGCTGTCTGTCTGCCACGATGAACCAGCTGGTGGGCCATGACAGCTCCGGGTCTGTTCCGGGGCTGGGGCTGCGGCCTGTGGGTGACGCGTGTCTGTGCGTGTGTCTGAGTCAGCTCGGTGTGCATTTATCGCGTGCCTGCTGCCTTCCTGTGTGTCCGGGGTCTGTTCCTGGGCCGTGTGTGCCCAGCGCCTGGGGTCTGCCCGCCAGCCCGACATCGGCCACAGGGGGGCCCTGCAGAACCCTGGGAAGTCCGGCCTCTGGCTCTCGACCCGGGAGGGGGTGGAGGGCGTCCAGGGCGGCAGGCCCAGCGCATCCCCCCACCTGGACTTCTATGCCGAGTTCTTCCCTCGGCAGGGACACCGGGTCACGCAGGGCAAAGGCCATCATGCCCTCCTGTGTCAGCGGGTGTCTGCGTGTGTCAGCCGTCCACACGCACAGTGTGGGTCAGTGTGTGTGTCAGGGCCCTCGGCCCTCGGTCAGAGTCGGTTCCAGGCCGCCGGCACCCGTGTGTGTTGGCGGCCAGTGCTGTCCTGCGGGGACACGCGGGCGGGGAGGAGTGGCCCCAGCCCCTGCGTCCAGCGCCCCAGGTCACGTGAGGGCGGGGTGGAGGCGCCTGCGGGCTGCGTCCAGCATCTCCTGCAGCGCAGCGAAGGCGGGCCTCTCCTCCGGGCTGCTCCGCCAGCACTCCAGCATGAGCGCATAGACCTCGGCGGGGCAGGACGCCGGGCGCGGCAGCCGGTACCCCCAGGTGACCTGCTGCAGGGTCTCGTGGTTGCTCAGTCCTGGCGAGGGGCAACGAGAGGGCTGGGGGGGGGGCTCTCTTCTGCTGAGGGCTCCGCGTGGGCGCCTCCCCCCAGCTCTTGGCCAGACCCTGCCCGGCCAGCATCAGGCCCCCCCTGCGGCCCACCTTCATAGGGACACTGGCCGTAGGTAAAGACCTCATAGAGCAGGACTCCGAAGGACCAGACGTCCGACTTCTGGGAGTAGACGCGGTAGTTGGCTGCCTCGGGCGCCGTCCATTTGACGGGGATCTTGGAGCCGCTGCTTGGGGAGTAGATGTCCTCCTGGGTGAGGGGACACCGGTGGTGGGCGGGGCGGAGCGGCCCCCTCGCCTCCCAGCCACGGCGGGGTTGGTGGTCTCAAGCTGAACTGACCTTGAGCAGCCGGGCCAGGCCAAAGTCGGCCACCTTGCACCCCAGGTCATCACCCACAAGCACGTTCCTGGCGGCCAGGTCGCGGTGCACGATGCGCCTCTCCTCCAGGTAGCTCATGCCCTCGGCCACGTGGCAGGCAAAACCCAGCAGGAGGGACGGGCCCAGGGCCCGTCCCTCGGGGCCTGTGGGACGGGGCGGGATGGGCCATCAGGGGGGCGGGCGTCTTCACCGGTCACTTCCGCCTGTGCCTCAGCCTCCTCACCCTGAAGAGGGGCTGAGGGCAGGGCTACCCATCAAGGCTGCAGGGTCACTGTGCTGTGCAGGGACCGCTCAGTGAGGCAACCCACCCGGGCCCCCGGGAGAGACCAGACACAGAGGGGGGCCAAGGCAGGGAAGGCGCGCAGGGCTGGTGACACGGGCGGGCCCCACCCCTTGTGCACCCGCTCAGCCTGGAACCTCGACGCTCCGAGTGCCCCCACAAGGCACAGCACGGGCCCGGGGCCCGAACCCGCTGTGGGCCAGAGCCCTGACAGTCGAGCCTGGCACGCCGTGAAAGGCCCAAGCCGAGAAGGGGGCCGACGGTCGTGGCTGCGCAGGGAGACCTGGGTCACCCGCGGCCCCTGGTCGGGGGCGGAACTCACTGCCCAGGAAGGCCTGCAGATTGCCCTTGCGCATGAGCTCGGTGACGATGTACACGGGCTCGCCGGCAGAGCACACGGCATGCAGCCGGATGAGACGCTCGTGCCTCAGGCTCTTGAGAGTCTGGATCTCCTTGGTGAGGTCTGCCAGCTTCACGTAGGCTGCAGGAGAGGCACCGCTCCAGGCCCCGCCCGTGCCACCCTGCCGCTGCCCCGGGGCGAGAGGGGTCAGAGGGCGGGGCGGACAGGGGTGGGCAGGCCTCACCCACCTGACTTGATGACCTTGACTGCCACCGGTGTGGAGTCGAGCCACAGACCTTCCCACACCTCCCCGAAGTAGCCTTCACCCAGCTTCCTCCGCAAGGCAAACTCGGAGCGAGGCCGCTCCCACCCGTCCCGCAGGAGAGGCTGCTGAGGGGGTGGGGGGCACTCGGGGCCTCCGCCTGCTGCACCCTGGACAGAGGGGACAGTTCCCCCTGGAGCGCCGGCCTCCAGCACCTGTGCCGCGGCGCTCGCCCTACGCCGGCCTGGTGGAGGCCTGGGGAGCCAGGTGCTGAGCTCCAGGAGTCTAGCCCCGGTGGCTCCGGGCTCTAAGTGGCCCCTTTGCGGGAGGTGGACGCCCACCCACGCGCACTCATTACTGTGCCTGGCCAGACTGTCATTAGAAACCAGAGCAACTGGATGGCTGCCTGGCCCCTGGCAGGACGGCTGGTGCGTGGTGGCCCGGGGGCCCCAGCTCTGGCACGGGTGTGCAGCCGGTCCCGGCGTCTCCTCCTACAGCTTCCTCCTGGGGCGCACAGCTGCTGTGGGCACCTGCCCCAGACGCCTCCCCACACTTGTCCCGGCCCTCACCTGCCCCCCACAGAACTGGGGATGGGGGGGGCGGGCACCAGAAGTCCTCGGAGATAGAGACGCAGTACCTGTGAGAGCAAACCCGACCCCAGGCAGGGCCCCCAGTGCTCCGGGCCGTGTCAGACCCCTGCAGCCGCGCTCAGAGACTGGCCTGGGCCTGCTGCCTGGCTCGCACCCCCCTCTGCCCCTCCCCACGTGTGCTGGGCAGGGGGCGGGGGCGGGACTGGCCCACCCACCTGGGGCACACAGGGCTGCAGCAGCGGGCTGTGGGTCAGCTTCCAGTTGGCCTTGTAGTAGGCGAGCAGCTCCTCCAGGCTGGGGAAGAGCCGGCCCTTCTGCAGGTAGAGGCCGTTAGCCGCCGTGCAGATGCGGTAGTGGCGAACGCTGGCCTGGGCCCGGACTGTGAGCGCACAGAGATGGAGGCCTCCTCCGGCTGCTGCCTGCCCCAGACCCTCCCGCCAGCCCAACCAGATGGCCACCACAACCTTCCACGGGCCGGGCTCGGAGCCCGCCTCAGGGGCCTCACGGAAAAGGAGGGAGCGTGGACAGCCGCAAGCCAGAGGCGCAGTAAGAGGGGCACTGGGGGCTCCTGGCCACAGGGCACAGAGCCCAGGGCACGTGGAGAGTCCGAGAATGAGCGGAAGAAGGGAGGGAGGGTGAGTGATGGCCGGGCGGCCGTGCAGGCCGGGCAGCTCAGAGGCACAGGAGGGAAGGTAACCAGCAGGTTGGTGAGCTGAGAGGTGACCAGCTGCAGGTGCCTTCGAGCTCGACGTGCGGCCAGCGAGGCCTGGGGAGCACCTGCCCCAAGGTCAGGGGCGTTCTGGCGCAGGCTCAGCCCGGGGACAGGCGCAAGCGGCCGCCACGTTACCTGACAGTGAGTAGTGGCCGTGGCTGCTCTCGCTGGGTCGGATGAGGAAGGCCCCAGGCCCGTTGGCCGGAGACAGGAGCATCTGCTGGGCCTGGGCACGGCTGATGCCGCTGAAGTACCAGCTGCGAAGGGCAGGTGGGTGGTCACCAGCAGGCCCAGACCTGAGTGACCCCTGCCCCCACACCGGTCAGAGGCCCCGATGCCCGGCTCCCACCGTCTTCCCAGGCACAAGGTGCACCCAGGGCCCAGTGCAGGGTCCCGGCCCAAGGTCTGCATCTGTCCCAGCCCTTGGTGCCCAGCCTCTGGAGCCGTCGGGGAGGGGACAGGGGGACCACTTGGGCCGGCCACCAGCAGGGACCTGAGTCGGGAGACACTGTCCACACTCCTCAGCCTCAGGTTCTCCACTAGCCCTGCTCGTAAAATGACCACCGGCCCTGGCCCCGGCCCAACCTGCCCGGGGGAGGGGGGCACCAGGAACCAGGGCCCCCGGGGAGCGGTCCCAGCCGGGCTGCAGGGGTGTATGGAGGACCACGAGCAGCCGGGCCAGGCAGAGCCCACCCGCCCAAGGGGAGGACGGCGCGGCTGACGGTAGCTTGGCCGGGAAGGCCCTGGAGGAGGCCGCTGAGCCAGGCTGGGCAGGCCTGCAGAGGCGGGAGGGGCTCAAAACACCTCTGCCTCTGAGGGGCCCCAGCCCCCGGCCCTCCACACGCTGAGATGCTCCGAGCACCGGGTGCCCAGATACCAGGAGCCTATGCACCCGAGTGTGGAGCGGGGCAGGGGGTGAGGGCTTGCCCGGGGCTCCCCCATCTGACACCCGTTTGGGCCGTAACCCACCTGGGCCACACCAGGTGCAGCTCCCTGCTCCACATCCTTGGAAGGAAAATGGAAAGGCACCAGGCCCCACCCCATTGCCTGTGTCTGCCTCCCAAGGCCCAGGTCGGGGAGCCCTACGCCTGAGTCAGGTTCCCACCCTGGAGGCTGCTGCTTCCCGGAGATTCTGGGGACCCCGTGGCAGGAGGCCTGCCTCCTGTAAGGGGGAGGCAGGCACAGCCACTAGGCGACTAGCCCTGTGAGCATGCCTCTCATCCCCTCTGACGGGGGGAAACTCAGGGTTCTGGGGGCTGGAGGGTGGGCTCTGACCCCCACCTGGGCGTGTGGGACTGGCAGTTATCCCAGGGGACCCCAGGCATGACTCGAAGTGAGTCGACACAAAGTGGGGGTGCCCTGAAAAGAGGGGACTGGGTGGTCAAACCTGTGCCATCCCAGGCAGGCGGATGCTGCCGGAGGCTGGGGTGAGGCCAGTGCCTGGCAGGAGGGAGACAGAGGGAGGCTGGCACTGGCACAGAGGCCTCTGGGCACCTGGGGAGCTGTGGGGGGGGGGTAGCTAGGAACTACGCAGCCAGACCCCGCCTTCCGCAGCCCACCAGCCAGGAGGGCATCAGAAGGGCTACAGAGGCCCCTCCCAGGACAGCAGGGCGGGGGGTGGGGGGGGAGAGGAGGGGCAGAAGTGTCCCCAGCCCCACAGCAAAGGCCGATGGCAGGCCAAGACCCTGCACACGCCGAGCTTCAGGCACCTTCTCGGGAGTCTCTCCCCGGGGTGGGGCAGTGGCTGAGCCAAGATTGGAGGAGCCTCGTTCTCAGGTCAACCCTCAACCTTGAGAACGAGGCTCCTCCCCTGCCCAGCCAGCCTGGCCCTGAGGACAGACAGCCAGGTGTCTGGGGCTAATGACACCGTGAGTGTGGTCGGCCCTTTCATCCCAGGCCCAGGCAAACACTCATTACTGCTTCCTCCCGGCACCGCCCCCTCTGACGCTCCCAGCCCTGCCAGCCACCTCTAAGAGTGGCTCATGGGATCTGCCCTCCACACCTGGAGTGACTGTGGGCCCCCTCCCCATCAGAACGGCTGCTTGGTCCCTCCCATCGCTCCCAGCAGGCTGGTCACTGGGTGGGAGTCCCCTCGGGAGGCGCCTTCCTAGGACTCAGGCTTTCCAGGCCACATGCAAAACCCCCAGGGGACTGGAGATGGCTTGAGTGAAGTTGAGACCCAGTGCTGGTCTGCGGAGGACATGTCTAGGGCTCAGTCCTAGCCTAGCCGGGCACAGGATAAGAAACCAGTGTCAGCCTGGGCAGGTCTGACAGGGCAGGGGTCTGGGCAGCTGGGCCTGGCTTTGCTGAGCCTGGTCACCGACCAGCTTCTGGCCTGTTCTCACCCAGCACATCACCTCCATGCATGCCGGGGCTGGGGGGTGGCGTCTCTGCCGCCCCCGGAGGTCCTCCTAGCCAGTGCCGCAGCTGTCTGGACGTCAGGCACTGCGACGGCCATGACATCCAGGCTGACCCGCTGCATTAAGGGGAGAGACAGGTGGGGCCACAACCAGAGTTTGGATCGAATGGTTGAGGCCCGTGCACGATGTCTACGAAGACGGGGCCGGGTGGACCCACGGCCACCCTGTCGTTCAGACCCTAAGCCTGGGCTGAGAGGTCATCTCCCTCTCCAAGCCCTGCAGCGGAGCCTCCACTGTCTGTCCTCCTCCCTCCACGATTGCAGACGGGCGTGCGACCCGCCAGGTGTCCGTGCCGGCCAATCCCTGCCTGTGGAATGCCCCGGCCCTGGGGGCCTCGGGCATGCTGGAGGGGGGGGAGGGCGGGATGGGTGAGCCCCCCTCTCCACCCGTGTCCCCCTCTCAAAACAAGCTTCTTTGGGAGCAGTTCCAAAGGCCGGGGTCATGTCTGCCCCGCACCTCGCGCAGGGCAGCAAGGAGAGTTCTGGGTGAATGTGGACCGGTGAGGGGCAGGTGAACGCAGCCCTCGGACTCAGCATGGCACCCCCTCACCCCCTCACCCCCTCACTGCATCTGGAGGGCCCCTCTGGTCACTTACGTCCTGATCAGGAGCGCAGGGAGGACAGGCCGTGTCGTGTCTCACCTGGAACTACACTCAGGACCCTGGCCCCTGCCCTCCAAGCGATGGCCACTCGGCTTAATGTTGTGGAGACCCCCAGAGTGCTCGGCTCCCCAGGCTGAATCCCTGTGTGAGAGCAGGAGGGCCCGGCTGGCGGGACCGGGCCCCAGAGCGACCGCCGTGCCGGGGGCCTGGCCGGCGGCGTGTGTACGCGCCATGCGGCTTATTCGGCGCCGGACCCGACCGCGCCCGCAGGAGCCACTACCCTCCTCCCTTTTGGCAGGACCAGGAGACAGTCACCGGTGTGTGTGCGCCGCCCGTGTGCTCACTCACCGCCGCACGGCGAGGCCTCGTGGGTCCAGGCCTGGGAGGGAGGGGTGAGGGACAGGAGGGAGGAAGGGTCAGGACTCACTTGTGTCCTCACTCCTGACGCTGCAGAACAGGCTGATACTCACGGTTGGTCCAAGAGCGTCTCCGGGGTGGCCTTGGCCAGGTGGGTGATGGGCACCAGCCCGGCCCTGGGCGGACCGGAGAGCCTGCGGGCAAAGATGTAGCCGCCCTCCTCCTTGAGGCCATAGAGCCGGTCCCCGCGGCTGACACTCAGCTCGTCGGCGCGCCGCGCGGTGAAGTCGTACAGCGCCCTGAAGAGCTGCGCGGGCGCCGGGGAGCTGCGGGGCTCTGCGGCGGGGGGCTCTGGCTCCGCGCCGGCCTCAGGGTCGGGGAGCCCCAGGACGCCGTCGTCCGGCGCGCCCACCGGCCAGATCTTGTCCCAGAAGAAGGCCAGGAAGGCCAGGCGCTTTCTGAGGAAGGGCTCCATGCTCCGGGGCGTCCCGGGCCAAAACCGGGGCCCTCAGCGGAGGGGCCGCGGCCGCAGGGGTCAGCGGGTGGCGCGGCGCGTGGGCCACAGGTCACTGCAGAGCCCTCCAACAAGGCGCCCGCCTCCCGGGCTGGGGTTGAGACCAGGGAGGGGCGCAGGGTGGCCACGCCACGGCTGCTCCCCAGCTGCTCCTGCCCAGGGGATCACAGCCGCTCTCCCTGGCCCGGGCGGACGCGGCCCCAGGACCTGCCGGGGGGCGGGGCCTCTGGGGGCGGGGCCTCTGGGGCGGGGCCTCTGGGGGCGGGCCACGGGGCGGGGCCTAGGGGACGGGGCCTCGGGGCGGGGCCGCGGGTGCAGGTGGGACGACGGAGGTGGGGGCGCGCGCAAGAGGTCACGCTCAAGTGAACCACACGCCCGCCCTTGACCCGAGCCTTGCCCTCAGAGAAGGAGGCACCGCTGCGCAGCGCCTGGCCGTGACCCGGATTTGCTAGAAAACGGTCTGGTTCTTTACGTGTTGGCCAAATCTCTCAACACAAAACCCTGCGCAGGACAGGCTCACATGCTTGGCCAGGAACGTCTGCAGCCAAGTCTGAGTCCGGCTGGGGACAGCCTGGGACCTCGCGCAAGGCGGGCAGGCTCCCTGCGCTCTGGTTTTTCCCTCATAAGGTGGGAGTTGGTGACCGCCAGGGCTCGGTGAGCACCAGAGTGGGTGCTGCACGGACGATGGGGCGATGTATCTTCTGGGCCCCTGGGGGTCGGGAGACCCCCCAACAGCCACCACCGGGAGGGGGAAGCTCTGATGTCTGACCCCCACCTCAGGGATGTGAACTGGCGGAGAGGCCGGGCGAGCCCTGCCTCTGTCTCTGGGCAGGGTGGGGAGACCAAACCCTGAGCGGCCTGGGGCAGGGTGGGGGAAGGGTGGGGGCAGGTGGGTCCGGGCCCAGGCCGCCGCGTGCTCCCCCCCACCCCCCAACCCCACGCTGGCCTCCCCCCAGCTCATCCACGTTAGCGCTCGGAGCCCACACCCCTCTTGTGACAGCCGCAAACCCCCTTCCCAATCCTGCCCTGGATCCACGGCTAGATGTTCGTGTGGTTGAGCAGAGCCAACAGACGGGTGTGACCGCTGGTCACTGAGAGGCCGCACAGCCACCTACCCGGGCCAGACCCGCGGCAGACACTCCTCTGTGGAGCCCACCCACTGAAGGGGCCTGGAGCTTCCACTCCACCAGCCGCTTGGCGACCCTGCCGCCACACCCACGACCTGCTCCTCCCATCCCTGGGCGAGTCTGCCTTTCGCACACGGGTCCCCTCAAGTCCTTTATGCGGGCGCCGCTCTCCTCCTGGGAAGCCACGCTTCCTGTCTTTGACCCACCTGGCGCAGGGAGGCCTCTTCGGGTCCTGGAAGGGTCCTGCTTGTGCTGACCGTGCTTGGGGTCAAGCGCTCGGGGCACTGGACACAGATTCCTTCTGGACACTCCCACTCCCTCCGAGCCCCAGAGCCCCAGGCTCTCGGATCAGCACGTGCATTTGGTGGCCAGAGCAGGCAGGGAAGGTTCCTCCTCATCCTCTGGCCTGGCCCCAGGCCTGGTGCCCAAAGGAAAGAGCCCAGTGGGCTGCCCACCCTCTCCCCGCTACAAAGACCTCCAGGACATCCTACAGGTGAGGAAGCAAGGTTCAGTCCACCTCGTCAAGGTCAGAGCAGGGACATTTTCTAGCAGGAACCTGTGCTGGGCGGTGGGGACCCGGCTCACAAAGAATGCCTGCCCCACCTCCCGGTGACCAGGACGGGTCCTCCTCCTCGTCTGCCCCGCGCAGCGGGCTCTGCAGGGAGCACCCCGCGCCTGGCAACCCCTGCCCAGGCCCTCTCCCGTCCCCTCACCCCACAAACCCCCAGACGGCCTGCCGCCCCGGCACCACACACACCCGGCATCAGGCAGCCGGCAGCGAGAGCCACCTGTGTCCGTGTTGTCGTTGGCGGCTGTCAGGGCTCCCTGCCCGCCCTCCGGCCTCCAGGTTCTGGGAGCCGCCATTCCCTTTCTCACCTCACCCACCTGACACAGCAGCGTCCAGGCCCCCAGGACGGTCCCTGCCCTGACTCTGCCACTCACGCCCTCCATCGGCCCTGACCACAGAGACAGTGCTGGGTGGGGCGGGGGGTGTAGAGGTGTGTGAAGGGGGGAGAGGACCCCCAACCCTGGACGGGGTCAGATGATGGCGTTCTAGCCCTGCTGTCAGGCTCACTAGCCGTATGGCCTCGGGTAAGGTGCTAGACCTCTCTGCCTCCGCGTCCCCGTCTCTAAGAGCATTGGGCTTGCAGGGGCCGAGTGAGGGTTCAGACCAGATCTGCCAGGATGAGGAGGGGGCCCCCTGGGTATCCGGGCCGAGGCCGGCAGCCCAGAGTACCACACCGTGGGTTCGGTTCATCTTCCGGAGGACACATAATGGGGGCCTGCAGTGGAGGTGAACCCTCCCCCCGGGATCTCACTACCACCGGGCTCCCCACCCTGGCGGCTCCTAGGACCAAGTGGCGGCACACAGCGCTGGGCAGACTGGTGCATCCGTGCCAGGCACGGTCGCTCAGCGATGAAGGGAAATATGCCCAGCGAAGGAGCCAGTCCCCAAAAACATCCAGCTCTCTTACACAGCATTCTGGAAAGGACACGGCTGCAGAAATGGAGATGACGTTAGTGGTTGCTGGGGAAAGGAGGGCTTGGGGTGGTGGCAGAAGGCCATGTGAGGGTCCCTGCGGGATGGACCAGTCCTGCTCTTGCCGGGTCACCGTCACTGTCCTGGGTGGCCCTTTGTGACAAGATGTTCTGAACGGGACAAGAGTATGTGGACTGTGTTATACTGCATGGGAATCTGCAACTCTCTCAAAACTGAGTTTAATTTTTCACTAGAACTTAAATCGAAATTTGAAAAGAAAAAGAAGAGGCTAATTTTTTAAAGTTAAACAGAAAAAAGGGGGTGGGACCAAGGAGACGGCAGAAGTCCCAGACATGCCCAGAACAGGGTGGGGGCAGGGGCGTCTCTGTCCCCTCTGCGGGGGCCGGGCATCTCCCTCCCCCGCCCCCCTTCCGGTGCCAGCCTCCCCCTCAACCTTCAGACAGCACCCCCCTTTCCAAATAATCCAAATAATCCTCAGACCCCTGAATAACAACACCAACAGCTAGCATTTACTGAAAGCCCAGAACAGAGAGAGGAGGGCAGAAACGCACCCACCGGCCCCCCTCCAGGTCTGACCTCCTGGGGGCGCCATACCCAGGCCTGGGCCTGAGGGTAAACTGATCGACGCCCAGCCAGGGGAGCCTCCTCGCAAGAGTGGGGCCAGCCGTAGGGGAGGGGTGCAGTGGAGGGAGGCTCTGGACCCACCTCTGTCGTCCCCCGAGGACAGAGACCCGGGGAGCATCCCTCCCTCCCCCGCCTCCCTCCCTCCCTCCCTCCCTCCCGCCTCTCCCAAAGGGGCACAACTAGTGTCTTGGGTATCTGAGACTGATTACTGCCTGAGGGAGGCCCCAGGCTTGCTGAGAGAGCCCAGAGGTCCTGAGTCCAGCTGGGGGCTACAGATGGGGTCACGGAGGGGGCTGAGAACCCCTCTGACAGGCTCCCTGGAACTGTGGAGACCCCGTTCGTCCAGACCCAGGTAGATGAGCAGCGCCAGCACCCCCGCACTGTCAGAGGTGGGAGAGGAAGCCTGCTGTCGCGGGAAAGGCTGCTCTGATCCCTGCGCTGTTCCCTGCGGTGACAGGTGTTCACTCCGAGGTCACTGCTGCTCCCCCCAGGTCCTCCCAGGGCTTCCTGGAGCAGGTCTCAGGCTGGGACACGAGCAGGAGCCCTCTTCCCCACTAGCACTCGCCCCCCTCCCCCCCCCCCGGCTCTGGCAGCCCCACGTGAGCACTGTGTCCACAGGACTCTGGGACAGGGGCACTCGCAGAGGGACGGCCAGCCTCAGTTACTCCTCTCCGGGAACCCTACTTTAGGCTTGGCTTTTGGAATAGCCACTCGAGGTGGTTCCCAAGTCAGGGCGCAGGGCGCGTTGCCCCAGGTTCCTCGGGGAGGGAACGAAGCCCCCAGATAGTTCCTGGCACCTGAGACCAGGGTGGGGGGCGGGACCGGAGGCTGACACCAGTGGCTCCTGTCTGGGTGTTGAGACCAGAGAGCGCCCCGCCCCCGCCCCCGCCCCCCGGCGACGTCTCCCCGCACCCCTGGGCCCTGGGCTCCCGCTCCGCCCTGGAGACGGGCGGGGCGTCACAAAGGCCCGCGGTCCCCATGGCAACCCGCGGGCCTCGGAGGTGCGCGCTGGGCGCACAGTCAGCCGCGTGGTTCTCTCCGCTCCGGGAGGCAGGGCAAGTGGGCGCGCCAAGAGGCTGGGCGCCGGCCGGGGAGGCGGGCAGGTTGCTGGGGGAGGCGACGGGGAGGTGTCTGGGGCTTCTGGAAGGCCCGGGAGGGTGGAGGTCTGGGCGCCCGGCCCCGGGCGCAGAGCGGCCCCTTCCCCACAACTCACAAGCAGCCCCGCGGCGCTTTTCCGACTGACAGCCTGGGAGGCATCCCTGAACCGGTGGTCAGACCCAGGGGCCAACAGGACTCGGGCTGGGATTGCTAGCGGCACGCTTCACTGCATCCCAGTACCTTTATGGTGGTGCCCAGGGCCTGCTCTCGCCGAAGGTGGCCTCTGGGGAGGGAGGCAGACTTGGGTCCCGACCTCACTGTCACTTAGCGCGTGTGGCCTTGGGCAGGTCGCTCAACCTGTGAGCTTTCTTCATAGTTCGTCCAACCCTCGGGACAACCTGAGGTCTCCCACGTGGTGCTGACCCAGCGGCTATCTCACTGCCCTGGGGGTGGCCGGGACCCGGGACGCCAGCCGGATTGCTGGCACCTTCTCCAAAGAGCCCCAGCTTGCAGGGCCAGTCCTTGTGTCCCGGTCCTGGAAGCACGGCTGCACGGCCCCTCCACGGCCCCCCAGACCTGGGAACCCAGGCAGGAGTAGCACAGAAGGAGACGCAGGCTCTGGAGTTGACGGCCGGGGCCAAACTCCGAACTGAGAGCAAACTCCGCAGCGTGTCAGCCTCAGGCGCCCCATCTGTGAGATGAGGTCAGGCGGCCTTACCACTCGGAGGGGTTTCGTGTGCAGTGAGCTCGTGAAAGGTAGAGAGCGTGGACCCGGTGACCGGGAGCCGGCGCGATCATCCCTCCGAGCTGAGGCTGGGGCCACCCTGCCGCCCTCGCTGGCTCCAGCCACCAACCGGCCTTGTCTCCGGGTGAGCCCTGGCACTCCGCTCTGCACCTGCAGCCAGGCATGGAAGGTCTACAGGGCAGTGGTGTCCCCAAGGGGCAGTCTGGTGCAGCACACACAGGGTCACACTGAATCCTCTCGGCTGTCCCGAGGGCGCACCTTCACCCCACTCAGACGAGGAACTGAGACCTTGGCCAGGCCACGCAGCTGGTCAGTGGGCTGGGGTTTCTGCCCCAGAGCTCACTGTATCAGCTCCTCCCTGTGCCATCGCGCTTGACCGTCAGGGGAGTGCTGGCCCCTCGGTGTCCAACTTTATGCGCGTCTGCAGCCTGCCGGCCTGGCCCTCCATCGGGCTCTTTGCAGAGGGCCGTGCTCTCCCCGCAAGCTCCCCCCCCCACCGGCCCAGGGGAGGACAGAGGGACCCGTAGGGAGGGCAGTGGGCCCGAAGTCACCCCCACACACAAAGCCTGCCCTGAGGGAGCCCCTGGGCGGGTGGCGGAGGCCAACTGACGTTCAGCTCACACCCCGCCCTCCGCCCCTGCTCCCAGACAATGAGCTTCCAGGTGACGGGCCTGGGCCTGAACAAGATGAAGCTGGACAGTCCCCCGTCCTTCCTGGACCAGGAGGAGGCGGAGGAGGCTGACGATCCGCAGCTGCTGGAACCGGAGGCCTGGAGGACCTACATGGAGCGCCGCACCGCCCTGCGCGGCTTCCTGACCTCCGACCTGAGCCCCCGCCTGCTCCGGCGCCACCACGCCCGCACGGAGCTGCTCAAGAAATGCTCCTACTACATCGAGATCCTCCCCAAGCACCTGGCCCTGGGCGACCAGAACCCGCTGCTGCTGCCCACCGCCACGTTCCAGCTCATCGACCCCTGGAAGTTCCAGCGCATGAAGAAGGTGGGCGCGGCCCAGGCCAAGATCCAGCTCCTCCTGCTCACGGACCTGCTGGAGCAGCTGGACCGCGGCCGCGCCGAGCTGGGCGCTCTGCTGGGGTCACCCGACCCGCGGCCCTTCCTGGCGGGCTGGGGGCTGGTGGAGCGCAGGCTGGCGGACCTGGCGGCTGTCATGGACAGCTTCCTGGCCATGACGGTACCTGGGCGCCTGCACATGAAGCACCGCCTGGTGTCCGACGTCGGTGCCACCAAGATCCCGCACATCCGGCTCATGCTAAGCACCAAGATGCCCGTCATGTTCGACCGAAAGGAGTCGGTGGCCCACCAGGACTGGGTCAGCCTGCGGTGGTTTGCCACCATCCAGCCGGTGGCGCCGGAGCAGTTTGAGCTCCGCTTCAAGCTGCTGGACCCGCGGACACAGCAGGAGTGCACGCAGTGTGGCATCATCCCCGTGGCCGCCTGCACCTTCGACATCCACAACCTGATGCCCAACCGCTCCTACAAGTTCACCGTCAAGAGAGCCGACAGCTACACGCTGGTGTACGAGCCCTGGCGGGACAGCCTCACGCTGCAGACCAGGCCGGGGCCCCCCAAAGGGCCCACCCCCAGTCGGCCGGGCAAGCCAGGCCCGCCCCTGACCACGCTTTCCGAGAGATGATTTTCTAATATTTATCCACTAGTGAAGAGGAGTATAAACACACACACACACACACACACACACACACACCATTAAAGAAGCAAACCTGCTTACGTTTTAGAGGCAGCGGCAGCCGTGTGAGTGCTTCTTCGGACTCCGGCCAGCCTCCCCTCCAGCCCCAGGCCCCCCAGGCTCCAGCCCCCTTTCCCGGGTCGGGCCCGGGCTGGACCTTCCAGGAGAGCTGACCCCTGGAGAAAGGAGCATCGCCCCGGCGACTGGCTACCCCCGCCAGTGAAGGAGAGCTTCTCCGGGGCTTTGCCGCGTGGGCCCAGCCGCTCCCACATCTCTCCTTCCCGCTCCGTCACAACAGCCCGGCTCTGCCCGTCCTTTCCTGTGTCCTTGGCCCGTCTCCAGGGGGTACAGTAATCTCGATGGGGGCAGCCATGCCCCATACTACTGCTCCCAGCTTCACTGGAGTTGGCACCAAGGCCAAGAGGACATTTTATTTTATTTTATTTTATTGTAAAATATATGTTAAGTTTTATTTATTTTGAGAGCGGGGAGGCAGAGAGAGAGGGAAGGAGAATCCCAAGTAGGCTCCACACTGTCAGCACGGAGCCCAGTGTGGGGCTGGAAATCACGAACCGTGAGATCGTTGCCTCGATGGTCTGTCCTCGCCCTCCGGTGTGGTCATCTGACCACCAGTGTGGCCAGCAGCTCGCTCCCTCCCGGTCACCGCTTGGGGCGGGCGAATGTGTCTGGCTCCTGCCGCAGCTTGGCTGGGTCTGGGGCCAGGGTGACCAGCGCCACGAGTCACGGCCGAGGGGGACTGTCGGGACGCTGACATCTCATGAGCTGCCCGCCCGCGTACCGTGGTGGTCACTAGGACAGTGGGCCCTCTGAGAACATGGGGCAGGGTGACCAGGAGGAGGGACTCTCTCCTCCACTGGCAGAGAAGTGCTTTGGACAGAGGCAGGTTTGGACAGAGCAGGCCCCCAACTGGGTCGGAAAGGCCCCAGGACCTGCCCCCCAGCCATAGGCCGTGCTCTCTGAGAGGTGGGGTGGGTCCTCCCAGGCGTCCGCAGTTGCTGACCCACCGCGTGCTGCTGCGGCATGGGTGTGCTGGCCCACGTCATCCAGGGGCTCGAGTCAGACTGTCACACACTCTGTGACATCATGTGGCTATGGGGCGGACACTCCTGGACGTTCCTCAGGGTCTGGTCATCCCAAGGCTTCCGGGGGTGGGGGGCTGGAGGGTGTTCCGGGCAGAGCCAGGGTGCTCCTAGCAAATGGCGGGTGGTGAGGCAGGGCACAGGGTAGAGCGGACGGGGCAGGGATCAGAGATCAGGGTTTGTGTGGGGTCACACCGTCCCACCGAGGAGGAGGCGGGCTGGGGTGGGGGGTGCCTCCAGCCCTCACCAAGGAAGGCAGCTACACAGAGGGCGGCCGCACTCGGGTCCCCGCTCTGAGACGACCGCACCGCGCCGGCCTGGGGTTCCCGAGTCTTTGACTGCACGGCCGCACACAGGGCCAGGCGCTTTTTCTCAGCTCGGGCTCGCTGGGTTCGCTGCCTCGAACAAGATCGCCCCAACTCGAAACTGCGACTCTTCTTGGGACGAGGCTGACCCTCCACCGGCCACCAGGCTCGCGAGCGCTGTCTCTGGGCGCAGCTGCCCGTGCCCTCGGGTCGTCGACGCCCCCTCCTCTGTGAAGCCCTCCCCGACTCCAGGCTGAGAGGTTCTGACTTCCTGCCTCGGGGCCCCTGTCCGTCCTCCTTTCAACTGCTTCTCACCAGCCAGGAAAACTTCTCCGAGCCTGGAGGGCTGCTCTTCCAGGTCGGGCCGCGTGGCCCCTCTGCAGTCCCACAGTGAACACACGGGCCTTAGAGACTCCTCTTCTCTTTGATTGTGACTTCCAATCCCTGCCGAGACCCATGCTGGCATCTAGGGAGGCCAGGGCCCTGGCGTGCCTTCCTCCGCACAGCCGGTGCTGTGGCTCTGGGGGCTCGGCCACAAGCATGCCGAGTCCTGAGTAGCCCAAGTTGGCCTGGAGGGGGTGGGCGTTGGTCCAGGGTCAGAGCCTGGACCCTGCAGGACTCCAGCAGGACTGGCAGCCGCGGGGACTCTGGACTTGGACTGTGAAGCCAGCCCTGCTTGGGGTCAGAGTTCAGTGGGCAGGCCCTGCCCAAATTCCCCGGACGCAGCTTGGGGCTGTAGCCCACCCTCACCAAGTCAGCCGCCCCCCGCCCCAGCCTCCTCCGTTCTGGCACAGACGCCACCCCCCCACCCCACCCCCACCCCCCACCCTCCCGGCAGGCCGAGAGCTGTGACGTGGCGACGCCAGCCTCTCCGAGCTCGCTTGTCCGGCATCTGGCTGTAATGGGCTCCTGACTCTTGACAGACTGGGTAGCCACCCTGTGACCCAAGAGGAGGGGCCACCCCTCCTAGCCCCCCAGTAAAACCTCAAACACCCAGAAGGGAGAACTTTCAGAGTGGTCTTTGTAATAAAATTATTATTCAATCATATAACACAGAGCCAAAGAAAAGATATAAAAATTGGAATGTAGACATTGGATTTGTAGAAAGCGCCGAATGCATAGACACATCCTCCCCCCTGCCCCTCCCCCGCCAGCAGAGGGTTCAGTAAGGCCACAGAGAGGGCACACCCCTCCTAGAGTAAGCGGCTTGTTTGCAGCAAACCCTCAGGCCGTGGGGACCGTGGAAGTGGGGCGGGGGGTGCTGGGGTCTGGGGTGGCCTGAGGTGAGGGCTGATACTGAGGCGAGAGGTTTCCAGAAAAAGCAGGATATAAATACACCCTGAGAGGCAGGTGAAGGTCCTCAACCTTGCAAAGACAGACTCGCAGCACAGGTTGTCCTGAAGGCCCTGAACCAGGAGCAGGCTTGAGGTTGTAAAGGGGAGGGAAGCTCAGGGTGAAGGCACAAGGCTGCCCATCCAGGGGGCGCTCAGTCCCAGCCCCCACCCACACACCACAGGGGTGCCGCCCGGTATAGGCGGGGCTGTGCGGGCATCTGGTTCTGCTCTGCCCTTCCTCCTGAGAGGACACAGGGCTGTGGGCCCCAGTCAGGTAGGGCAGTGATGACAGAGAAAAGGCCCTCTCTTCCAGGGAGGCCTCCTTGCCCTAAGTTTGGGCGAAGGACCTTGTTCCAGTCATAAAGACACTGGTTTTTGGTTTATTTAAAAATAGAAAATAGGGGCACCTGGCTGACTCGGTAGAACAGGCAACTCTTACTCTCAGGGTCATGAGTTCAAGCCCCACATTAGGCATGGAGCTTACTTTAAAGAAAGAGAGAGAGAAAGAAGGAAAGGAAGGATGGAAGGAAGGAAGGAAGGAAGGAAGGAAGGAAGGAAGGGAGGGAAAGAAAGAAAGAAAGAAAGAAAGAAAGAAAGAAAGAAGAAAAAGAATAGAAAGACATACGAAGAAAAACCAGTACGCCCCATAGAAGAAGAGCAAGAAGCAAGAACTTCAGAAAGAAAGACAAACAAAGAACTACTCCCCTGATTACGATGGTCCATTACCAAACCGCCCCGAACCCTCACGAACGCAAGCAGAAAGAAAAAAGAACAACATAAACGAACAGAAAATAAGAAGGAGCAATGAACAAAAGAAGGAAGTTAGTGAAGAAAGGGAAACAAGGGGAACGCTGAGCTCCACAGCCAGCGCCCAGTGTCTCAGGGATGGTGTTCAAAGACCAAAAAGTAGCCCCAGCAGGATTTCCTTCTGACCCCAAGCCTTCCTAGTAACGCCAGAAGGTCCAGAGGACCTCCCCGAGCCCCTGACCCCTGAGACGTCCCCTGTCACCAGATTTCCAGACGAAAGGCTCAGCAGGGAGAGAGGGATTCTTCCTCCCCAGTGCAGGCGCACAGCACATCGGTATGGTGGGGCCTGGCCTGCTCTCTGCCCTGGGGAGAGGCCAAGACTCCAGAAGGAGATTATTGCTCAGAAGTTGGCCTCAGAAACCCAGTCCGATAGGCGGGGTGGCCACAGTGCCCACCGAAGGCACACGGGATGCTCCTGAGTGGTGCCTGACTAGGGAGCCCTCAGAAGAGGGCACGGTCTTTTCCTCCAAGTCCTGGCAGCTTGAGAGCGGTGGGCAGGTGGAGAGGGCTCTTCAGGGAGACACGGCTGGCCTCTTCCGAACTCGCACCTGGTTGGCGGGCACAAGGCTCTGCTGGGCCTCGCAGAAGTCCAGGAATCTACGCCAGAGAGGGCAACAACGCAGGAGGCGGTGGTCTCCTGCAGGGGTGGGGAGAGGGGAGCCCAGTCCATGGTAGACCCCGGTCCCGCCCCAGTCCTCCCCTCCCCCAGCCAAGCAGCCACCCCCCCCCCCCCCCCCCGCAACCCAGGGAGGAGCCCCGCCCCCCACCTCACCCAAGAAGCCACGCCCCCAGGAGGAGCCCCGCCCCCGCCCTCCCCACCCCCAGCCAAGCAGCCGCACCCCCAGGGGGGAGCCCCGCCCCAGCCCTCCGCCAGCCAAGCTGTCCCACCGATGAGGCAGAGCCCCTCTTGGGCCCGGGTGATGGCCACGTTCACTTGGTTGGGGTCCACAACAAAGCCCAGGAACTTCTTAAGCCAGCTCTTAGTCGGCCGCTGGTCCAGGTCACTTTCCTGGCACGTGCGGACCGTGCTCACCAGCACGTAGCGCCACTCGCTTCCTGCGCAGTTGGGCAGGCATGCTGAGGCCCCTGTCAGCTGCCGCTGACCATGCTGCTTGCATCCTCCCTCGTGACCCGCTGGCCCACGTGCCCCCTGCCCCAGAGCCACCCTCACCCTGGCTCTTGGAGATGGAGCACACAGTCACTCCAGCGACACCCTCCCGCAGGAGACTCTTGCTGATCTCCGCAGCCTGAGCGTTGTAGGGAGTGAGAACTGCGATGTCCTTGGGGTCCACTGTCCTGCCCAGGGTCATCTGTTTGGCAATGCGGACCTGAGGGACCAAGAGGGTGTTGTCGAAGCTAACCCTGGGCACCGGAGCCTCACCTGTTCCCTCGGTTCCTCTGCCGCCTCCTCCTCCAGGAAGCCCTCCGTGACCAAGGGGCAGCAGGAAAGGCCTCACCGACACTCACCACCTCTGTTACCTCCTCCAGGTTGGCCTTGGAGTTTTCATTCCCTTCATCTGTGGACACCAGTAGGCTCTGTTCACGGCCTTGCACGTGGCCAAAAATGACAGGGCAGCTCTCCTTGTCGATGTGGCCGAGGACGCTGGGTGGCCGCCTCAGGCCCGGCCAGGTCTTCAGCTTCCCATTGTAGAACTCCATGGACGGGAAGGTACAGATGCCCTCGTGCTGCAAGGCAGGGCATAAGCCAGAGCAGGTCTCCTGTCCACCTGTCCTGGGGCCGAGGGCCGGGGTCTCGGGGGGGCCTGCTGTGGCCCCAGGACAAGGCCAGGGTGGACACAGGAGGTAGGGGTGTGGGCAGCAGCACCTGTGGCACCCCTGGCCTCGGGTCACACCTTGGGCGGGAGGGGCAGAGGCTGGGACGGGCTTACCATGCGGTACTGTATGTCCAACATGTAGGCCTCCGTGTGGTACCTCTCGAAGAGAGACCGGTCCAGTCCCAGATTTTGCAGCTGCTCGTTCTTGACCACAGGCCGCAGCTGCTTGTGGTCCCCGAGAAGAACCACCTGGAGGGACAGGCAGGTGTGGTCCTGACACCCCCCAGACCCAGAGGTACCCGGCCCCGTGGCCGCTGCCACTCGGCCCTGCCTGCGGTGCTGCCCTCTTAGGCGAAAGACCACGCCGGGGACGCCTGCCTGGGGCTCCCGGCTCCCCGCCCACCTCACTCACCTTCTCAGCCTTCGAGAACTTCACCAGCGGGATGAGGGTCTCAGGCTCTGTGGCCATGCCGGCCTCATCGATAAGGATCTGCCGGACGTCGAGCTTCCTGAGGCTGGCCAGGGCCGCGCATGAGCACGTGCACAGGACGACTGTGTGCCGGTCCAGCTCGAACTTCCGCGCCTTCCCCAGGACATTCCTGTACCTGCGTGCGGTCACCGTGTGGCCATCCGGGGACACCGTTTCCCCCTCCCCCCTCCCTCTGCCACCTCCACGGCAGAGGACAGACCCCACGCCCCTAACCGCTTACCAGCTGAGATCCTCCTTGGAAAAGATCTCCCCTTTCTGCAGCCGGGCGTCAAGCGCCCTGATGTCTGGCGCATAGGGGTTGGAAGCCTGCCGGATCCTGTGGTGCAGGGTGATGCTCCTGGGGTGCGGGGGGGACATCCGTGAAGCCCCGCGTTAACCCCCGTCCGAGACAGGACGGTGGGGCCTTTTGCCTCCACCCACAGGCAGACGGTGGAGAGACCGCACCTGAGCGTCTGGTTGGGACTGCCCTCCCGAGGGCTCTTCTTGGGCAGACCCCTGCCGCCCACACCCGGCATCGGGAAGTCCGCAGCCTCCGCCTGCTCACTGTACACTCGAAGGGGCTTCAGCTCCGCTCTCCTGCTCAGGAGCAGTCCTGGGGGCAGCGGGGCATGAGGGACCGTTCCCCGGGGCCAGCACCCCCGGGCAGAGCCCCCACACCACCAGCCCAGCGCACCTGCCAGGACGTCCACCGACTTGTTAGAGGGGCCGCAGTACAAGATGCAGGGGCCCCCCAGCTGCTTCTCCTCCCTGGGGGGGGCACAGGCCCCCACCTGCTGCTCGTTTGACTTGTGAAACCAGAACACGATGTGGAAGCCCACCACCGTCTTCCCTGCGCCTGCGGGCAGAGGGCACCATGAACGGGGTCCCCCGGGCCCGCCCCGGGCGGCCGGAAGCAGCCCCTCCACCAGCGTGAGCCCCACCTGGAGGGCCCTGGATCACAGTGAACTGCTTCTTCAGAGCCTCCCTGATGGCCCCATTCTGGCTGGGGTTCAGCGTGTGGCGGCCTCCGGGGAGGTCGAACGTCTGTTTCTCCAGGAGCCTGCCGTAGGTCCCTAAAGAAGGGCCAGGCCTCCCTGAGCAGGGGCCCAGGGCAGGGCTCAGGCACGACGAAGGGACATGGGGGAAGCCGGGGGGACCTACCCCGGCAGAGGGTCTGCTGGCAGTGCGGAGGGATGGGCTGGCCCAGGGCAATGCTGATGACCAGCGGGGACGCGTCCTTCAGCCCACACACGGCTTCTTCCTTGCGGCTGGGGGCAGGTGGCAACGAGGGTGGACACCAGAACCTCCACGGGACTCCCCCTGGGGAGGGGCCGCAGCCCCACCAGCTACGCCCTACCAGCCGAGGGAACCCAGAGTGTTCTCCACCCACCCCACCCACCGGCCTCTCCCCGTGGAGGCCACTCACATGTCAGGAAGCTGCTTGGGCAGCACCTCGACGGTGAATGGGGTGCCAGGCCTCAGCACCTCTTCTGGAACCTTCTCCATGGCCATGTGCTGGATGGAGAAGCGCACCTGCTTGGGGATCTCCTGCCGGTCCGCCTGGCTCTCTCTCGGGTCCCGGTCTTCTGTCAGCCCGTGGGCCACCCACGTGTACGTGTCGGGGTCGATGCTCAGGAAGGGCCCGAGGCTGCTGGGCCTGGAGGACGGGGCGGCCGGGGGAGGCTGGCCGGGTCCAGCACCGGGCCCGGCCGGCAGCCCCTCGAGCCGGACGCACAGGTAGCAGTGCCTGAAGCTGAGGTCGGTACAGTGCTCGCCGAGGAAGGAGGTTTCCAGGCAGAAGGCGCCCCGCAGCCGCCCCTGCGCCGTGCGCTCCCAGGATATGCGCACGTGCTGCAGCGTGACGGAGTCATTCTCCGAGACCGCGCTGGTGGCCGCCTCCAGGGAGCAGAAGGGCCCCCACACGCTGCAGTGCTCGCCCACGTCCGAACACCGGTCCCGCCCCGCCTGGGGCATCTGGCCCGAGAAGCAGTCGCCTGGCCTCTCCACGTGCTCCAGGCAGAGGGTGAGGCCAGGGGCCACAGTCCACAGCTGCAGGGTCGGTGCCAGGAACCCGCGCTGCAGGGTGGCGCTGAGCTGCACCTGCAGCGTGTCCCCCGCGCCCAGCTCCCGGGCCACCTCCACAAAGTGGCCACAGTGGCTCCGCCGCACCCGCCCCAGCTCCCGCCGCTGGGGCTCCGCCGCACCTCGCTCCCGCACCAGGGCGGCCGCCTGGGGCCACCGCTGCTCCTCCACCAGCCGCAGCAGCCGTTGCCACAGGTCGGCGTCCACAGGCCGGGTGTGCGGGTCCAGCAGGGCGCCGGGCGGCGGGGAGCACGGCCTGCCCTCCTGCACCGAGTAGACGCGGCGCCGCCACGAAAGCCGCAGGCCCGGCCGCCTCGCCAGGCAGCAGGGGTGCTCGGCCAGCTGCAGGGCGCGGTAGAAGACAGGGCAGGGGTCGGGCAGGGTCTCGCGGTTGGCCGGGAAGAGCAGCCTGAAGCAGCGGGCGCCCGCCTCCACGTCCACCACGAAGCCCAGCTTGCTGCGCGACTGGGTCTTGAGCTGTACCGCCAGGTGCAGGCTCCGGGCCCGGCGCTGGTAGCTCTGGGCGCGCCCGTGCTGGTAGCTGAACTCGTGGCACAGCCCGCCGATGTCCCGGGCCGAGTAGGCGGAGCCGCCGTGGCCCAGCGCCAGCAGGATCAGCCGCTGCAGCACCACGTCCAGGTACCTGCGGATGGGGGAGGTGGCCCACGTGTAGCAGTCCACCTGCAGCGCGTAGTGGCCGGCCACCGGCCGTCCGCCCTCGCGGGAGCGGCCGAACGCGGAGCGGCCCAGGGCCTTGCGGAGGTCGAGGCCCACGGGCGCCAGAGGCGGGTGCACGTCGTCCGTGGTGACGAGGTCCGCCAGGCGGTCACCGTCGTGGGCGCGGGCTGCGAGCTGGACGTGCCTCCACAGGGAGGCCAGGAGGTAGAGCCGCGGCGGGGGGGGGGCCGCAGCCCCCCAGGTGGTGGCGGAGGTGCAGCGACAGGGGCACCAGCTGCCCGTGCTTCTCGCGCAGCGCCGCGAGCTGGCGGTCGCTGGGCGCGGGCTGCCAGCGCAGCGGCGTGACCGTCCGCGTGCGCTCGCTGCTCACCAGGAGCTCGGCCACCAGGCTGTTGAACTGGATCATGTACTCTTTGACCATGACGTGGGCCGCACGGAAGCCCAGCGCGCAGTCCTCGGTCGGCTGCTCGTAGTGGGAGTCCGTCTGCAGGCGGTGCCGGCGCAGCACCCGGGACAAGTGGCACGCGGCCGCGACGCAGGCGTCCACGGAGTCCAGCTGGGCCGGCAGCTCCCGGCCCGCACCCGGGTGCCTCTTGATGGCGCGCTCGGCCTCCTCGTACGACAGCTGGCGGTCGGAGCGGATCACGGAGGGCGCGAAGCGCAGGCTTTCGAGCTGGTCGCTGCCCTTCTCGACGGTGAGGAAGAGGGAGATGGCCAAGCGGTCCTGGCCCGGCAGGAGGCTGAGCACATCCTGGCAGAGGCTGTCGGGCAGCATGGGCACCGGCTCCCGGTCGGGGGCGTAGAACGCGGTGCCCCGCCTGCGGGCCTCCACGTCCAGAGCCCCGTCCCTGGGGACAGAGCTGGCCACGTCAGCGATGTGCACGGCCACTTCGTACCTGGGGCCCAGATCTCGGACGCTGAGGGCGTCATCCAGGTAGCGGGCGCCCTGGGGGTCCACGGTGAAGGTCAGGAAGCCGCGGCAGTCCTCCCGGCGGCCGGGTGCCCGGTGCTTCTTCGAGGCCCTGCAGGTGGAGGCCGGCTCTGGCGAGGGCTCCCCCAGGCCGTGCTCCAGGTCCAGGACGCGGAGGCCCTGCTCCCAGGTGCTGGCCTCGGGCAGCACCTCCAGGACGATGCCCAGCGGGTAATAGAAACGCTGCCGCCACAGCACGATGCGCACGCGGAAGAGCCGGCTGCCCCGCGCCTCGGCGGTGAGCCGCTCGTGCCCCACGCGCTGCACGCGGCCCTGCAGGACGCGGTGGATGGGCACCCGCAGGGGGTCTTTCAGCTCGGCCACGAAGATCTTCGTCACGGAGCCGTCGATGGGGGTCATGATGCGGGGGTCCCACTCGTCCATGCGGCACACGAACACCAGCTCCCGGTGCTTCCTCTTCAGCACGCCCACCACGCGGCCCTGCAGCCTCCCCGAGGCGCCTCTGTCTCCGCCCAGGACCTCCACCAGCACCTCGTCCCCGCTGAAGGCCATCCCACAGCGCAAGCGGCCCCTGACCTGGATGGGGCCGGGGTCCACGCCGTCCAGCGGGACGGCCGTCGCCCGCTCAAAGGTCTCCTGCACGAAGGCACAGTGGCGGTACAGCTCGGGCTGCGAGCGGAGAAGCTTCCGCAGCTTGGCCCGCGGCAGGTTCGTGTACCCCCAGGCCTGGTGCGGGGACTCGGACCCGGCCACGGTGTCCAGAAGCCCATCTTCCCGGACGGTCACCATCACGTTCCGGCCTTCGTCCAGGAGCTCCCGCAGGATGGAGTCATCGGCGTTGAGCTCGCTGTCAGGCCAGAAGTCGGACTCGGAGTCCTCAGGGTCCTCGGGGTCCCTGCCTTCCGTGGCCATCAGCCCTGCTCCCGCATCCCCGGGGGCCACGTCGCCCCTCGCTGAGCTCTCTGCTGATGTCGTGTCCTCCACCTCCGCGTCCCCCGCTGCCGGGCGCCCCCCGGCCGCAGACCCCGACGCTGTATCCCCAGCCTCTGCCGCCTGTGTGGCCGTGTCTCCCGCCGCCGTGGTCCCGGGCAGGAAGGTACCGCCTTGGGCCACCGCCCCCGGCTCCACCTTTTCCACGGCTGTGCGTGCTGTAGCTGGGCCCTCGGCTGCCCCCTCCTGGGGGACAGTGCCCTGCGCCACAGCTGCCAGCATTGGCTCTGCTCCGAGGGCCCAGTGCCGCCTGTGGACCACGGCCTGCTCGATGTGCCCCAGCGACAGGCCCTCGGGGCAGACGCTGTGATGCTTCACACACTCACAGATGAAGCTCTTCCACAACTTGCTGCAGGCCCCGAAGGAGCAGAGGGCCACGGCGTCACCCACAGCCACCAGCTGGGACTGGGCGCGGGTCATGACGGTGTTGAGCACGCGGGCGTCCGTGAAGAAGCCCAGGGCAGGGGCCTCGGGGCTCCGCAGGCTGTGCGGGCTGTGCACGGTGCTCAGCACCACCACCCGGAACTCGCGCCCTGCGGGGGGGTGCCGTCAGGCCGGGCCGGGCTCGAGGGGGGCCCCCGCCCTGCCCGCCCCGCCCCCAGCACCCAGCACCCACCTGGCAGGACCTCGAAGCTGCCCACGGACACCTGGCCCAAGTCCCTCTTCCTCAGCTCCTGCCTTAGCGCGCTCACCTGGAGACACACGGCCGGAGCAGCGGGCCCGGGTGAGCGCTCTGTGTGCAGTGAGGGTCCCCGGCAAGGGTGGGACACTGGCCCCCGCACCCTGGTGCCCTCGAGCCGCCCGGCCCTGGCACCAATCACATGGTGTCTGGAAGATTAAGTCCACGGCCACCCTCGCAGAGGCTGAGAAGGCCCACCGGGGCGGGGGCACGCGGGTCCCCGAGACCACACAGGGACCCCCCCCTCCTCTGAGCTGCTCTGACGGGAGTGGGGAAGGGGGGCTGTCCCGGAGGCCGGGGCTTACCTGGGCGCCGTGGGACACCACACAGATGTGCCTCTGCTCCCGGCGGCCCCAGCAGTGGGGCCAGGAGGCATAGATCTCCTGCACCTTGGCGATGACCTGGGCAATCTCGGCTGTGTTGAGCCAGGACGTCCTTGACGCGTCACGCTCAGGGTTGCCCGCCACGTGGCAGAACGCGAGCGGGTAGTGCTGGGGGTGGCGAGGAACCTTGCCACTGGCGTGGATAGGGCTGCCCTTGGCCACGTAGAAGTGACGCGAGACGAAGCTGAGGATGGCCTCGGTGCTGCGGTAGTTCTGGTGGAAGATGATGCGGCTGCGCCGGGCCACCTCGTGCGCCTCCTGCTGGTAGTGCTGGAAGAGGCGGTACAGCAGCGTGTGCCCGGCCGCCTGGCCCGGGGCCACGCTGAAGAGCTTGGGCGCGACCTGCATGTGGTCGCCGGCCAGCACCACGCGGGTGCGGGCCGTGGCGTAGCGCAGCGGGGTGAGGGCCTCGCACTCCAGCATCTGGGCGGCCTCGTCGATGAGGATGTGCGAGAAGAAGCCGGCAGGCACCCTGAGCTCGCGGGCCTGGGAGGTGGTGGTGATGACGATGCGGTGCCTCTCCAGCTCCGCCCGCGTCGGGAGGCGGAAGGCCCGGCCGTCCTCCGTCAGGCAGCAGTACCGCAGCGTGGCCGCGTCCGTCTGGCTGGGCGGGCGGTCCGTGTACATCACCCGCAGCGGGGTGGCCTCAGGGTGGCCGCTGCTGACGTGGCCATGGAAATGCTCCTCGATGTAGATGTCGGCCGCACTGAGGGGAGAAGGGCCCACGGGGCCTCAGCCGCCATCCGCTAAGACGCCTACAGTGAGCCCAGCCCAGCCCGGATGCCAGGAATTCAAGAGAGGCAGACAGACCTGTGTCCTGCCCCCACGGAGCGTAAACGTCAGTGGAGGGGACAGACAGAGAGACAGGGAAGGTCAGAGCCGGGCGAGGGGAGACGGCAACGGCACAGAGGGTCTAGGTGGCCGGGGAGGGCTTCCTGGGGGGGGTGAAAGAGCTGGCCGTGCAGGGAGGCAGAGAAGGGAACAGCCAGGCCACTGGCCGAGGCAGCCCAGGGTGGCCAGAGGCCGCGGCTGGCCCTGAGCTCAGCTCCCAGTTGGCTGTCAGTGGGTGGGCAGTAAGGTTGGGCGTGGCTGCAAGGGGCCCTGAGGCCAGCGCGTCCTGGGGACGCGTCACAGCCCTGGGGCATCTCAGAGACCCAGGGACCCCCAGGCCCACCCCGGGAGGAGTGGTGGGGGGGAGGGCTCTTCCCAAGCAGCAGGAAGTGTGGGGAGCTAAGAAAACCATACTGACCGCGGGAGACCGTCACAGCTGAGACAAGAGTCTGTGTTTCTCTGAAAGACCACAGCAGAGCCCCCCTCTCCCCGGGGAAGTGCCAGAGGGGCCATGCCGGACCCCCTACCCGCTGCTCTCTCTGGCTCGGGGCCTCTGTGGAGGCACCCGCCCCTCCCCCAAACAGCGGACCCTGACCCCCGGGGCACCCTGTGCTGGGCCTGAAGCACAAACGTCCCCTGTCCCTTTCGGCCCAGGACCAGTCAGCTATCAGGGAGAGTCCCAGGGATCAGAGTGACCCTGACGCGGCGCAAGGGCTGCACCGTGCTCCCCCCCGCCCCCAGCATGCGCCAAGCAGCCAGAGGAGGAAGTTCCGCCAGGCAATCCCGGCAGGTCTCCTCTGGAACCAGCTGCCCAGACCTCCAGGGAACCTGAGAACCCGGGCTCCCCTTCTCCTGCAGCGACGCCCCCACGGCGGTGCCCTCGCCCCAGCCCAGGAAGCAGGTGGCGGGCAGGTCCCAGGGGTGGCTCCGGGCTCACCTGTTGGTGTGCGTGCAGATGAGCACCTTGGTGTGCGGCTGCCGGATGACCTCCAGGGAGGCCGCGGCCAGCGTGTAGGTCTTGCCGGTGCCGAAAGGGCCGTAGAGCAGCAGCGGGGCGACGGGCCGCTCGCCGCTGGGGCTGCTGCCCGCAATGAACGCCACCGCCGACTTCTGCTTCTGGTTGCCGCGCAGCACGGGCAGGGCGGGCAGCGGGCGCGGCAGCTCACAGGCCGGCAGGTGGGGCACCACCAGGCGCTCCTCGGGCAGCGCGTCCACCGCCTGGTGCCAGAAGCGGAAGGTCAGCGGGTCGACCTGGAACTGCACCTCCAGGACGGGGCTGCTGTCGGGCCGCAGACCCAGGGCCGCGCAGCAGCGGGCCGGCAGCAGCAGCCACAGCGCCCTCTCCGAGCCGGCCTGGGCCTCCAGCCGCGCTTCGAACACCGTGTCGTCGGGGGCGGGCGCGGGGGCCACCAGGGCGGTGCGGACCGCCCGGCTCAGCAGAAAGCCCCGGTCTGTGTCCGGCGTCAGAGGGGAGGGCGTGGGCACCTCGGCGTAGAGGGCCCCCGGCGGCGGGAAGACCATGCCCCGGGCCGGCGTCTCCAGCACTGTCCTCAGGGGCACCGGGCCCCGGAAGTTCAGCCTGGCGGGCAGGACAGGGGTCAGCCGGCCGGGGCCGCGGCTCTGCGGCCGACGCCCCGGCGCCACCGCCCGCCCGCCGGCCCGCACTCACTCGGCCACCAGCTCTTGCCGAACGGCTTCCTCCTCGTAGAGAAACTGGTGCATCCTCTGCCGGTAGTTGGCGCAGGAGATGGGACCCGGGGCCAGGCCGCCGGGGCTGAAGTCGAGGGCCAGGTCAGGCACCTTGTACTTGGCCAGCAGGGCCACCTGCTCGGCGGTCCGCTCCACGCCAGGCACCACGTGGCGGCTGCCGCCGTGCCAGCGCTGCAGCTCCTCGGGGCGGCCGCGGGCCGGCTCCCCCCGGAGCCCCGGGCCCTGCGCCTGGCCCAGCCGCAGCACCAGCTTCCGCAGCAGCGCCGGCCTGCGGCCAAAGTCGAAGACCACCCACTGCTCGAAGGAGCCGAAGGAGGTGCTCTGCACGCGCACCTCCACCTGGAACCTGGCCGGCGAGGCCGCCGGCACGCGGAAGCGCTCGCCCCGTGCGTAGAGCCGGCCCGGCGGGAGGCAGGGCGCCACCAGCGAGAAGTCTGCTCCCAGCTCCTGCTTGAGCAGCGCCACGTGCAGCAGGGGCTCCTGGGGGAGGGACTCGATGGCAAGGTGGCCCCTGGACCCCACCCAGCGGTCAGAGACCAGAGTCCACCCTGCTGTGCTCCCAGAGGGGTGCTCGGCCCGTCCGAACCTCGGGGTTCCCCTCTGCAAGCGGGTCACCGAGCTGGCCCAGGCGGCACCCCCCCCCTCCCCCACGGACGCCGAGCAAGGTAACGGTGCAGCACAGGGTGCTCAGGGCGCAGGTGGTAACCGGCCTGGTCCTCGTTCTCTGTGCCGGACACCCCACCAAAAAACCCTCACGGGGCTCGGCCCAAGCGGCTGAGGCTCGTGCTCCAGGTCACAGACACGGGCGAGATCTCCGAGGCGGCAGCTCAGACCCCAAACCCCGACCCCTCACCTCAGAGCAGACGTCGAACATCCAGCTGTGCCGCGTTTTCTTCTCGTGGGCCCGATGCACCAAGGGCTGGCTGCAGGTGACGGACACGCCGTCCACGGTCCCGGCCAGCTGCACGGAGAAGCCCGGCTGTGGGCAGGTCGTTCTGGCCCCAACGAGCCCCGCCCGCTCACGAGGCCCCACCTACCACGAGGACCTCACTGCTGCTGTGCTGGTACTCGGCTAGCAGCCGCGCCTGGTAAGGCACCAGCCCCTCCTGCCACGCGGCCTGCTCCCGCAGCTCCACGTTCCGTGCCCGCTGGATCCACTCCTGCAGCTCCTGGTCTGAATGCGCCTTGGTGCAGATGTCCCCGTACTCACAGAGGCCGGATCTGGGAAAGGGGAGGTCAGCAAGCGGGGGGTGGGGGGGGGTGAGCCCTGGCCGCCAGATCCTGGCCTGGAGGTGGGGGAGGGGCACCTGGGGGCAGGGCTGGGGGAGGAACGGGGACCTCCTCCATCCCGTGCCCACGAGAAGAGGCCCGAATGGGCCCGCCTTAGCCACGCCTCAGAGGCCGGGGTGGGGGTCAGCCGGGAGGGAACACAGAGGGGACAGGAACCCCCTGGTTTCGGTCGAAGGCGGGTTCATCCCCTACCGCGCGGTCCTTACTTCGGGCAGAGCTCAAACTCGGAGAGCCCGGCAGGCGGGCTGCGGTGTTTCCAGGGCACGGCCGGGTCCGAGGCCACCATCCACGCGTGCTCCAGGGATGAGCAGTGGTTCTCAAAGGCCTCCTGGGAGCAGCAGGTGACCAGGCAGGCGCGGCAGTACAGCTTGGCTCCGGGGGGCTGGTGGTGGGGAGCCGTGTGCTCCTCCCCGCCGGGGCCGGGGGTCGAGAGCAGGTCCCGCCTCTGGAGCCCGTCCAGCTGCTCTGCCTCCCACACGGCCATCTCCACGGCGCTGTGTGCGTACTGGCAGCGGGCCGCCCCGTGCCGGCAGGGCCGCCCGCGCCCCACGAACCTGCAGTAGGCCAGGGGCTGGCCGTACTGGGGCTGCGGCCGCACCTCCACCACCTGCTGCCTGCGGCGGCCCTGGGCGCTCGCGTGGGTCAGGAGCGAAGGGCAGGCTCCGTGCTGGGGGCACCGCCCCTGGGGGTCCACGGGGCAGAGGCGTGGCGGGCAGCCTTGGAAGCAGTGGGCACAGAGCAGCTGGAAGCGGCCGCCGTACTCGGCACGGATGGCGTCGGCCGGGCTGCGCGGGTCGCCCTGGGCCCCGCTGCCCTGCACCTCGCACTTGAGCCACAGACGCCGGACGTCGTGCTCGCGCTCGAAGGTCCAGACCAGCGCCTCCTCCGGGCTCCGGGCAAACGTGCACTGGTGGCGGTGGCGCCGGCAGCCCAGCCCCGGGCTGTAGTAGCGGCACACTTCGTAGCGGGCAGGCCGCGGGAAGCTGGGCCGGCGGTCCACCTTGCGCCAGACGTGCTTCTTGGTGGCTCGCTTGAAGCGGGCCAGCAGGATCTCGTGGCGACAGCTGTGCTCTACCCGGCGCAGGAGGTAGGTGCTCTCGTTGAGCCGCTGAGTGCACTGGGAGCAGCCCAGACACAGGTCCAGTTGGGCGCACAGCCTGGCCAGGGACAGCTCCTTGGCGGCCGCCGAGCTGCTGGGTGGTGGGCCAGACCCCGGGGACGCCATCTCTGGCCTGGCTCTGTGGAGTGGCGTCCGAGGCTCACGGGTTCAGCCGGCGGTCTGGGGCTGTTCGCTCATGAGGAGGAGTCTGGAATGGGAGCAGCAGGGAGCAAGGTCGGGTCCCGAGGCCAGGAGGTCCACATGGGCCCAGGTGGGGGCTCAGACACACTCTGCCTCTCCGTCAGGCAGGGGCAGAGGAAACAGAAGCAGGGAGAACCCCGTCCCCGAGATGGGAGGAGAGGGTTGGTAGGTCCAAGGAGCTGGGCCCCATTGACCTTGACCCAACCAAGACCCCTCCCCTTCTGAAAGGTCTCTGGGCCCTGCTCAAAAGGAGCCAGCTGGCCGGCGCGTGGGAGGGAGGTTGCCCCGGCGACAGGAGCCCTGCAGGCTGGCAGAGGCTCTGGAGGCCCCTGGAGGCTTGGGGCTCCCCGGCAGCCTCCCGCTAGGGCCCTTGTATTGAAACGCTCGCTCCTGGAGCACTGACTCATCCGAACACAGCACCTCCCTGTTCTGTGAGATGGTGCACCCTGCACCTGCCTACAAGGGGAGACTGGGCTCCTCCCCGTGGGGGCAGGGGCGGAGGCAGGCAGAACCTTTCAGAGGCCGGCCCTGCCAGACAGGACAGGACAGGACGGCACATTTTCCTCCCAGAGGAAACAGGGATGCCCAGGATCTAGAACTTTCACAGGAAACTTTGAGGACAACACAAAGACGTTTTAAAAGGAAAAGATTGCAGCCCCGGCCTTGAGCGGGAGAACCCACCCCACTCCAAAGTGAGTCTTGAGTCCACCTCCAGAGGGACCAGGGTGAGAACCCAGAACCAGGTGGATATTCAGAAATAGGAGGACCTAAAGGGGTCCGGAGATCACGGCCCCTCCCCAGGCGGCCAGTGTCGCGGCTTCTCGGGGCTGGGGGCTCAGAGGTAGCTTCTGGGTCCCCCCACCACCTCACCACCCCAGCACCCCCTCGGGTGGGGTGCGGCCTCCCCTCCTCTCCCTCTCGCACGGGGATCCCACAAAAGCCGGAGCCTGGAGGGCACTGGGCAGCCGCCACCTGGCGGGGGAAACCCCAGGCCCGGCCCCCAGCCCCCCCGCTCACCTTCCCGGCCCCCCGCTCACCCTCCGCAATCCTGTCTTCCCCGCAGCCCGGTGCACCGTCCCGCCCCGCCAAGCGATCACTTTCGATTCTGCCCCCAGGGTGACTCAAAGCGCTGACGCCCCATCGCGGAAATTACCTCACCGCCCCCCACCCCGCCCCCGGCACCGCCCTCAAGTGACAGCTCGTCTCCCCGCCCCCGGTGAGGCCCCGGAGCGGCTGCGACCCCCGCCTCGCCTCCCAGTGTCCGGAGCGCACAGACCCGCCCACCCGCGCTGCGCCTGGGCCGCCTGGGCCTCGGGGAGGATGGGATCCTCCGAGGTTGGCAAGCCGTCCCCTGGGGCGGGGAGCGGGAGGGCGGGTGGAGAAAACCAGAAAACGAGAAATCAGAGCAAAGGGGGAAGGTGGTCCCAAGAACCCCGGGTGGGTGGCCGCTGACTGACCCCGGCAGCAGAGACCTGAGCCACAGCGCACCTGCAGGGAGAGGGCTGAGGGCTGGGGCAGTGACCCTTTCCTAAAAGGCTCTGTCCAGTCTAGGTTAGAGGGGACCTGCCTTCTTACCTGGCGATGACTCTGGAGTTCTCTCCAGCCCCTTAAAATACTCAGGACATGTTTGGCCCATGCCAGCACCAGGACCGAGGGAGAGCTTCCCCCTTCTAGACGCAGGAAGCGTCAGGAGAATTTTGCAGCTTAATCGCATTTGACCCCCCAACTTTCCCTTGAGGGAAACAGGTCTCCCTTGAGGAAACAGGCACCGTGGTCACTGGCTGAGGTTCAGCAGCTAGCAGCTAGCAAAGCACCCGATCCCCCCACCATTACCTGACATGACCCCAAGGACCCTTGCTTCCTAGATTCATATCCCTGTAGAGTCTCCTTGAACAATGAAGAGAGCTAAACCACGGCAGCAGCGTGACGACTGAGGCCGCGTCACAGTACACGGTGCTACCTCCCCGCTCTCAGGCCGACCGTGGGGGAAGCCAGCCTCCACGGTGTGGGGGCACTCAAGCAGCGGCCTGTGGAGAGTCCCATGCCAAGAAGGACGGAGGCCTCCCGCCCAACCCGGACCGGTAGTTGGGAACGTGTGTGAGTCACCCCGCGAGGAGACCCTCCAGGTGAGTGCAGCCTCGTGAGAGCCCCCACGCGTGAGCCACCAGCTAAGCCGCTTCCAGCCACGAGCTAACCGACGTTTAATGTTGTTTTAGGTCACAAAGTCTGGGGGTGATCCCTCATACAGCAATGGAGACCTGATACAGCAATATTGTTCCTCAGTGAAACCCACCTCTGTGGAGCCAAGGTCAGCTCCATAGAGCTGTGTTGGGAGCGGCCAGTCAGGAAGTCGGCCGGCTGCACCGTTAGCAATCACACCAGAAGACTTGAGATACACAAGCGTCAAGTCAGAGGACAAAATAGAGGAGATATTCCATAAGCAATGGCAACAAAAGGCCCAGGGATGAGCTTAACAAGAAACATGCAGGAAAACTGAAACGTTCCCAACAGACACCGTAGAAACTGGACCAGAATACCACATTCTTGGATGAGGGACTTGACATTGCATAAAGACATTAATCCTTCCTAAACTTATGTATGCATTTAATACCATCTCAGTAAACATACGAGGAAGAATCAGGGGTAGACGTGCTCGTTTTAACTCCTTAAGGAAGGCATAACACAAACAAGCAAGAAGAGGAGGGAGAATTACGCCAAAGAAGGAGTCATAAAAACCGGAGAAGGGAAACAGTCCCAAACTCATGTTACAAGCCCACACTCGCCCTGGTACCAAAGCCGGATGGATACCACAATGAAAGAAAATTAAAGACCAATTGTCCTGATGAACATAGATGCAGACATTCTCGCCAAAATATTAGCAAACCAAACTCAACAGCACATTAAAAGGATCATCCACCATGATCAAGCGGGATTTATCCCTGGGACGCAAGATGGTTCAACATCAGCAAATCAACAAAAGTGATACATCACATTCACGGAAGGAAGGATAAAAATCGTATGGTCGTCTCAGTAGATGCTTCTCTGCATGTGACCCAACACTGCATCCTTTCATGATAAAAATGCTCAACAAACCGGGAATGGGAGGAATGTTCCTGGCATAATGAACACCATATGTGACAAGCCCACAGCTAACATCCTACTCAATGGTGAAAAGTTAAAAGCCTTTTTTCTAAGATCAGGACCAAGACGGGGATGCCTTCTGTCACCGTTTCTAGCCAACATAGCACTGGAAGTCCTAGGCGCAGCAATTAGAGAAGAAAGAGAGATAAAAGGCATCCGTATCAGAAAGGAAAAAGTAAAATCATATGTTTGCAGATGACATGATATTATATATAAAAAATCCCAAAGACTCCACTAAAAAAAACTGCTAGCACTAATAAATTAATGCAGTGAAGTTGCAGGATACAAAATCAACATACAGAAATCAGTTGTATGTCTGTACACTAACAACAAACTATCTGAACGAGAAATAAAGCAATCTCATTTACAATAGCATCAAATATAACGAAATATTTAGGAATACATTTCACGAAGGAGGTGAAAGGCCTGTACGCTGAAAACAGTAAGACATAGATAAAGAAATTGAAGAAGACACACACAAAAAATGGAAAGATATTCCATGCTCGTGGATTCGAAGAAATGATGTCCTGAAAATGTCCATACCACCCAAACCGATCTACAGATCCAATGCAACCCCAATCAAAATTTCAATGGCATTTTTCATAGAAATAGAAAAAAACTATCCTACAATTTATTTGGGACCACAGAAGACCCCAAATAGCCAAAGTAACCCTGGGAAAAAAGAGTAAAGCTGGAAGCATCACACTTCTTGATTTCAAGCTCTACATACAAAGCTATAGTAATCAAAACAGTATGGTACTGGCAGAAATAAGGCACACGGGCCAGAGAAACAGAACAGAGAGCCCACACGTAAACCCACACAGATACGGTCAACTAACTTTTTATAAGCGTTCCAAGAACACGCAATGGGGATAGGCGCAGTCTCTTCAGTGGATGGTACTGGGAAAACCAGGTGTCCACACGCAAAAGAATGACACTGGTGCCCTATCTTACACCACTCGCAAAAATTAACTCAAAGTGGATCAAAGACTTAAATGTAAGACCTAAAACCACAAAATTACTAGAAAAAGAAAACAGGGAGAGAGATCCTTGATATCTGTCTTGACAACGATTTCTTGGATATGACCCTGAAAGCACGGGCAGGGAGCACTAAGCAAACAAGTGGGGTCACATCAGACTAAAGAGCTTCTGTTCCGCGAAGGCGCTATCAGCACATTGAAAAGGCAACGTACAGAATGCAAAAAATATCCACAAACCATACATCCGATGAGCGGCTAATATCCAAAATTTGTAAGCAGCACATACAACTCAATAGCAAAAATAAAGAAATAATCAAATTTAAAAATGGGCAGAGGACCTGAATAGACATTTTTGCAAAGATGACATACGAGTGAGCACCAGACACATGAAAAGATGCTCAGCATCACTCACCATCAGGGAAAACGCAGATCAAAAGCACCAGGAGACACCTCACACCTGTTGGGATGGCGAATACCAAAAAGACAAGAGATAACAGGTGTCGGTCAGTGAGCATGTGGAGAGAAGGGAACCCTGTGCACTGTTGGTGGGAATGTAAACCGGTGCAGCCACGATGGAAAACAGTATGGAGGTTCCTCAAAAAATTAAAAATAGAACTACCGTCTGATCCGGTGATTTCTGGGTATAAATCTGGAGGAAATGAAATCAGGGTCTCCGAGAGCCATGTGCACTCGCGTGCTCCCTGCAGCACTACTCACAATGGCCAAGACGCGGAAACAACCTCAGTGTCTGTAATCAGATAAATGGGTGGAGAAGACATTAACTTGAAACGAGTAAGAGGATACTAGCCCTACCAGATATGAAAACATGCTGTAAAGCCACTAGGAGTGTATTCCGGGAGTGCAAGCAGACAAGCGGCTCAAGGCAGCAGAACAGAGTCGAGAAAACGGCTGACTTGCGCACAGGGTTCCATACACGACGGAAGGCGGTGTGTCGGGTCCCCAGGAGAGGAGGTTCCCCTCCACCCAGGTTCTGTTAGAACTGCTGGATTTCTAACCATTCTGTTAGGACAACTGCTTAGCATCTTGAAACAAAAATAGGGCAGGGGGATTCTCTACCCAAGACCTTACACCAAAAATAAAACGGCAAATGGACCAAAGATTTAAACAGGAAAAACAAAAACAAAAACAAACAAAAAAAAACGGCCATAAAGTCACTAGAAGAAGCCGAGGAAGAATGTGTTTATTTGTTAGTAGTCTTGTGGTGGGAAGGCCTTTCTCAGGAAAACCAACCCAAGCAGCCGGTGCTCCCATCTCCTCCCACGTGGTTCACTGACTTCTAGTTGATGGTTTGAAATCAGCCACGGAGGGGCGCCTGGGTAGCTCAGTCGGTTAAGTGTCCGACTTCAGCTCAGGTCACGATCTCACGGTCCGTGAGCTCGAACCCCGCGTCGGGCTCTGGGCTGATGATGGCCCAGAGCCTGGAGCCTGCTTCCGATTCTGTGTCTCCCTCTCTCTCTGACCCTCCCCCGTTCATGCTCTGCCTCTCTCTGTCTCAAAAATGAATAAACATTAAAAAAGAAAAAATTTTAAAAGAAATCGGCCATGGAAATCAGCAAATGCTTTTTTTTTCCTTCTCAGAGAACCAGTAGTTAACCATCTACCAGCGCACCATTAACACATTCAACCACAAAAAAAAAAAAAAAGGAAAACAAGAGTCAAATTCCAAACACAAACTGACAAAGAATTATACTTCATATCACAGCTAAAAGCCCTAAATGTAACGAAACCTCCTTTTGAGGAAATGCAAGTTCCAACTATATAATATTTTCCACCTCTCCATCAGCAAGGTCCCCAGACATTGCACTGGTGGGGAGGGGGTGTCAGAACTGGAACCACAGTGGCAATCGGGCAGCACCGGGCCAGAAGCGCCGGGACACATCCGTCCAAAGGCTGACGGACGCACGTATGCAGAACCAAGTCTACACATGGCGTCTGTGGCAGCCTCCTGTCTGATCACAGTGGCCGAGGGCGCCCCGGTGCACGTCATCACCAGCATCCCGTCCCTTGTGCCACCAACTACTCTGAGGCCATAAAAGAGGAGGCATCTCAAATGTCGTGAAATGCAGTTTCTTCCAAGATACTTTGTTAGAGAAGAAAATTGAGGTGTACCACAACGCACCTTGAGTTTTTAAGAAAAGAATTAAAAACTATACAAAGTTCAAAAGTCAGTTACAGAAATCAGAAGTAAACTGCATGGCCAGGAGAGGAGGGAGACTTACGTTTTTCCTTTACTTTTTTGGACATTGGAGTTTGGATTCAGTGCGCATATTCCTTAAGCAAATACAAAGGCAGAGTGTGAAAGGCACCACATTGGGTACTGAATCGTGGGCTCTTGCGCAGTAACCATCCTGTCTGGTCACTCACATGCCGGGATGACAGCCTCTCCCCTTCTGGCCCTGCAGACCATCCAGATGTCGATGGTGCCAATTTCACCTCCAAAACCCAGACCCACACAGCCCCAGCCTCTTCCCCTGCATGTCAGGCAGGCCTGTCACACTGCACTGGGCCCACACTTTCCCCTGCTCCTCCAAAAGCCTCCCGGGTTTAAGAAATGAGCACCCCATCCTCCCAGGTGCCCGGGCGCCCTGGACCCCTCCTCCCACTCCACCTCCAGCCATCAGCAAATGCTGCAGCTCCAAACCCAAGCCGCCCCAGAAAGCGTCGACGCCTACAGCAGCCTCCTGGCTCCCAGGTCCCTGCTACCATCATAGCATACCTTCCGACACTCTGCTCCGCTCCGCCAACCAGTAAATGCAGCGGGACGAGTTCGGAAACGGATGATGTTTGCAACATTGACAGTGACAACCTAAACAGATATTCATATCGTCTCCAAGTGTCTCCCCTGGGATGCCTTAGAGTTACAGTGGAGAGCCCTCTCCTGGCCTTGGGACCAGGCACAGCAGGCGCCGGGCGCCACGCAGGAAGGGACACCGCCCCTTCCTGTGGTTCCAGCCCCAAACGCAAAACCTCACGCCAATCACAAGGAAACGTCGCAGACAAAATGCCTCCTCAGAAGCGTCCAGGCCGTGAGAGACCACGAAGAGCTGGCCGTTCGAAGAACCCATATCCGTACCTATGGAATTATGAGACGGTTAACAAAATGTGAATGTGGGCTGAGAACCAGCGATGTGTAAGTTTCCTGGTTTAATGATTGACAAAGTACGTGTTCTTAGGAAACAGGTGCTAAGGGGCGGGGGTAAAGGGCATGATGTCTGCAACTCGCCTGCAGACGGCTCAGAAATCACCGTGTATTTATGTAGTAAACCAAATGGGACAGGATGTCAGAAACTGGTGAATCTAGACGAAGAGTGTATACAAGTCCCTTGCACTATGTTTGCAACTTGAGTGTAAGTTTGTTTGAAATTATATGGGCGCCTGGGTGGTGCAGTCGGTTAAGCGTCCGACTTCAGCCAGGTCACGATCTCGCGGTCCGGGAGTTCGAGCCCCGCGTCGGGCTCTGGGCTGATGGCTCAGAGCCTGGAGCCTGCTTCCGATTCTGTGTCTCCCTCGCTCTCTGCCCCTCCCCCGTTCATGCTCTGTCTCTCTCTGTCCCAAAAATAAATAAACGTTGAAAAAAAATTTTTGAAATTAAACAAAGCCTCCATCCAACACCTCCCCCCGTTAAGCAGCCGTCCCTCATCCAGCATGTTTCCTGGTGGACGTAGCCTGGCCCTCGCCTCCTGTGGCCCTCCTCCATCACCAGAGCCGCTGGGAAAGCCCCCAGATAACCCTGCCGGCGTCACTTGGGAGTGAGGGGCTCGCAGGCCTCGGGGCCAGGCCTCAGTTCACCTGCCTGGTCCTCAGCTACCCCTAGCAGTCTCCGTTTAAGAGCCACCCAGAGAGAAATTTAATACCCAGGTACAGTCCCCCAAGGACCCTCCCAGGGACTCACCCAGGGGTCCCACCCAGAAGGTCACACCCTGGCCTGGGAGCAAGAAGGCGATTGAGTCTCCGAACTGGAGGGTCCCAGTTTACCCCGGGGGTGGGGAGGGGACAGCCTGGAGGGCCTCCTAGCACCGTCCTTCCCTGGGGAGCCTTGGGACGAAGGCCTCTGGGGGCTGCATCCCACCAGACCCAAGGGCCGGTTGTCCCAGCTGCACTCCCCACCGCGACCTACAACGGCTCTGCACCACTGTCTGTGCACCCCCACCCCACACTCAGAACCCTTCCTGGAGCCCCCCAGGCCAGGCCTCGAGCCCCAGGAGAGCGAGCATTGTGGAGCTGATGAGATGGTCACTGTGAATATTTAGGACCATCTCACCAGGAAGATTGAGGACAATCCCCAAATCTCCCTTTTGTGCCCCCAGGAAAGCGGAGGCCTCGCTGGGGGTGGGGCCACCCTATCCTCTAAGGTGACACGCTGGGGGCAGGCGGAGGATGCGTCTGCACTCCCAACAAAGGGAGGAGCTGCCCCTGATGGGAACTGGTGCCCTGGAGGCACTGCAGACCCAGCGCAGACCCCAAGCCTCCCACCAGCGCCTGACCTCTCCCCCCACCCCAGGGGCTGGAAGCCTGGTGTGCTCTGTCGGGTGGGCTGTACCCGCCTTGACCCCCAACCCACTGGGGGAAGAGAGGGAAGCTGAGGCTCCGTGCACCGGCCACAGGCTGCAGGATGGGAGCAAGGTCCTCGGAGGCCAGAGCCCCGGGTCTCCTCTGAGGAAACACAGACGTGGCCAGAGACTCGAGTTCACACTCCCGACCTCTGGGCGTCATTCCTCAGCATGCAGCCGGCCTGCCCTGTCGCCTCCCAGGCGAGGTCCAGTCCCCAGCTACCCCATTGCCTGCAGGACCTGGGGTGGTCACGGGGGCTGGTCGAGTAAAGAGAAAGTTCATGACGATGAACGCACACTGCGTGGCAGGCACCGGGCAGGCGGGGGCGACAGGGGAATTTCCCCTGCAATCCAGAACAGGCGGGATGCTGGCCACGTGGCTGTAAGTGTCCGGAGAGCCACATGGGTGCAGCCGGCAGGCATCCAGGACTGACCCGCACCCCGTCTTCTCAAAAGGGCACCGAAGCAGGGAAAGGGTGGCTTTCCAGCCACTGGTGCTGGGACGACAGAGCAGACAGGTGAGGAAGGAATGGACCCCAGCCCTACCTCACATCACACAAACTAAGAGCATGGGCCA
Source organism: Lynx canadensis (assembly GCF_007474595.2). Classification (NCBI taxonomy): domain Eukaryota; kingdom Metazoa; phylum Chordata; class Mammalia; order Carnivora; family Felidae; genus Lynx; species Lynx canadensis. Next base: position 566,818 of record NC_044305.1, on the reverse strand, counting down.
TCTAAATGTCAAGGCTAACGTGTGAGGCTTCTGTAAGAAAACAGAACAAATCATCACAGCCTTGGGGTAGGCAAATATTTCTTTCAAAGGACATGAGAAGCACTCACATAGAAGAGAAGGTTGATAAACTGAATTTCATAAATATCAAAAATTTCTGTTCTTCAAAAGATACCAATGAGAAAAATAAAAAGGCAAGCCATTGACTGAAAGAAGATATTCAAAATGCACGTATCAGATGAAAAGATGCGCGTAGACTATTTTTTATCCTTAAAACTCAATATTTTTAAAGCACGGTTTTAAAAAAATGAACAAACCAGGGGCCCCTCGGTGGCTCAGATGGTCGAGCATCCAACTCTTGGCCTCGGCTCAGGTCATGATCCCACGGTTGTGGGATTGGAGCCCCATGTCAGGCTCTGCACTGACAGCCTGGGCCTGCTTGGGATTCTCTCTCTCCCTCTCTCTACCCCTCCCCTGCTGGCTCACATTCTCCCTCCCTCCCTCACACGCACACGAACAGAATCTTTGAACGCACACGTCACATAGGAAGATAGACAAATGACCGCAAGCACGTTAAAAATGTACCCAACATCTCTGGTCACCAGGGAAATGCAAACCAAGTGAGATGCCACGCGGAACACAGGAGAATGGCTGAGTTTGAAAAGACTGGAAGCACATGGCACCGTCACACAGCACTCAGACGTCACCGGCGGGTAAAATGGAGCAGCCGCCTTGGAAGACAGTTCGCTGGGTTCTGATAAAGGGAAACAAACATCTACCTGTGAGCCAGCAATTCTCCCCGGCCTACTACCCAAGAGAAGAACAGCGTCTCCGTTCTCATTCTTGGGGGGAGCTCCCCCTGCTGGTTGCATGGGGTGGTGTCAGTCTGTCCTCGAATTGTGCCCGTGGGTTCCTGGGGGCTTTATTCATTGCTGCCCCAAACTGTAAACAACGCGGGTGTTCTTGGTGAGACTACCAGATAAGCAAATTCTGGTGTGTGTGTGTTTTTTTTAAGTTTATTTATTTATTTTGAGAGAGAAACATGGGAGGGGCAGAGAGAGAGGGACAGAGAATCCCAAGCAGGCATCCACACTGTCAGCACAGAGCCCGGCGTGGGGCTCGATCCCACGAACCGTGAGATCATGACCTGAGCCAAAGTCGGGCGCTTATGCGACTGAGCCCCCAGGCGCCTCCACAAATTCTGGTGTGTTTGTATAATGGGATGCTACTCAGGAAACCACAGCATGGCAAGCAAGCTCACAAGAGCACGAACGAAACCCAACTACGTTCTGCTGAGCGAAAGCCGTCAGGCCCAAAAGAATATGTATGTATGTATGTATGTATGTATGCATGTATTTACCTTTTTTTTTTTTTAAGGTTTTATTTATTTTTGAGAGAGAGAGAGAGCGTGGGCAGTGGAGGGGCAGGGAGAGAGGGAGACACAGAACCGGAAGCAGGCTCCAGGCTCCGAGCTGTCAGCACAGAGCCCGACGCGGGGCTCAAACTCACGAACCGCGAGATCACGACCTGAGCCGAAGTCGGACGCTCAACCGACTGAGCCACCCAGGTGCTCCTCAAAAGAGTATTTAGTATATGCTTCCATGTAGATGACGTTCAAGAACAGAGAAATTATTACGACACCAGGGCAGTGGCACACAAATTCATCATACTCTCCTGGTGCAGGTACCCTAAGAAGAGAAAAGTTGCTCGAATCTGATCTGGAAATCCGTGGGTCCTGGCCGAGGCCACGGCAAAACTGTCTTACGGAATCCTGGTCTCTTGCAGAAGAGCCATTCCGACGGAAAGGAAACCATCGGATGACCCCTTCCCTAGGTCTTGGCCCCAAACAGAGAGTAGGGCCCGGGTGTGGCCCCGATGGAGAGAAGCTGATGACGGCACAGTACGTCCCGGTTAACGTGGCTGCGTAACAAACACCCCAGAGCTCGCTGAAATCAAACGGCCATCCATCATGCTCGGGGGGTTTGCAGGCCAGTGATTAGAAGAGACCCGGGTCCACGGTGTCCAGAGCCTCAGCCAGAGGGGCCTCGGAGCGATGCTCCCCACTCTGTGTCTGGGACCTGGGCTGCAACCGGCATTCCTGAGGGCTCTGTCTGTCTCTACGTGGCCACCTGGTCCAGGGCAGGCGTGTTCTGAGAGGATGGAGCAGGTGGAGGAACTGTTGCCTTTTCCCGGCCCAGCCCCATGCAGCACGTGTTCTGCCACGTCCCGCTCGTCAGAAGCGAGCCGCTAAGGCCAGCCCACGGCGCGGGGAGGGAAGTCCGACTCCAGCTTTTGTAGGAGGAGTGTCACAGAATGTGTGGACACGTCCTAAAGCCACCACGCAGAAGAGAGCCGAGTTGTCCACACAGTCGGAAAAGAGCGAGGAAGGAAAAGGCAGAGGCAACCCAGAAGAAAGCCCACAACAGCTCCTCACAAACACCCCAGCCTCTAAGACAACCTGGTAAGAGACAGGATGCAAACGCATCAGTAATTACGATAAACATAAAGGACTACGTTCTATCAAAGGATTGAGAATCTGAGATTGGCGTTTGAAAGAAGGAAAGGAACACAGCCATTTGGTGCTTATCAGAGATGCACCAAAACACAAAAACGCAGTATGGTCGAAAGTAAAAAAGGAGGGGCCCCGGGGGGCTCAGTCAGTTGACCATCCGACCTCAGCTCAGGTCACAATCTGGTGGTTCACGAGTTCGAGCCCCGCGTCGGGCTCCGTGCTGACAGCTCAGAGCCTGGAGCCTGCTTCGGATTCTGTGTCTCCCTCTCACCCTGCTCCTCCCCCTGTTCTCAAAAATAAAATAAAAACATAAAAAATAATAAAATAAAAAGGGAAAAAGATACTCCGGGCATCTACCAACCAAAAAATAAATGCTGACACAGCAATATTGATTTCGGACAATCTAGAATTTAGGGCAAAGATTAAAAACACCGCCAACCTAGAAATAGGAAGGCACGCTGCTTAACGAGAGAGGGAATCATCCACAAAGAGTGTTCCTCAAGCTTTTTGACTCAGATCTGCAACCAGAGTTTCCAAAGTGCTGCTTTTACCACACAGGCTGCAAGGCCTGTGGTCCCTGGTGGGGGGCCAGGGGGCCCGAACTGCAGGTGGAGCTCAGAGGGTCTCAGGGCAGTGGAAACGCCCAGCGAGACACTGCGATGGAGGGTGCCTTTATACGTCCGTCCAAGTGCACCGAAGCCACAACACGGAGAGCGACCCCACCGTGAACCATGGACTCAGGCAAGGACCTGTCAGTGCAGGTTCATTGGCTGGGTGGGGGCAGGGGGCATGTACGAAATCTCTGCACTTTCACTCAATTTTGCTGTGAACCTAAAACCGCTCTGAAAATAAATATTAATAATAAATATTTTAAGTGTGTCAAACAAGTTCACCGTTTAAAAGCGGGATTGTCGGGGCGCCTGGGTGGCGCAGTCGGTTAAGCGTCCGACTTCAGCCAGGTCACGATCTCGCGGTCCGGGAGTTCGAGCCCCGCGTCGGGCTCTGGGCTGATGGCTCAGAGCCTGGAGCCTGTTTCCGATTCTGTGTCTCCCTCTCTCTCTGCCCCTCCCCCGTTCATGCTCTGTCTCTCTCTGTCCCAAAAAAAATAAATAAATAAACGTTGAAAAAAAAATTTTTTTTTTAAATAAAAAATAAAAAAATAAAAGCGGGATTGTAACTCACCTCTCTAAGAAGGGGACAAATCAAGCGGACAGAAAAATAAATAAAAGGACAGCAATGCTCCACAACACAATGAATGAAGTTGATCCAATAGATAAACACATTTGGCCAAGAGAAAATACACATTTTGTCCTCAAGCACACATGGCCATTTTCAAGAATGGATGGGTTCCAGAGCAGAGATCCAGAGAGTCGAGGGTTCAGGCCTCTGGTCCCCGTGGAGAGGCAAGATAGAGGTAGAGGGCCTTGGGGAGCGAGGCTCGTGTGATTTAGGTCTCACTCAGGGCTGTAGCTTAGACAGGTAGAGCACGAGGCCAATCAGAGGGTGGCCTTAGCAACCTGTGACAACACTGTGCCTGCCGGGCAGGGTGCCCCGCGAGCAGGGAAGAGGAGGGGCTCTCTGGAGGGAGAGCCCAGGGCCCGGCAGGCTCATTTCCAGCCCCTGGAGGAGTGCGGTGCCCGGCCTGACAGGAAGCCCGGGGAGGAGGCCTGGGGGACATTTGGGAGAGGATGGCCGCAGGAGAGCGGAGGCCCAGGTTCTCGAGCCACGGGGCAGGCCCTGGACGCAGGATGGGAGGCCCAGCCCAGCGGCCCTGCTCCCTGAAGGACACTTGGCACCTGGATATCCGACACTCATTTGGAGAGCGCCTACTGCCCACACATCACTCTTCCCGGTCCCCGAGTTCTTCTGCCGGCTACCCCTGATGTGTAACTCGGGGCTCGAGGCCCAGAAGACGCTTAGCAAATACACGTGGAGGCACGCGCGTGCCGGCGGCGCCCTCTCCGGTCCGGGTCGGAGGCGGCACTACCTTCCCAGTGGACCCTCAGCCAGCCCCCAGGAAGGGAGGAGGGGGCCCTCCGTCCGCCCCACTGGCTGTGCCAAGAGGCTGCACTCGTGCCCTCTGACCCTCTTCAATATGCTTGCAGGGATCACAGAACGGAGGGCGCCCCGCGACCCCGGGAGGGTACAAGCTGAGTCAGAAGGGCCCGCCTTGAGCCTGCAGTGGGAGCCGCCCTCAGCTCCACAGACCCCTGTCGCCCAAGTCCCACCCTCTCTGGCCGCGACCCCTCCCCCCCCGCCAGGGCCCAGCTCCAGGTCCTGCTCCCCAGCAGCCCTCCCTCCTCCCCTCCTCCCGGGGCGTGGGGAGCCAGTGCACGTGCATGGTGGGCCTCCCACACCCACACTGAGCCAGAGAAGCCAAGTGGGGCTCGTTCCGTGCGACCCCCCAGTACATGCGGGAACTCTGGAGGCAGAAACTGTGCTCTGCAAGTCGGGGCCCTCGCTCCCCCTGCTCCGGGCGCTGGGGGCAGAGGGTCCCCACCGGACACCCACCCTTCTGAGGGGTGGGGTGCGTCTCTGTGCAGCAAATCAGGAGCTGACGGGTATACCCGCCGCCCGTCCGGCTCACTTGGGCCCCTTCTCATGGGGTGTGTGCAGGCACACCTCAGATCCGCTCAGGCGAGCCTCCCGAGACCCCACCCCTGAGATGCTTTCCTACCGCCCACTTTCCAGCAATGGTCTCTCCAGGCCACCTGAGCACGGACACCGCCTGGACCCCCTCTCGTCCTCTCTGCCCGTGGAGACGGCCGTGCCTCTCACTAGTAGCCCCATGCCAACTTTCACTCTGACACTTCTTGTCCGGGCGGGTCACAGGCCACAGGACGCAGATCCACAAGCAGGAGCCCCCAGGCTCCACCACGCCCAATTAGCGGATGTCCCCGGGGCGGGCTCCCACACTGGCAACTCCACAACTGAGGACTGCCCTTCTGGGCTTGCAGTGCTCCTGAGGTCTCCCTGCAAGCGGGCCACTGCAGAGACCCCCGCGCCCCACGCCTCTCCACCAACGAGGGCGAGGAGGAGCCCTGGGCATGACGGGATGGGCTCCTCCTGAGTGGGGAGCCTTCAAAGCATCTGTAGCGGGAGGCCTGGTGGTCAAGGGACCCCTAGGAAGGGCGGTGGAGGGCAAGAAACCAAGGACAGCAGACCCCACAGACAACTGCGGAGAACGCCTCGCTCCTGGGGAGCCCGCACGGGCCCTCCCTCTCCCAGCAAACCTCCCCAGCTGCCCGGCCGGAGCGCCCGACCAGGGCCAGGGAGCTCGGTCCACACCCCGGCCCTGCCACCCTCTCCTGGCTCCACCTTCCCCCACGTGAAAGCAGGGGTCAGGCGGGTCCACTTCAGCGTGGTGGCCCTGCACTCTCACCTCGGGAACCCCTCCCATGCAGGACCCTGAGGCTCGGGCAGGGGGGCTGCCGCAGCGACGCCATGAGGTGAACCTGACCGCCTTTGGGCGTGTGGATGTGCGCCACTGTCCGCGGCCCACCCACCGCTCAAGGACATCATCACGCCCCTTGGCCTCCAGTAAACTGCACGGGGAGGGTGGGGCGACGGGGAAGGCCCCCAGACCACCCTCTCAAAAGCAGGTGGCAGGCCGTGCGCGCCGTCTGCAGTGGGTGGGCACACGCCTGCGCGAACTTGACCCGCATCGTAAGAGTCGGACACAAATTACGAAAAATGTTTTTACTTTAAATCAAAGTACCAAGCAGATACTTGCAAAACAACGTACAAAGTAGAACCCGGATGCTTCCCTGCCCCAGGCACCGACCCTGCCCCCCAGAAGCAGCCTGCGGTTCTGGCCCCAGGGGACTGGAAGGGGCGCTCGCACCCTCCCGGGGTGGCACAGGTGCCAGGCAGGGGGAGGGGCTGCGGTCATTTCTGAAGCTCTGGTGTGAACTTCCCTCCAGTGCCCTGTGGTCTGAGAGCAGGGGTGGCAGCTTCAAAGGGGGCGGGTGCGCCCGACTTTGACAAAGGCTCCAAGAGCAAACCGTGGTCTTATCAGCCACATAGTTTCCTGTACGGTCTGAGCTGGTGCAGACGGGCAGGACTAGCTGGGCTGTGCCCACGCCCGCGGGGTCACACTGCCGAAGGCGTCAGGACTCAGTGGAGAGGAGTGTAGACACCAGCTGACCCATGACAACAACAAACTAGTTCGCAACAGAAAGAAAACGGAAAAAGACCACCCCAGTGGCTTGACTCGGGGGCCAAGACCCACCCGCTCAGGTAGTTCTGGGGCACCTGACAGATGGAAGGACGGACAAACAACCCAGTTCCCTTCAAAGCACAAAGTGGGGCAGTGGCTTGTCTCTGGAGTTCCCCCCTGCCTTCCCCTAGAGAAGGAAGGGTCTTCAGCAGGCAAAAGATCTGGAGGGTTGGGGGGCGGGGGGGCACGGGAACCTGCCACTTGAAGGCTCGGGCCTGCCGTGGGGTCCTGATGGAGAGGGCGCCAGGTCTCCAGGGGACCCCTGCCTGGTCCTCCTCCTGGGTCTCAAACAGACCTGCTGACAGCCCATGGCGGCCGTGGCCGTGCCCCGTGGGCAGTCTGGGCCTCCCAAGTGCCCTCAGGCACCAGTGTCAGCCAGCAGGGGGCCAGGGGAGTCCCAGGGAGCCCAGGGGCCAAGCTGTCACGGTGGCCCCACCAGTGGACTGAGCACAGGGGTCGACACTAAGCCCCCAAACATCTTCCTCCGCCCCTGACTTATTCTGTTTGCACCCTACCACCCCCCCCCCCCGGGGACCAAAGCCCCAGGGGCACAGCCACCGTCACACTCCCCTGGGGGGGGGCCTGCTGGTGCTGACAGCTCACAGCAGGAACCACCAGCACAGTCGCCCGCGGGCCATCCCTATGGTCCTGTACAAAACACTCTGGAACCCAGAGCGAACTCGGGAAGCCTAGGCACTCAGCATTGTTTAGTTTGAAAATGCTATAAATTTGACTCTTGCAAGAAGCCTACTAAACAATTCACTTAAAAACACCCACAGTGCGTGTGCAACGGCCCCTGGCGCTGAGCACCTGCCGGGCAGAGGGAGGTGGGGGTACTGCCCCGTTCTCGCCCCAAGGCAGATGGCAAACTCAAGCTGTCAGGGCCCTGGGTCCACACTCCAGTCCCAGCCCCCCCACCCCGAGACCGGGGCCACGCGCAGACCCGCAGCAGCACCCACGCTGTCCCGGAGACAGGGGAACAGGGTGCCAGGCCACACTAAACCTACAGAAAACTGTGGGAAGAAACCAAATCCATAGGATCCATGGGTTTCCACACTTGGGGACGGTTCCCAAGACATGTGTTAGCGACACCCCCTCCCCCAGCCGGCTCCGGCCCACCCAGGGGCCCCTCGCACCCACAGAGTCCGCACCCCACTCCCCGGCTCTGCCTCCTCATCCTCTCTGTCCGGCTCCTCATCAGGCCTGACGTGTAAACAGTATCAACAAGCAACAGATGGAAAAATGTATTTCCCAAGAAAGAAGGGGGAGGAGGCTCCGAGTGGAGGGCTGACCGCACAGGTCTGTTGTGTTCGATCCCTTTTTCTCGCCGTCTGTTTTGGTGTTTCCTCTCTTTGGTTCAGCCCAACGTGGCCCGCAGGGCGCCGGCACCGTGCTCCCGCCCGGCCGCGGCCTGAGGAGAGGCGGCCGGCCCTGTGCCCACGGCAGGCCTCGTCCTCCACCCACGTCTACTTGTGCTCTCGGCCTTCCGCCATGGCGGCCACCTCGATGGTGGCAGTGTGCTCCTCGGGGCCCGAGGCGGCCACGGCGCTCTCGACGGCCCCTGTGGGCACTGTCACGATGGTGCTGCCCCCGGGCGACACCTGAGCCACGTTCTGCAGGGTGGGGCCCAGGCCGGGCAGGGTGAGCAGCTGTAGGGGGCTCACCACCTTGACCACAGTGCTGCCGTCCTGCATGGCGGCCGTGCTCAGGACCGTGAGGCTGGATGCGTCCGGGTGGATCTCCACCGTGCTGGGGAAGGTGGCACCCGACGAGGCCAGCACCGTGTAGCCCCCGAGCAGCGGCGAGGCTGGCGAGCCGGCGGGAGCAGCCTGCGTGGGCCCCTTGCCCAGCGCAGGGGAGGGCAGGGCGGACACTACTTTGCCGAGCGGCACGCCGGTCAGCTGGGAGACTGGCACGCCGGGGCTGAGGGCGATCTGGGCAGACTGGGTGAGCACCTGCGAGGCGATGGCGGCCGGCCCGGACGTGGCCCTCGCGAGCCGCGGCCGCTTCGCGGGGGGCGGCAGGGAGACGGGCGTGAGTGTCATAAGCACGTTGCTGAGGTGCTGAGATTTGTGCTTGAGTTCCTTGGCTCGACGTCGGTGCTCATCACACTGCTGTTCCAGGGCTGCGGGAGGACAGGGACAGAGCATCACCGTGGGGATGGGGGGGGGGGGGGGGCAAGCCTAACGGGGGGATGGGAGCATCACTGCAGGGACACGGCACGCAGAGCAGGGACAGGGAGGGAACAGAGTGTCAGACCACACACACCCTGACCAGGGGCCTGTGCTGACACCACAGTGATGCTCTGTCCCTGCCCCGCCCCACCCCGCCTCCCACAGTGACATTCTCTGTGGGGCCTGCACTGACTGCCCCTCCGAGCTGCTGGACGAGGGGACAGACCTTCCCCATCCTAACCCTCCAAACTCTGTAATCTCTGCGCGAAAGGTCTTGTGACACGGCAGGATAAAAAGCAGGTCAACACCCACACATAAGCTCCCCAAGTGTAGACGCCGAGGGAGACCCGGAAAGACAGGCACAAATGTCAGAGGTGACTCTTAATCACCGCCCCCCTGCCTAGTTCTCCCCGTAAATAGCCGTGTGTTGAATTCCACACGCTCCGGCCCCGCGTCACGGCTTCCCTGCATGACAGCGCGAGGCTCTGCTGGTCTTTCCCGACTCCCCGGCTCTGCCTCAGGCTCTCGGCCTCTCCCACAGTCCCTATCTGGGGCCACCGGACGCACCTGCCAGGTCCCGGGCGTACTGCTCCCGGGAGCGGTCCATCTGGCACTTGTGGCTGGCCAGCACCTTCTTCACCAGGTCCAGCATGCCGAAGTTCTGCACGATGTTGTTGAGGAGGACGGCATCTTAAAGGGCAGGGCGAGCACACGCTGAGAATGGGGCCCGGCCTGACAGAGGAGTCCCAGGGACACACGGCGTCCCACACACGGCCCTCTTCCGCCACCAGACGCTCAACCACGGCGAAGCGGGGGCAGGCTGCATATCTGGCACCCTGAGGCCACCAAGCACTGCCCTCCCCCCACCCCCGCACAGAGTGGAAGATGCCAGGCAGACACAAGCCCCTCACCTCGGAGCTGCAGGGGAGGGTCCTGGACCCGCTGCTGCAGGCCCTTCATGGTCTCCATCAGCTCCTGGTGGAACTCATGGATGACCTCGTCCAGCAGACCAGCATCCTTGAGCCCTCGCCAGAAGGAAAATGTGTCATCTGTGGGGGGCGGATGGGCTCAGGAGAATGCACAGAGCAGCCCCTGCAGGCCTCTAACCCCAGGCAGGGGCAGAGAGCTGTGGATCAGGGGCCGAGGCCCTGCAGGCAGTGCTCTGCGCTCCACACCGGCACCTCCTCCGGGAGGCCCTCCGGCCCGCCTGCACCCCTTCCAGGGATGCCCTGCATGCGCTGGCGCCCCCACACTGCCACCCACCAGGAGCCCGCCTGCCCGGCGGGACCCGTACCTGCGATGGCCGTGGTCCAGTCACCGGGGTCCTCACAGGTCTCTATGGTGATGGTAGCGGGAGACCCGTTCACTGCAACCCAGACGGAGCCACAGTGAGCCTTGCCTGACAACGAGAGGCCTCCCAACCCGCCACCGAAACGCCAGCTCTGAATCTCCCCCTCGCACCAATTTTCACAGAATCCGCAAACACGTGTACCTGCCTCTGTCAAACTTCTTAATCGCAGATGTCTCCAGACACACACGACCAAGAAAGAGCTAAGGAAGCCTCCCCGACCCCATCGCCAGCTTCCACGACTGCCCACATCCTGCTCTTCTGGCGGCATTTACGCCCTTGCCAGCACCCCCAAGGCCTCGACGCGGCCCTGCACCTCCCCGGGTCAGGAGACGTGGGACTTTGAGAGGGACCCGCGCCGCCCACACTGGCGCACCCTCTGGTTCAGTTCTGGGGCCCGCACAGCTGCGCACACAGCTGGCGCCTGGCCGCGTGGGGCTGCCTGTGACGGAGGCCCGGCTTCACGCAGACCCGTGGCCTAAGGCCGAGGCTGCGTCAGCTCCCCAGCCTCACGCAGGCCTCCTCTACGACCAACAAAGATGTCCCGCTAGGGAATATCACATGCTTAGGATAATTTGGGGCATAAATGGATCTTTTCCACGGTCTGGATGCTACACAATCTTTGACTAATCACACCGCTGGCTCGGGCTGAACAAACCACCACGTGGGTGAGTCACAAAGAGCAACAGACGGGCCTGTCCCAACCATCAAGTGGTGACAGGGTTCAAAGAGCTAAATCTTAACTAAACCCGACGTTGCCTACCTGGGACACCGTGGCGCTGCCTGGAGCGCTCAGAGCCCGGTCCTTTCCTGGAGACGAGATCGCTCACCCTGGCTGACTTTCATGAGGCAGAGCGGACCGTCTGGACCCACAACCCCATCACCTCGTAGCAGCCCTATTCTCGTGAGAGCTACTGGCCCACCAGCAGCGGGGAGAGGGCTGGGCTGGGACTCGGGCCGTCCCCACGCTGCACTGTGCTATCCGAGAAGCCAGGCCGGGCCCAGCCTGGGGCTGTGCCCAGAAACAAGCTGAAGACCCGAGGCCCCACGTCATTGCAAACTGGAGCCACCGGAGCCTCTGGCCACCAGCACCGACGTGTTCCTGGAGCTGCCAGGAAGGACTCTGCAGTCTGGCCAGCCCGTCGGGAGTCAACAACAGCGTCACCATTGCCCCGGCCTCTTCCACCGTCCTCCCAACATCCCTCAACGGGCCACCGTCTTGTCTAGCGACGAGGACGGCCCCTGGCCACACGGCGGCACACACAGCCCGACCCCGTAGAGAGACAAGGGAGGGACAAGGCAGGTGACCTCAACGGAAGGGCAACCCCAGGCAATTATCACCAGGCCACAGCACAGGGGACTAGGGACCTAATTCACTCTAACTTCAGCATTCAAAACAATTTCTTCCCAACAGCTAGAAGGCCTCCAGCGAATACTTAGTCCATCCACAGGGCACAGCTGCAGGCGTCAACGTGGAAGGTCACGAACACATCAGTCAAGACCCAAGTTGCAGGAAACACGCACGTGAGTGGAGTGCCAGAGGCTGCGGGCTGTGCAGCCCCGGGGGGTGAGGCGGGAGGCTGGGCCGGCCACGTGGGGGCACCCCTGAACCGGTCGGGGCTGGTGACGGGCACTGGACACCTGTGCTGCCGTACTTCACAGGCTTTTCCACACGTGAGTTATCGTATTTTATAATGAAGATGACCGAACAAGAAAAAGTACCTGAATCTTCCTTGTCAATGAAAAGGGCAACTCAGCTAGCCTCTCTCAGGGAGGAAGGGGGCGGTGCTGACAGCGTGGGCCCGGAGGGACTAGCCGAGCTGGGGAGGGGAAGGCCAGGCCGCCCTGCCCGGGAGCGGGTGTGCAGAGGCCCACCTCCGTGGGACGGCCGGAGGGGGACTGGATCAAATCGCCGGCAAGAACCAAGCCTCTGAGGGGCACCTGGCTGGCCCAGTAGGTTGAGCGTCTGACTCTTGGTTCCGGCTGAGGTCACGATCTCGCAGTTCATGAGCCAGAGCCCCGCGTCAGGCTGCGTGGACAGCACAGAGCCTGCCTGGGGTTCCCTCTCCCTCCGTCTCTGCGCCCCCCCCCCCCGCTCGTTCTTTCTCCAAAGTCAAACACAAAAAAAGAGAAAGAACGGAACGAAGCCTCCGTGCCGGCGCGTACCGTCGGCCGTGGCAGGCGTGAGTGGAATGTACTCGGCGGACGTGGGGCTGCTCAGCGACACGCGGGCGCCCGAGAGGTCGATCTTGGTGCTGCGGCACGTGTTGGAGCAGACCTTGTCGTGCTGATAGAAGTCCAGCTCCCCGGAGTCCATGATCTTCCTGTGGCGAAGGAGACCAGAGACTGAGGACGCGGCCAGGGCTCCAGGTGTGCGGCTGGGCCCGGAGGGGACCCCACTGACGTCCCCTGACCCGGCTCAGGTGTCCCCAGGTCCTGGGGGCAGGTCCCAGGAGGGGCAGGTAAACTGGCCAACTGAGGACACGCCCCCACCAGGCGGGCGGTAGGCGCCACTGAGGCTCCAGACAGGCCTCTCCGACACCCTCCAGCCAAAATTCTGTCAGCCGGCGTGGGGACTGCCTGCCGCAGAAGCGGAAGGTCTGTGGGGACCGCCACCCTGCCGCCTGGTGCCCAGGAAGAGAGAGGAGGGCCCCGCAGGCAGGCATCCCGGAGATGCCCACTCAAGCAGGGTGGGGCTGGGCCCTCCAGGGGTGTTCCGCCGCCCACTGGCCCCGGGGCAGCACCCACGGCTACCAGAAGTGCTGACAGTGCACCCACAAGGTGACCGTGAGGCAGAAGAGATGCTCAGGAGCGGCCCGGCCCTGCGCACGCACAACAGGGCAGGGCGGCGCGAGCACCTCTGGCTTCTCGCTGCGCACTCAAGGCAGCTCCCTCCCCGGCCTCGGTTTTCTCAGCAGAGCACAGCATGTCCCCCACCTGCCAGGGACAGCCGTCCCAGGGAGGCCCTTACTACGGCCTCTCTGAAGGGCCTGGGTTTAAGTTTGGGGATGTCTCGACTCACCCACCTCAACCTGTGAGAGGGTGAGGTGCCTCCACGGGACCTCTGCACTGCTGGGCCTTTGACAGCGTGCCTGACCTCAAGGCTTGCAGATGACCCAGGGCGCACCTCCCCCCGGGGCCTCTTCCAAGGAAATAGCCCGTGGCCTTCTCACAGCTGGGCCACCGAGATGTTTTCCAGAAAGTCAGGGGCTCGCTCAATGGACAGGGTGTAGAGAAGAGTCATGAGCGCTGAAGGAGGGGACCCGGGGCCAAGTGCAAGGGTGCGAAGCGGCAGGCCCACTGGGTCTCTGGCCGCCCGGACGGTGGTTCCCGGGCAGACTGAACAGGGCGGCGGTCCAGGACTCAGCAGAGGCTACAGGCAGTCCCATGGCAGCAAACACAGCTGACACAGCTTCTCCCGAGAGTAAACACGTGAAGGCGAGCAGCCCCTTCAGCAGCAGAGTGACCCAGTCCAGCTATCCCAGACACTGTCCCAGACAGCAGCGGCCCCCAGACAGGAGGGGCTGTGTGGCGAGCACAGGTGGGGGTGGGAACAGCCAGCAGAGGTGGCCTTGGCCCCATCAGGCGGGGTGAGTTTGTTACCGCCCAAGCAGGAAATAGGAAACACGAATACTGGGGATCTACACTCTTGGGGGACAAACTTACAGCCTCGACTCTGTCCTCAGGGTTCTGAGAAGGGGCACCACCATTCCTGTTTCACGGTGACAGGCAGGGGACAGAAGTCCATTGGGGACGGGTCACACACACCCAGGGTGGCCGGCAGAGCGGGCACTGGCCTCGCAGCTGCCTGAGAACTGGCCCACACAAACGAGCAAAAGGCCCCTTGGGGGACTGAGGCACAAACTCCAATCCTCTCCTTTCTGGGACTCGATGTCACTGAAGGAGCGGAGAGCCAGCCCAAACCCTCCTCCAGATTCCTGATTAACCCTAAAGGGAAAAGGAGGTCTAGGAGCAAGGGAGACCTGACCAAGAGCACACCGCCATCGACAGGCAGGCACTGGTGCCAACCCAGCACAACCTCATCCAATGACGGGAAAGGTCAGGGAGCTACACGAAGACCGACACGTGGCCCCCGAACTCAGGTGTGGTCTAGACGGGATCCCTGGAGGCAGGCCGGCCAGGCCGGCAAGGGACGATCGGCCAGACGGACACGAACCACGGGTCAGAGACACAGGCCCCTGATCAAGCGTGCCCAGAGACACAGGAGTACCTCCTCTGTCATGGCAGCACACAGGGAGGTGGTGCGGGGACAGCAAACTGACACAACAAACCCGCAGGCCTGGAAGCCACGTGCAGGCAGGGATTGGGCCGGTGCTGTCCCTGGGCACCGCCGGGTCTCATCCTGTTTACAATGTGCCTCAGCTTAAAAAGCTCAAAAACCAGGGCACCCAGGTAGCTCAGTCGGTTAAGCATCCGACTCCTGATTTCAGCTCAGGTCATGATCTCAGGGTTTGTGAGTTCAAGCCCTGTGTCGGGCTCTGAGCTAACAGCAGAGTCTGTTTCTCTCTTCCTCTCTCTCTCTCTCTCTTTCTCTCTCTCTCAAAATGAACAGACTTAAAAAAAAAAAAAAAGCTCAAAAACCAGCAAGAGAGCAACGGAAAGACGGCTGGCGGGTTTGCGCTCTGGCCCCACGCAGGCCCTCACCTGAGCATGATGCCGTTCATCCGGATGGCCCTCTTCCAGTCCTTCAGCGTGGACTTGCCAGCCAGGTGCACAAACTCCTTCGGGCTGATCACGTGCTCGTCATACTGTGGAGGGAAGTGCAGCAGAGCAGGGTCAGGACGACCTGGGGTGGCCCACCTCTCCGGCCCGACCCTTTGCCACAGCCCAGCCGGAACGGGCACAGGAGGACAGGGCTGTGGTGTGGCTCCCGAAGCCGCTGGCTTGCTCTCCATCTGACGCTTAGGTTTCAACCGGCCGCGATCTCGATCCGGCGGGGAAAGAACAATTCAGGGGCTGGGGCGGGGAGCTGGCCTCCGGCTGCCCCCAAGCCTGGGAAGAAGCTGGGGGCCTGGGCCCTCAAAGGAGAGCTCAGAAAGGCAGTCCCTTCCGGATGGGACTCAGCAAACCCACTTGTGCGTGATTTATTCCAGTAGTAACGTATACACACGTGACACGAAAATGATACAAGACGGGGTGCGGGGGGAGGTGTGAACTGTTGCCCTCATCCTACCCCGGCCCACCCTCCTCCTGGAGCACGTGTCCCTCACACTGGTGCACACACTTCCACTTCAACGTCAGGGTTCTGGGGCCAGTGTCACCCAGGGTTGGAGCTCAGGTGGCCTGAGAAGCTAAAATATCTTATTCGATCTTGTTAAGCAAGCAATTCTTGGAACCAAAAAAATCAGAATAAAATTGCATTTACTCAGGAAACAAGCAGGCAGGAGAGAGGGGGGTCACCGGGTTGTCGGCAGAGGTGGAAACGGAGGTGCCGCTGGGCCTCCGCTGCTGTCTGGGCTCAGGCCTGGCCGGGAGCAGCCTGCGCATCCTGCTGGGAGCACAGAGCACTGAGCATCTCCGGCAGACTCGGGGCAGACTGGGGTCACGGCCAGTGCAAGCCGCCTGGGGCCCCCTGCCGATGGGAGGGGTTCTCTGAACTTCCGGAGCATCTGCACACTTCCTTCCACCGAGTCCAGGAAGCCACTCGGCCCCTCACCCAGCCGGTCGGGGAGATGGGCTGCGAGCCCGGGCAGCAGAGTCAGAGTACCTCTCGGCCGCTGCCCAAGCCGGCAGGAAGCCCACGCTGGGCTGGGCCGAGCCTCTGCCCGACGCCTCCCACCCCGTGGACAAGACACCACCTCTGTCCCCCTACCAGGCGTGATGCCCTCTCCCCCCTCCTCCAGGCGTGACATCAGCTCTGCCCCCCCATCAGGCGTGATGCCCTCTCTCCCCTCCCCCCAGGCCTGACATCAGCTCTGCCCTCTCCCCACTGCCCCCTCCACCACCCCACACGATGCCATCTGGGCATCGTGGCCCACACGATGGCATCTGGGCATCTGGGTCTCTGGCCCACCCTGGCCTCACCCCACAGGTCCACCTCTCCCGGGTCTCGCCTTTCCTCCACTCTCGCCTCCACACGCTGCCTTTGCTCCTCTCCCGCCACCGTCTGGGCTGACCGGCACTTGCAGGCTTCCCGAGTTTTGTCCGCCAGTTGGCAGATCGCACGCCACTCTTCGGGTGGGTGCTGTGCCCACCTGCGCTGTCAGAGTCAGGAGCCCACTGGCCCCACCGCCAGGCAGCCATGTTTTCTCTGTTTTCAGTCTTCCTGCAACGTGTCGTCAGAGCAGGAGACACGCTTGTGCTCGGATCACCCACACGTCTCCACTTCCTTCACTCGTCACACCCTCTCGCACCTAAGGACCCCTACGTGGAGTCGCTTTCCTTCTGCCTGAAGCACACTTCCCAGGACACCCTTCAGTGAAGCCTCGCTCGTGGCAAACGCAATCTCGGCGCAAACAGACGTTTCGTCCCCTCCAGTTTTTAAAGATGATTCCGCCGTGCGCAGCTCTTCTCCCTCACACAGGACGCAGTGCCACCGCCCTCCGGCCACTCTGGGGACTTCCAGGAGCTCAGCCGCCAGCGGACTCTTGCTCCTGAGTAACCGTCTGCTCTCGGCTCTTCCGGGGTCTTCTCTGTGTCTCAGTCTGCAGTTCCATTACGATGCTATCTGCGCTAAACAGGTTTTGGTTTCTAACTTATTTTGCTATTATTTTGAACTTACAGAGTAAACGGAAAACTAGCACGAAGAATGTGCGTCTGCCCCTCCCAGGTTCCCCAACCCCCCCCACCTGACCTTTCTGCCCCTGCTTCTCGTCCACTCCTCCACACTGTCGGCGGGGGGAACTGTCGGCTCAGGTGCTTGTTCTGAGTTCTGCATCTATTTCCCAAGAAAAAAGGTTCTGCTAGGGAAGCACCACTCCCCAGATCAGGAAATTGCCATTAATATTTAGTATCTAACTGGGTGGCTTGGTCGGTTAAGCGTCCGGCTCTCGTTTTGGCTCAGGTCATGATCTCACAGTTTGTGGGTTCAAGCCCCGAGTTGGACTCTGTGCTGACAGCTCGGAGACTGCTTGGGATTCTCTCTCTCTCCCTCTCTCCCTGCCCCTCCCCTATTCATGCGTGCACACTCTCTCTAAAAATAAACATTAAAAATCGTATACACACACACACGTGTAATCCAACCAACAGGCAACACGCAGAATTCACGAACTGTCCCAGTAACAGCCTTTGTAGCAATTTATCCCAAGGCACCACCCTGCCCAGATGTCACACCACACCTGCTCCCTGAACAGCCTGCCTTCATCTTCCTGCCCTCGACATTTCTGAAGCACATACGTGAATTTTTTGTGGACTGTCTGTCCCTCATGTCTATTCATGAGTAGATCCAAGGTATGGATTTCTGGTGGGAATACCAGAGAATTACTGCCCATTCGATCAGGAGCCCTGTGACAGAGGTCCCCTCACTTGGTGAATGAGCCACCTGCCAGGCTTCCCGTGCAGAGTCCCTATTTTTCCTCTACAGTGAGCACCCAATTGATGGGGGCTATCCTGAGACTGACAAACACCCTAACCGGCTCTCAGCAGCCAGTCTGGGCAGACAGTCTTGGGGCTGAGGCTCCATCCATTTCCACGTCTGTTAGCAGGCATCCCAACACGAGAGCTTCGCTTCTATTTATTTGACATAAACGCCATAAAATATACTGCAATAAATACAGACTTACAGACTCTTATCTTGAGTTATAATTCAGACTATCGTTAATTATCTCGCTGTTAAATTGTCTCAGATGGAGCCCGGCCTTTAAGTTGGCATCCACAGCTGTTTGAAATTTGGTTGGTTTTTTGTATTCATTTAGTCTGGGATCTGTTAAATCTCTTGGACTGTGGACTGCGATCTTTCTTCTATTGTGAAAGCTCTCAGACCCTTCTTCTCGCCTTCCAGAATTCAACCGATGTATCAACTTTTCTTGAGACTCTATTCCTTCTTTATTTATCTGGATTGTATTCTGGATAACTTCCTTACTCCTACCTTCCAGTTCACGAATTATCTCTTCAACTGTGTCTAATCTGCTGCAAAAGCTACCCACTAAAGGTTCTATTTTGTTTCATTCCTAGTTTGTGTTTCTAAGTACGTTAATGCTTTTCTCATGTCCGAGCCTCTCTTCCATTTCTTGAGATAAATTAAACCTCATTTAATGTTCCATGTCTCAAAATTCCGACACCTGAAGCGTCTGTGGGTCCCGGCCTGTCCATGGTCTCTGGGCATGCTTGCTTGGGTGCTTGTCTCCCTGCAAACTCAGTTTCACTTGTTTCAGCGAGCTGTTCCTCCCCGGAGACTTCGCTGAAATTACTCAAAACCTCCAATAAAGACAAGTTTTTCCAAATTCCAAAAGGGAGTTTTCATTTGCTTCTGTAGGATTCCTGGGAGAACTGCCGGCCGCTTACAATTTTCAGACCGTATGGTCCCAATGTGAATGCTCCTCAAGAGGGTCCCTCTTTCCCTCAGTGCTAAGATGGGGGGCAGGAGGTCCCTGTCCCAGGGACAGAGGGGGGCCGGGGGCATGTTATTAGTGGTTTGCCCCAACACCAAGGAGAGAACCCCTGAAAAGTAACAGCATCCCAGGGGACAATCCCTGCCCCCCACCCACACAGCTGAGGGGAGCACCGGGCCCTACAGGGCGGAAGCGGTCAGTGTGAGGCCAAGGCTCTGCAGGCCGAAGCTGGAGTGACGCTCTGCCTCCCTCTACAGCCCCACCTTTACTCAGTGCCTCGGCTGGAGTATTCCATCCATTTGTGCCAGCTTAAGGAAGCATCTGGAAGACGCTTTAGCACACACCTCATTCAACCTGCCAATAAGACAGCTCCCCCCTCGGCGACTGTGGCGCCCCCAGCGTGAGCACGGCCACTTCCCCAGCCTCTCCCCACGGCTGCGCTCCAGAAACAAGGAGTCAGTACCTCCTGGTGGTTTCCCCTATGACCGCAGCAACAGTCCTGTCTGTCTTTTGAGGGCTTACGCCTGCTCCTCTGTTCTCCTGAGCATACGGGACCGCCGCCTTCTGCGCCACACACGGCACGGGTCACGCCCCGCCCCTCCAACCCCAGCGGGGTCTTCCTGTTTGCTTCAAGGCTGCTGTGCCGCGAGGGCCTCCCTCCCCTGCAGCCTGGCACACGTGTCTGCGTCCTGGCTACGTCGGAGCCTCACCTGAACACACTTCACATTGATGCCCGGACACACAAACTTCCTCCAGATCAGGTTGGCCCTGCTGTCCCCGCAGGTAATGGGGTACACGATTTCAGCCTCCAGGCCCTCCTCCTCTTCAGCCACCTTCACTTCTCACAAGGTGCATCGACAGGGAAAGGGGAAAGACAAAATCAGTTACAACCTCTCCAAAGTACCTCCTGCAAAAGCACCACAGCCGCCACACAAACACCAGACGTTAAGGTCCGGGGGGGACTGCGACAGGCGCAGGCGGGCAGCGACGTCACTCATCAGTCCCTCCGGGGTTAAAGTTTCAGGCAAAGTCACAAAAAGCGACTTTGTGATAGTAACGTGAAGATAATCACGTTCGAGTGTGGTTCAACTGAAGAGCCACTTAAGGAAATGAAATCAAGCTTTACTGGGAATCGTTCTAGAGAAACTGATTCCGTTCTGAAGACTTCTGAGGCCTTTGGCTATTTGCTGCCGGTCACAACGCCAGGGGCCTCCGCCCCCCACGGCTGGGAGGACTCTCGGGCAGGAGGGCCCCTCACGACCAGAGGACCGTCGTCGGGCAAACCCTCTCCTGACCCGTCTGCGGGCACAGAGGCGGGAAGGCAGGCTCCCTACCTAACACGGCCTCCTTGAGCTGCGAGGATGCTGTGAACGCGGCCGCGGCAGCCGCCGCTGCATTTTCCGTCTCCATACTGTCTTCCGCCAGGTCGCCCCTAGGAGGGAGGGACACGTCAGCTGGCCCCAAAGACAGCGTGCCTGGCGCACCGTCTGCCGGCACGCCGCCCCTTCCCTGAGGCGCCGCAGGGTCTCAGCAGGGGCTGTGCCGGTCAGGGACCCTGCGGTGATGGTCGCTGCGCTGCTGCCCCAAGCGGGCATTTCCCCGAGTGTCCCCGGGGCCACCGGCAGGGCACATCTGTGGAGGCAATAACACCTAAGTGGGAATTTTAAATCTCCTCTTCTTTCTTTAATAAAGCTATTTCTATTCTAATGACTTCACGCGGTTACAGAAACTGTCAAGAAACGCGGGAGAAAGAAAGAAAAAAGGATGGCCCACAGCTGCCCTCACGTTCCACCACGCAACTTGCGTGCAGATCAAACGCACGAGTAAGTGCAAACCACAGGAGCGTTAAACTCAGAAGAAAAGGAATTAAACAGCTTGAAAGCGGTAAAGGATTTTCCCAAATGCAAAACCCCAGGAATAAAAGGGAAGGTAAGTTTCCCTTTAAAAAATACAGATAAAAACTTTCTGTGGGGAGGAGGGGGGAAGCACCACGAACAATTTTTTTTTTTTTACAGAGAGAACCAGGGGAAAGGACGCAAGGACAGACAGCTTGTTTCCTGCTGTTGTCTAAGGAACCCTCAGATTGCCACGACGGCGTCCAAGGAAAGCAGGCCACGAGCTGCAGCAGAGACCCCGACCCGAGGGGTATGCGTGCAGCATACTCGAGCCGGGCCCGCCTGCACAGCAGGGCCCGGGAAGCCAGCCGGGGGCCTGCACGGGGCTCCCCTCCAGGGCGGTGCACACCCTCCTCCCCGGGGAGAGGTGGACTCGCACACACGGGCCCCGTCGGGAACGGCTCCCGGACGCCCGCGCCCTCCCCTGGCCGGGAACCCACGTGGCCGCTCTCACCCCCCCACGGTCTCAGTCACCGCTCCTGACTCAAATGCCCCCAGCCCTCCTTCCTCCCACAGGGTCGGACGGCCACCCCTGCGCTCTCCTCTCCCCGCCTCTCTGCACATGCACCTGCTCCCGGCCAGGCCCCCCGAGAGCAGCACGCCGACGCCGGGGCCCCCACTCCCCTTTCGGCCCACGGCGCCCAGTCAAAGCCACTCTGCGTCTCCGAGACCTCACTCCACCTCCCGCCGGGTCAGGACGAGAGCTGACGAGAGCAGACTCAGAGTCCGTGGTCTGGGGCCTATGAGGAGCGGCTCGTACGTGAAGCATCACACGGACGGGACACCGGCGCTCCTACCAGGACGCGCCAATTCAGGGCAAGTGTCTTTCCAAGCCAGAGTTTGGAAGCAGGAAGGACAACATCCAAACAGGGAGCAGGCCCCTCCGCAGAGGAGAACCGGGACCGTCCCCCAGAGAGAGCGAGGAAGGAGAGGGAGGCAGGGAAGCACCAGCCCCGGAGAGCTCGGTGTGCCACACGCAGAGCGGTGGCCCACCGCAGACCACGTGCACATAGAGCAGGCCACCCACAGGGGCCACCCTGGGGAAACCCAGCCGTCCGGCCCCCACCACGACCAACTGTGCCCTGCTCTGTGCCCGCCCACCGCACACACCCCGCGGGCAGGAATCTTTAGTTGGCAAAGTCATTGGCGTTTGTCCTTCAAATTTCATTTGAAAAACGTCCACCTCACTTAGAGCAAATGTTCGTGGGAATGGCTGGCTATCTACAAAATGCTACTCGCTTCTTCCCGGCGTGGCCCACGTGCCCATTGCCAGGGCAGAGCGGTGGGTGGGTGGCAGGCCCAGCGGGCTTCCCTAAGCAAGGGGCACTCCCAAGCTCTCCCCCAAACACCCGGCCGGAAAAGAACTCAGCACCTACAAAGCAGTTAACTGGCCCTTCACCCCACCCTTTTCTAAACACACAGCAAGGGTGAATCTCGGCTTCCACGCAGTAGGGTAGAGGGTAAAATTTGCCACAGAAAAAGAAGAGAAATATCTTTAGGTCCCTTGAGATAAACCTGCCTCCGCTGGGGCGTGGGGTTTCCTCCCCCAGGGAGAAGCCACATGCGGCCCCTCCTTTCCTCCGTAAATGACCAACCATTTGGTCATCTGGGCACCTGGATGGGGGGGGGGGGGACACGAAGCCAGGCTTGACCTGGACCAGAGCACCTCGGCGAGAATGGCTGTGGGTGAGGGCTCCTTACAGCATCCAGGGCGCCTGCCCCGGGGGAGGCAGCTCAGCCTTCCCCAAGTGAGTGTCCGCTCCTGACACAGGCCTGAATCCAAGGGAGGGGGCTCGGGCGCCGCCTCCTGCTGGGGAGGGCAGGTCACTGCAGGGCACGTGGACGAGAGGCGGTGGTGTCGCTGTCTGGAAACCTGCCCTCACCGCCTGCCCGCAGCTGGGACACAGACCACATAAACACTGACCAGAGTAAACGCGAGAACGTAGGCAGGAAATCCAACAGGAAGGCCCTGCGTTTCCAGACACAGTTATACACTCTGTCGGTGAAGCCCTGAGTATCTGGACGTGGAACCCAGCAACCCACCAAGAGCCGGCCCTCCCTCCATCCCATCTGCAGGAGGGTGGGTGACAAAGGCCGGGTCTGGTTTCAGCCCCAACGCTATGCAAGTGAGGCAGGAAGAGTCTTCAGGCCCGGTCCGTAAGGTGGCTGTGCAAAGGAACGGAAACACAAGCATCCTCTCTGCCAGCGACGGGAGTCGGCGCTGAGGTCAGGTCCTGGGTCCAGAACCTTCCTCTCAAAAGTTCTGTCGGGCAGGGAAAAGGCCACAGCTCACCCCTGCCGCAGCGTGGCGCCGACGTCAGTCTGAACGGGTCACACACAGCAGAGCGGACACCGACAGCAGGCCTGCCCCAACCCGGGTCCCCCTGGCAGGAAGCGCAAGGGGGCCACCAGTCCCCCCCCCCAACCCCCGGGTGACCTGCTCCTGTATGTCAGCCCTTCCAGAGGGGGCAGGGGTGACAGAAGGCACACAGGCAGGAGCCATTCTGCCCCACGAGGCAGCTCCCTCAAGTCAGACGTGAACTTCCTTGCCAATGGCTACTCTCTCTGCACATCTACCATGAGAGAGGAGGAGGAAAAGACAGTTTTCGTGTGGTATGTCAAGAAACTCACTGGCTCTTCAACTTCATTTTGCAAAAACAGTTCCCAGTTGCTCCCACTGTCCACCTTATCGAAAGCCAAATGACCACGCGTCTCCAGAAACGAGAACCACGTGACCGTGCTGACGCAGGAGGAAAAAGCAAAGGTAAAGCGCTGTCTCTGCCTCCTGGCTGATGTGAGGGCTCCATTTCTCCTCCAACTCTCTGCTCACACTGACACGTGAGTCTGGTTTGGAAAAAGTCAGTCCGGGAAACTCCGGACGCCCCCGCCCTCACGTGATGCCCCACGTGATGCCCCAGGCACCCACCAGGGCCCGAGCGGCCCTCAAAGGACAGAGGCCCTGTCTCACCCGTGAGGAGCCAGGTTGGTCGTCACCAGCACAGTCTTCACCTCCTCCACGCCGCTGCCATCCACCGCCGTGTCCGGCGTCGTCACCACCACCACCTCCTCCATGTGGACGCTCACATCCGGGGTTGCCATGGCTCAGCAGGAGAAGACGCCGGGACCGACACGGTCTTTCGCCAGGGTCCCAAGCCCTAGAGGAAACCACAAGGCAGGGCACGGGGTCTCAGGCGGTCTCTGTGTCTGCACAACGGAGCTCACAGCACCTCCAAGAGCCCCCCTTCAGTCTGGGCCCACTACTTTTGGACAGAAATGACAGCAGGAGGGCTCCTCCAGGGCAGACGGAACAGCACAGCTACAATCCCTGAGCAGAATGCAGGGAGCCGGCGCGTGTTGGCCCAAAAACCCCATGGTCACACAGCAGGGGACAGGGCAGGAGACCAGGACCCAAGTGGACTCCTGTGGACGGGAGTCCCCCCGGCCCCAATCCAGAGGCAGCCTGCGTTCCAGAACTGCACACAGTAAGTATCTGGAGACAAGTCCAATCTCCAGTCTGCAGAAATGGAAGGGAAACCCACACAAGACAGCAAAGGGAGAAGGGCCTTGCTTTTATTATTACTTTTGCTGCTATGGGCTCTGCCTTCAGGCCAGTCCCAGTCCCTGCTAAAACTGTGATGCGGGTAGCCCAGCAGCTCCTAAAGCGCTGAGGGCCTAGAGGCACACTGGTCCGAGGGCTGGGGGACCCCACTTCTCTCCTGCCCCCATGCCGACGCTTGCCCAAGGCAGACACTGTGCTGAGGTTTCACAGCACTGAGGACACACGAAAGCCACAGGTCTCTGGTCGGAGGAAGGGGACCCTGGGGTCAGAGTGTCGGGGAGGCTGTGCAGAGTAGGGAGGTGTGGAAAGAGTGCCTGTCTGCGAGGGGGCCTGACCCGAAGTGGCAAACCCAGGGTTTCGAGAACTGACTTACACGTCAGCTCCAAACAGCACAGCACAGGCTCTGAAGACAGAGCTGATGTGAGGACGCTGCCCACAGAAGGAGCTCACAACCTGCAGCCTGAGCCCGACCAGGTCGCTTTCCTGCTGTTACAGAAATGTAACATTCTCTCTGAGCTAAACAAGACCCAGAGCCTCACAACACAAGACTCAGAGCGTCCAGAATACAATCCAAAATTTTCTGACATGAAAAGAAGCAGGAGGGGCGCCTGGCTGGCTCAGTCAGTTAAGCATCAGACTTCAGCTCAGGTCACGGTCTCACAGTTCGTGACTTCTAGCCCCGCGTCGGGCTCTGTGCTGACGGCTCGGAGCCTGGAGCCTGCTTCGGATTCTGTGTCTCCCTCTCTCTCTGCCCCCTGCTCGCTTGTGTTCTGTCTCTCTCTGTCTCTCCAAAATAAATAAATGTAAAAAAAAAAAAAAAAAAAAAAAAAAAGAAGCAGGAAAGTCTGGCCAATTCTCAAGAGAAAAAATAATCCAAAAAAGCCCAGTCTGAAATGAATCGTCAGAGCCTTTAAAGCAGCTGGTGCACCAGGCTTCAGGAATGAAGCCAGATATTCTGGAAACAAACAGAAAGATAGGAAGTCTCAGCACAGGAACAGGAGTTACAGCCAAATGGAGATCTGAGAATTAAAAACATAATAACAACAGAAATACAAAACTCACTGGATGGACCCACTGTCAGAATAGAGACAGGAGACGACGGAGGCAGAACAGTGAAATGAACAGAGTGCAACAGAAACTACCCAAGCTGACCCACAGAAACAAGGTGGAAAAACACAAGGAGCAGAGCTCAGGGAACGTGGAAGAGTAGAAGACAGCTGGGCATCTGCAGCACGGAAGCCCCAGAAGGAAAGAAGAGAACAGCGTGAAGCTGGAAACATGGTGTGAAGAAATAATACCCGACCGCTTCCCCAGTTCAGTGAAAGGTTAAACATGCGCGTTCAAGTAGCCCGGCAAATGTCCGACGGGACGAGCTTGAAGAAATCCGTGCCCGGATGGCAGTCAAACTGCTGAAAACCAAAGACGAAGTAAGAACGCTTGAAAAGCAGCCGGGCAAAAAAGGACGCACGACCTGTCGAGAGCGACCCAAGGGGCCACAGGGCGCTCCCGGAAAGCCACGGGCCAGCGGGCAGGGGCGCGTACACCGTGCTGGCAGAGAGCTGTCTGCCAGGGTTCTACCAGAGTGAAAGGATCCTCCAGAAATAAAGGCAAAACAGAGACGTTTTCAGATGAAGGAAACGTAAGAGAATTGGTCACGAGGAGACCTGCCCCAAAGGAGCCGGTAGTGGACGTTCTTCAGACAGAAGGGAAATTCTACAGAGAAATCCCGTAACTTCAAGAACGAGAAAAGAACAACGGAAACGGTGACTATCTGGGGAAATACACACTACACTACGTTCTTTACACGACAGCTTGAAAGCAAACACTCCGCGCCGTCTGGCGGGACTCGCGACGCACACGACAAGTAACACGCAGCACGCACGAGGGGATGGTGGGGTAGGGGGCTTCTCCGTCCCACCTGAAGCGGGGAAATGCTGCTCGAAGCATGCTGTGAAAAACCAAGCCCTTCAAAAGGTGAACGGAGAAACAGATGGTTTGCTTTATGTTCCGAACGACAGAATATTACTCGGAGGCAAAAGTAAATGAGCTATGAAGACACACAAAGACACGCAGGACCTTCCTGCACACCGCTAAGCCAAAGAAGCCAGTCTGAGAGGGCCACAATGGGGAGACAGTGAAAAGATCAGCGGCTGCCAGAGGTGTGCGGGAGAGAGGGCTAAAGGTGATGCACGGGGACTTGAGGGCAGTGAAAACACGCTGTATCGGTGGCTCGGTGGCTACATGACGTTATACATTTGCCAGAAACTCACAGCACGTATGACACCGAGGTGAACCTAACGTAAACCCTAGACCACGGCGGTCCTGATTCTGATGTGTCCGTGTAAGTTCACCCTTCGTCAAACACGCACGGCTCCAAGGGAGACGATGTGCTGTGCCACGGGGTCCTGGGGCAGGGTCTCCAGGGACGGGACCTGAAGGCTGTCTTCACAATGCCTTTTAGCCAGGAAAGCTGCCACAATGAATTCGTTGGCACCAACAGACTTCCTGCCCATTTCTGAAATATAACTTCTGTGTTTTAGATTTCAGCTTTGAAGCCAAATCTTTTACACAAACATGAATAAAAGTCTACTTTAAAACTGTACTCAAGGGGCGCCTGGGTGGCTCAGTCGGTGGAGCGCGTGCGACTCTCTATCTCAAGGTTCTGAGTTCGAGCTCCGCGGTGGGTGCAGAGATTACTTGAAAAAATAAAATCTTTAATTAATCAATCAGTTAATTAAAACTGAACTTAAAATATCGATCTTTGGTGCTAATTTCTCAGGGTTTAGCTATCTTACCAAGCGAGGACCTCTATTTTCATTGGGAGAGCTCCACGGGGTCACAAAAGTCACACTTCAACCGAAACTGCAGAAAGGCAGGAATCTGATCTACACGTCGGCGTCCTCCCCCAAACCCCGTGTCCTCCCCCAAATTCCGAAACTTTGCAGAGGACTAAGCAGTATAAACGCACAAAACTGAATTCTTGCCTCTCCAGTGGCAACTGTATCAAGTTTCCAAAACAACACGCCCGGAAGTCACTCCACAGAATGTGGCTCAAGTCCTTGACGCGGGGAGGTAGACACCGAGCAGGCACTAGGGTGTCATCGAGCCCCCAGCACAGGAACCGCACCTCCCCAGCGGGTGAGCGTGACCTTCGGAGCCCCTAGCACCGGGTGGACTTGGGACGGAAGCCCGGGTCTACTCCCAGGGCCTGGGTTCCTGAAGTGTCAATCAGACCCCAATTAATTGTGAGGTAAGATACGAGGAAACTTTTTTTTTTTTTAATTTTTTTTTTCAACGTTTATTTATTTTTGGGACAGAGAGAGACAGAGCATGAACGGGGGAGGGGCAGAGAGAGAGGGAGACACAGAATCGGAAACAGGCTCCAGGCTCTGAGCCATCAGCCCAGAGCCTGACGCGGGGCTCGAACTCCCGGACCGCGAGATCGTGACCTGGCTGAAGTCGGACGCTTAACCGACTGCGCCACCCAGGCGCCTCGGAAACGTTTTTTTAAATAGCATTCTTGAGCATAAATATATGAAAACGACACAAAACTGTTAGTGTCTCATGAGGACATCAGGACATCAGAGTCAGACCTGGCTTCCCGAGTCTTCTGCAAGATCACAAGTGTTTTCCTTTGATAAAAACACCACTAAGAACACAATTGAGGTCACACGTGGTGGCCCTCGGGCGCCATTAGCTGGATTCTCCCAGGGTTTCCAAACTTAATGAGTTGCCAACTTTGTCAAAGTTCACCGGGTTCACATAAAAAAAATCCAGATTTTCAGCTGCCTTGTTCCATGGAGGCGGTCCCTCTGGTCCTTCCTGCCTTTCTGGGAGCATCTGGGCCTCACCTGCCCTCCTCAGGGAGTCACAGACCACAGCTCCCCGGCGCCAACCGCAGCGTCCGCGTCCTACCCGGCCAGGCTGCGCCAGACACGCCAGCGTGCGGCCCCCTGCACACGTATTTGTCTTCCGGCTCTGAGAAGGCATCTCGGCGGCCCCCTTTCTCAGTTCAGGCATGAAATGGGTTGTGATTTTAAATCCTAGACTTGAATGTAGTTTTGTAGTGTTCTAAATTCATAGAAACTCTGCCGTGCTTGTACGCATGTATACAAATTCCTCCCCCCTCCAGGATGTCTTCCCCCAACTTTTTTTAAATGTTTGTTTTTTCGAGGGGGGGTGCAGACAGAGAAGAGACAGAGAATCCCTAGCAGGCTCTGAGCTGTCAGTGTGGAGCCCAACTCAGGGCTCAAACTCACGAAGCGTGAGATCATGGCCTGAGCCGAAATCAAGAGTTGGACGCTTAACCAACTGAGCCACCCAGACGCCCTGCCTCCTCTTACCAAAAATTTTAAGATACCTCCTATGAAGAAACAATTCCGGGACAAGCAGTCTGCCTAGTTCATCTTGTTATGTTCCAGTTGGATTTAATCCATGGATCTCACCGTGAACAAGACCAACAGACGCTGTAGTAGGACGTCAGGCACTGTTGGTGGGAATGTAAATCGGTGCAGCTACTGAGGAAAACAGTACAGGGGTTCCTAAAAACCACCACCTGACCGGACAATCCACGTCTGGGTACAGATCCAAAGGAAATGAAATCAATGCCCCAGGGAAATCTGCATTCCCATGTCCCCAGCAGCACGATTCACAGCGGCCGCGTCGTGGAAACAACCAAAGGGCCGCGGAGAGACGAGTGGGTAAAGAAAACGTGGTGTACGTAGGCGGAATGTAATCTAGTGACGACACGCATGAACCTGGAGGCCAACACGCTGGGTGAGGGAAGCCAGGCACAGGACAAACACTGCACGACCCCGCTTCCCTGAGAATCTACAGAAAACTCAGGGGAGCAGGGGCCGGGCGGAGGGAACGCACGCCAGCAGCAGTTCAGGCTGCGCACCAGCCAGTGCAGACATAACAGCACAGCGCGGTGCCCGCCGTCAACACGGACCACGTACTGGAAAATTCGCCAAGGAGGTACATCTTGCGTTAAACGTTCTCATCACGAAATAAGAGGGTGGGAGGGAACTCCGTGAGGCGAAGGACAGGATGGGGTAATGGTTTCCCCGGCGTATACTTATCTCCCAATTCATCAAGCTCTATTAATTATGCTTATCAATTAAGCTCTATTAATTTTCTGTACGTCAAAGCAAGACTGATGTAACCGACACTTGTATTTGAGGCTTTAGCGGAGAGAACCTGGACTCCGTGTAAAAGTCAACCAAGTGAATTGCAAACTTAATCAACTTTGTTAACAGGTCGTTACTGGCGCTGGTCCCCCACCTACACAGTATGGGCCCGCACGGGCACGGCCCACGGGGCGGGGCGGGGACCGAGTCCACACGGCTCCCAACCGACGCTGGCCGCGGAGGGGGCCCGCGTGGCCGCGGCGCCCACCGGGCGGGGAAGGGACCTGCGTGGCCGCGGCGCCCACCGGGCCGGGGGAAAGGGGGGCGTCCAGACAGCTCCCACAGGACGGGGACCGGAGGTGGGGGGGGGGGGGCGTTTGTCGCGCCCAGCCCGAGGGCCGTGCCCATCGCCCCCCAGCAGCCCGCCCGTCGCCTTCCGGCAAGATGGAGGCGGACGCCGCCGCCGACGCCGCCTGACGCGGGCCCGTGACGCCCGTGACGCCCGTGACGCCCGCCGCGCGCCGCCGCCCCTCCCCCGCTCCCCTCCCCCCGCCGTAACGTCCTGACGCTCCGCAGGGACCCCTGACTGGACGGCGGCGCGCGGCGGAGCGAGAGGCCTCGCCGCGGGGGGGCCGCGGGCGCTTACCTGGGCCGCGGCCGGGCCTGCGCGGGCGCCGGCGGACGGGCGGCGGCGGCGGCGTCAGGAGGGCGGCGGCGGTGGCGGCCGCGGGCTCCGCTCCTTGTTGGGGATTCGGCGGCGGCGGCGGCGGCGGCGGCGGCGGCCCGGGCGCGCGCTTCCTAGTTGACGCAGGCGGCGGGGCCGCGCACGCAGGGCAGGGGCGGGCCCGGAGACTTATTTGGCGCTCGGCGGGAAGGCGTGCAGCACCGAGAAATAAGGCCCGGCGGAGCCGGCCGCGCGTGCGCCGGGCGGAGGGCGGAGGGCGGCAGAGGCGGGACGCGGGGCGGCTGCGGCGGCCCCTTCGCCGGGCCCCGCCCACCGGCGCACCTGCGGGGGTCCGCCCACACAGCTGTGGGCCCGGGTCTCCCGGGCGGAAAGATTCCGTAGGGAGGCCTTTTGGAGGATGGGGGCGGGGGGGAAGGTGTACGAACGGTGGCAGGAACTGATGCAGGTCCGCTTGTCATCTCAAGCGTGTGAGAGGCTCCCTGTCCGGAGGCGGGCGCCAGAAGAGCAGCTTGCGTCTGTGTCCTCCCGCGTGTCTAGTCGGAATGCTGCAATTACCAGGTTTTCTTTCTCATAGTAACCCTTAAAAGGGGCTTTCAACATTCTTTCTGAGTCCGCGCTGCGCCATACAGTGTTCTGTTGACTGCCACCCCCCAGCCGCACTGTCCTGTATCCACTGGACACGCCCTCATTTACATTTAAGTTAATTAAAATTCGGGGCCTCAGCTTTCACTGAGCCAAGAGACACACGCAGATGTAGGGTTAGGGAGCTCTGAGAATTGCTCGCGCTCACTCTAATTACTTTTAATTACAGGTAAGGCCCATGCATTTTCCAGAGCGTAAGAAGATAGTAAGCATTACTCAGTTTTTATGGGGTACCCTTGATTTGGGAGCCAGGTACAACCCTTGCTGTTTGATTGAGAGGCGCAGGGGGAGGCCTCAGAGCGGTGGTTATCTAGCTCCATCTGCTCCGTCCAGAGCTGGGCAGTTGGCAGGCTTTCTGCCCTTGGCCGGAGGACGCCAGAGGAGTCTCTGCAGCGGTGCGGTATCCCGCGTGTTCCTTGATCCGCCTGCGCTCCCTACCTGCACCGGGCAGTCGGGGTGCAGCACCCAGAGGGTGTCTTTGTCCGCCCACTCAGGGAACAGGGTGGACAGCATGAACTCTTCTGATGTGGGTGTGATTGATTTCTCATTGCGAGCAGCGGGCCAGAGAACCCCACCCCCTCATCCCTGCGTGCTCCCCCTGAGGGCACAGGGAAGGCAGGAAACAAACGCCTTGTTCAGAACCAAGCATGAACCCGTGATCAGTCTTCAGTAGGAAGATCACTGAAGACCATTTCCCAAATTGGAGGTTTTCAAACAGACTTCATTTCAGTGATGTTATAATTGGGAGAGTGGCAGTTTCATTCCGTCTTCAATAATTTAGAGTGTACTTAAACCAGTGATGGAAAAAAAAAATTTTTTTTTAAAGATGATACTACTGAGGGGCACCTGGGTGGCTCAACCGGTTGAGCGTCTGACTTCGGTTGAGGTCATGATCTCATGTGTGGTGAGTTCAACCCCCGCGTCGGGCTCTGTGCTGACAGCTCAGAGCCTGGAGCCTGCTTCCGATTCTGTCTCCCTCGCTCTCTGCCCCTCCCCCGCCCCTGCATGCGAGAGCGAACTCTCTCTCTCTCAAAAATAAGTAAACATTAAAAAAAAATTTTTTTTTAAAGATTAAACTATTCAGTTTGTGCGAGTGCTGTTGTTTTATTATCTGGTAAATATGAGAATACACGCGCAATCTGTGTGTCTGTCATTTATCTGAGCTTCTTTGTCCTCACGTTCTTGAAGTAAATGCCAATAAAGTCAAAGGGAGAATGCTCAGAAGGGCGCTGGAGACGGACGGACGCCATGCTCCTGTGGCCCAGGAGAGAGCGTGCACGTGACAGTGTGCCTGTACCAGCTGCCTGGTGCTGTGGCCATCAGCCCGAGTCCGGGGGCACCCAGCATCCCTGGTCTCTGGTCTCTGCGTTCGGGCTGCTGCGTGACCTTCATCGTTCCTACCATAGGCCCTCAGGCTCGGCAGTGGGACCTGTGTTCACCTTTGTGTCTCCCAAAGAATGAACTTGCAGCTCTGGGCTCTGCTTGGCCGACAGGAGAGCAGAATAGAACAGCGTATACAGGGGGTTGGGGTGGTGATTTCTCCCCAGGAACACCCATGTGAGATTCCCAGCCCACCGCAGGCTCCCAAGGGGAGGGGAGATTTTGCTCTCGATTTATTACAGAGGAAGGCAAGTCACACTGTCTTGCAAGCCACTGACTTCAGACCTTCTGACGATGCCTGGACCCCATGGAGGCCGTGAGACTATGGGTGTCATCCAGGCCCAAGAATGCTATGGCCTCACCATGCCCCACCCCCTACTCAGGCTCTGCTTCCTTCGGCTCCTGACCAGACAGGACAGCAAGACAAAGACAGGCTCCAGTTCTGCCGGCAGTCAGCTGATCTTTCCCTCCAGCACTGCAAGGGCGCCTGGGGGAAGGTGGCTCCTGCACCGGGAGCCTCAGAAGCACACATGGGGACGAGGCACACGCAAACTCAAGACCAGTGGGCTGACAGAAGAGTATGGAAGGTTCACATTGCCTCCAACCGCAAGAAACTGCCCCGTATCACGCTTTGGTTTACTATTAAAGAACAGTCTATTAATAACACATTTTCCTTCAACCACGGATCTGAGGCCAGATTTTTTTCATATGCTTCATTCTCACTAATTTTTTTCCCCTAAGAAAGTGTCACTTATTTGTTTGTTGTAGCTGTTTACACTTTTTATTAGTGCACGAATGTACATGGGGGACGGTGGAGAGAGAGAGGGAGAAAATCCCAAGCAGGCTCCGTGGTGTCAGCACAGAGCCCAATTCGGGGCTTGATTTGTGATTATGAGATCATGACCTGAGCTGAAATCAAGAGTCGGACACTTAACCAACTGAGCCACCCAGGAGCCCCTGGTTTTTTTTTAAGCAAACATTGTTAGATATTTGTGCTACAATATCACTGTATGTTTTCACCAGGTCACTAAAATCAAATGTAATTTTTCAGGATCCAGTTAAGATCCTAGAGCCCTTGTCTTTTCTGTTGTTTTTCCACTTTGATTTTATTTTACATCTTTTGTGCTTTTATTTCACTTTTGTTTTACATTATTTTGTCATTTTCCATTATATCTTAGGGAACTTCTAAAATTAAGGGGTTTATTTTGCAATTAAAAAATTTTTTTAATGTTTATTCATTTTTGAGAGAGAGAGAGAGACAGAGCGTGAGTGTGGGAGGGGCAGAGAGAGAGGAAGACACAGAATCCAAAGCAGGCTCCAGGCTCCGAGCTGCCAGCACCGAGCCCTATGCAGGCTCGAACCCACGAGCTGTGAGATCATGACCTGAGCCAAAGTCGGATGTTTAACCGACTGAGCCCCCCACGCACCCCAATAGGGGTCTTTCTTTCCTTAAGTGAGATTATTACTTTCACTAATTTTTTTTTACTTGGGTAGAGTCGCAGCACAATACTGTTTCTCAAAATGTTACGTTAATATGTAACGGGTGGATCATTTCAGATGAATTGCTCTTTTTTTAATTTCTGAGTTTTAATTTCTAACATGGTAACTGTGAATCTGCACAATCTACATTAACAGAAAGTTTATGAAACCAAAAAGTTGGAAAGAATTTCCCAAAAGCCCGGTGCAGCGGGGCAGCCACAGGACACAGAAGCACGGCTCCCAGAGGCTCTAAGTGTGTCAGCGTCAACACTGCTAACCACGCACGTCCTGTCTGAAGGAAAGCAGCTTTGGTGGCTCGAGGTTTTTTTCTCTGTACTTTTGCAGTGAACATGTGACACGTATAACCAGAAAAAACATTGACGTGATACAATAACGCCTACCTGTTTTCCTCATAGTGGACATTATGAAGATCAGAAACTTTTTTTTTCTTTTGTTTTTTTTATTTTTTAAAAAATTTTTTTTCTCTCTTTTATTTTTTTTTAACGTTTTATTTATTTTTGAGACAGGGAGAGACAGAGCATGAACAGGGGAGGGTCAGAGAGAGGGAGACACAGAATCTGAAACAGGCTCCAGGCTCTGAGCTGTCAGCACAGAGCCCGACGCGGGGCTTGAACTCAGGGACTGCGAGATCGTGACCTGAGCCGAAGTCGGCCGCTTAACCGACTGAGCCACCCAGGCGCCCCCAGAAACGTTTTAAAATGCCCTGAAAAATCATAACTTACCCTGTGTGCATAGTCTTACTACCACGGAAGTTCTCCCAGGGCAGGAGCTAGGCTTTCGAGTCAACACCATTCTCTGGAGTGAGGCACACACACACAGTAAGCACTTGCTGAACTCATGCTGAATACACAAATAAATGCATGAATGCCTTTTTTTTTTTTAATGTTTTTTATTTATTTTTGAGACAGAGAGAGACAGAGCATGAGCAGGGGAGGGGCAGAGAAAGAGGGAGACACAGAATCCGAAGCAGGCTCCAGGCTCCGAACTGTCAGCACAGAGCCCGACGCGGGGCTCAAACTCACGAACCGTGAGATCGTGACCTGAGCCAAAGTCAGACGCTCAACTGACTGAGCCCCCCAGGCGCCCCTAAATGCACGAGTGTCTTAAAGTTAATTATACTGGGGCACCTGGCGGGCTCAGTCAGTGGAGCACGTGACTCTTAATCTCAGGGTTGTGAGTCTAAGCCCTACGTTGGGTGTAGAAATACTTAAAAACAGATAAACCCTTAAAAAAATAAAGCTATGAATTATATGTCTGCAACTTCTGGTTGCGGCTGAATTGTGTCCCTCCCCAAAATATGTTGACATCTCAACTCCTAGTAACTCAGAGTGTGACCTTACTTGGAAATAGCGTTGTTGCAGGCGTCGCTGGTTAAAACGAGGCCATATTGTATCAGGCTGGACCCTGAATCCAACGTCTCGTGTCCCATAGAGACACGCACAAAGGGGAGACGGCCATGTGGCCACAGAGACTGGCGTGACACGTGTACAAGCCAAGGGATGCCAAAGATTTTGAGTGTTCAGCAGAACACCAGCTCTGGTTCCCCATCCCAGGGGAGAGCAAAGCTCATCACAGCACCAGCCGCTCGGGTAAAAGTCCAAACACTTCTGCCCCTGCATCCTGGCATCGGAGTTGCCAAGGAAACCATGAAGCAGCCGGGTGCTGAGAGCAGTTTACTCATGCGAGGAAGAGGAAGGGGCAGTGGGGTCCACTTGGGTGGCTGGTCCCCACGGCCCCACCCCTCCTGTGCCGCAGGGGGAAGGCCCCACCCCCTGAGAGCCGGGGGCCTGCCTGACGGTGCAGGCACGAGCAGGACTGAGCTCGCGGTGGGGAAGTGTGTCCCGCACAAGTTCTGTGGGCTTCTTATTTGTTGGAAAGAAGGTTCCAGGCCCAAAGCCCTTTTTTTTTCCTTTTTTTGTAAATTTTTAAGTATTATTTCTGAGAGACAAAGAGAGACAGATGGTGAGTGGGGGAGGGGCAGAGAGGGAGACACAGAATCCGAAGCAGGCTCCAGGCTCTGAGCTGTCAGCAAAGAGCCCGACACGGGGCTCGAACTCACAAACCGTGAGAACATGACCTGAGCCGAAGTCCCACGCTTAGCTGACCAAGCTGCCCAGGCGCCCCGGAAGCCCATTCTTAAGTGGTGCTGCTTGGGACTGAAAGGCTGCCTTTCCCAACAGCCAGAGCTAGGAGAGGCCAGGAGGATTCTCTGGCCCAGGTTTCAGAGGAAGCACGGCCTTGTGACCCCTTGATTTTCGGCTTCTGGCCTCAGAACTGTGAGCAAATACATTTCTGATGTTTTCAGCCCCAGTTTGTGGTACTTGTCACCGCAGACCTAGAAAACTAATATCAGTGTTGAAGAGCGAAACTTCTTCAGCGAAGAGAGAGGCGGCCGTGGTCGGTGCTCGCTTCTTCCGCCCCCACCTGCACGCAGCCACAGCTGAGCTCACCCGAGGGGAAGCCTGCGAGAGGCTGCAGGGAGGCCATGCCCGGGACAGACATCTCTCTGTGCCGCCATCTGGCCTGTTTTGCTAGACGCCGTATTTTGGGGCGGGGGCCCGCTGCAGCCCCCAGACACTGAGTGAACACCAGCTGTGTCCACAACACGCGGGTTGCTCAAGACAGGACGCCTGAGGCGGGTATAAAAGATGCCCATAGATCCTTTGACACACTTCCTCTCCGCAGGTGGAGCCTGACTCCCCTCCAGTGCGGGCTCTTCTTGATGATGTGCTGCTGCTTTTTTTTTTTTTATGTTTATTTTTGAGAGAGAGACAGAGAGAGTGTGGGCGAGCGGACAAGGGGTAGAGAGAGGGAGACACAGAATCCGAAGCAGGCTCCAGGCTCTGAGCTGTCAGCACAGAGCCGGAAGCGAGGCTCAAACTCATGAACCGTGAGATCACGACCTGAGCCAAAGTGGGACGCTCAACCGACTGAGCCACCCAGGCACCCCGGAGACGCGCTTCTAACAAAGGGCATGTGTGTGCTCCGCCCAGGATCGGTTCACGCAGCTCAGGCGGCTCGCCCCGAGGGGACCAGCCCTGGGAGAGTTCATGGGGAGAGGACCTGACGTCGAATCTGCGTAAGCGGGCCAACTCGGGGATCCTCCAGCCCAGGTCCAGCCTGCAGGTGACCAGGGCCTTGGCCGATGTCCCAACCACGACCTCAGGAGAGACCCTGAGCCAGACGGCCCAGCTCCTGAGACCCTGATTTATGGACGCTGTGAGATGAGGGGTGTTGTTTTAAGCCACCGCTTGGGGTAACTTGTTCCACAGCGGTAGATAACTAATACAGGACTGGCTCCCCAGAAGGGCTCCTGCCTTTCCTTTTCTTTGTTAGGGAAAGCGTGATCTGTCCGTGAAGGATTCCTCCATGTTATGACTGTTGCAGATGCCATCTGCCCCTCGCTGCCTGATTAGGGCCCCCCTAAGAGTCGAGAAGCCCTGGTCTGTGACCAGCCTGGTCCTCTGGGAACGCCAGGCTCCGTGGCGTGCATGTGTCTATGTAACCAGAATACAGCCGTGCAGAGCTTATGCCTCATGAAAATATTCTCAACACGCTCCCTTTCTCTCCCATTGTCCCCAGGCTTCTGATGGCTCTATTTCTTATGGAGCTGTGTGTCCAGAGTCTGCCTTTCCCACCTGTCCCTGGGCAGGGGAAGGTGAGGATATGGTTCCCACTGTGTCAGCCTGGGGAAGTCACTAGGACTGCCTCAGGGGAGGGCCAGGAGTGTGGGGGAGAGGTGACCGGGTCTCCCTGGACCCTGGGGAGCAGGCACCTACTCAGGGCCTGGGCCTGAGGCCCATGTGTGGGCCTGAGCAGACGCTGCGTGGACAGCCACCAAACATGCCTCCTCCCTAGCAGAGGGGTCCCTGCTGGGCACCCCAAATGGCTACGTGGGTCCCATGGAACAGGCCGACGACCAGTTGAAGTCCAATGTCTTCTCGTTCTCCTTTTGCCGCTCAAGGAACCCGTTTTCTGCCTGTGAGCGATCAGCTGCGCAGTGGGGTCCACAGAGCCGTGGGGTACATCCCTGGGAGGCCAGGACCCACCCACACCTGAGTGAGATCCACAGGACGGTGCAGTGAGAAAGACAAGCCTCAGACCTCAGGCCCCCATGTGCCCCCCATCGCAGCAGCCGGAGGCCCCCGAGCCCAAGCTGCCAGGACAGTCCCCCTGCAGCCACAAGTCCTGCCCCCTCCCTCACACTGCCACTGTCACCTGGGGCTCCAGAGAGGAAAATGGACTGGGGGGTCATTTCCACACTCACTTCTTAAAGCCCCAAGGTCGTTAGAACTGTCGGTAATTGTGATTCAAACAAGCTTGATAAGGGGCTTTAGTCGGAGTTCTACACTAAGCATTCAGGCACTCACGAGGAGTGGCCCTGAAGCCCGTGTGACCCCACAGATGCAGGATGCACAGGGCACAGTTCAACCGCTTCTTAAACACGCGAGTTTTTCTGTCTGTAGTCATTCATTTGATTTAATGTAAAGTTCACTTTCACTACGTGGAGGACGTCGGCACAGCCACACTAGGCTTCCAGCTATGCGAGAGCTGCCCCGGCTCACAGATCCAGCCTTCCCTTCTCTTTCTGCTTCCCCTTCCGAGTCCCACAAAAGCCACATGTGGGTTCCAATCCTAACTTGCCGCTCCCTCGGAGGCCGTGTGGGTGGGGATTAGGAGAGTGGGTGTGGGTCCCTACTTCCTCTAAGTCTATGGCAGGGAATCTGTGTCTACTGTGCGCTCTGGCTCGGCCCTGGGAGACCACCAGCAGTGCCCCCGTAGGTTTCTGTGGGACGGATACCGGGGCACTGGGCGCTGGACCCACCTGGTTTCTGAGGTGCCGGCTCTGGGTCCTGCAAGAACCTGCAGTCTGTCCCCTCATGCTGGCCAGCAAGAGGATGGTCAACAGGGACCCTGCCCTCGGTGCTCAGCTGTGGGATGGGACTGCTATGGAGAAGGGCAGGATGCCACGGTGACACAAAGACTGGACACCGCCCGTGTCCAGCAGATGAAGGCCTCACAGGCCAGCGCTGGGGGATCTGGAGGTTGCACCCCTGGCTGAGGGAGGGGAAGGAACCCGGTCCAGGAAGGTCTTGGCAGGAGAGGCCTAGGGCCACGTCTCCAACCTGCAGGCTGCCCAGAGGGGGCCGCTGGTCAAGAACGTCAAGGATGGAGAAGGGAGGAAGGCTGTTTGGGAACCCTGTCCCCCAGCATCTGAATCTGCAGGCAGCTGGGCCCCTACTCCCTTTGCTGTCTGTTCCCTGAGGGGCACTCGTGGCTGCCACTCACTCACGCCTAGCCACACCTGTCCGGAGGCAAGCCTGAAAGGCCCATGGCCAGGAGCATCATGGGAGCGTCTTTCTACCGGAGTGAGGGCATGCGAAGGGGCCAAGACTCAAAAGAGCTCCGAGGACGGGGTTCCCCAAGGGTCTGTGAAGTCCAGGGGGAGAAGAGCAGTGATGATGGAGGAGGGCTTTCCCCACGTGGGTACTGGGCCAGAAGCTCTAGGAGGGCACTCCCGGGAGGAGGGGCCGGCAAGGGGTGCCCACAACCCTCTAGACCATGGCGGCTCGCTCCTGGGTCCCCGGTGGAGAATTCCCGCTTCCTGGGAGACTCAGGCCAGGCCATATCCCTCCCCACTCCCACTTCAGCCACAGGCAATGGCTGTGGCCTCCCAGGTCAGCCCAAATTGCCCCCTGAAGACCAGGTGGTCTCAGAGGACCCCTCTGCGACCACAGTAAAAGGCTGCCAACCGTACCCACAAATTCCAAAACATTCCACTGCACAGACGGCTTCCTCGGCTGGCCGCAGTGACAGAATGCCCTGCCCCGAGGTCCTTCTTTCTTCCTCCGTCCCCTCCCACGCGCTCAGGCCCTGTCCCACCGAAGACGGCACAGGTGGTGTGCCTTTGCCTATCGGCGGGGAGCTGGCTCAGAGGCTGTGCCCCAAGTGACAAGGTGCTCACGGGACAACCCAGCATAAGGACCCACATGTTCCTGCTACCACCACTGGATTTATTGAGGCTGCCACCACGTCTGCTAAGAGGGCCACCAAGAGGGGACCCAGCCACTGCCCGGCCTGGTGCCTGAACTGAGGGACTGTGTGCCATGTTCTGGTGGCTCCTTGAGGGAGAGCCTGTGGAGAGTGACAGGCCACAAGGACTGGACAGCTCAGAGCGGAAAGAGAAGCATGAGCTAGGAGTGCAGGGTAGGGAGGGGGCAGGAACCAAAGTTGCATCTAGACAAAGTGGGACAAGACGAAACCAGAACCCGCGTGTGTAGACGTCTCCTCTCAGGATCCAGGCGCCTCTGGGCCGCAGCCCCTTAGCCGGACATCTCCTCTCGCTGCTCCTTGTTCCTGCGCACTTCAGCTGCGTGCAGCTCCTGTGAGGACAGGTGGAGGTGGGCGGCGCCCCGCCCCTCCCCCACACCCAGTTTTCAGGGACCCTCCCAAGTGCGGGAGAAGCGACCAACGAGGGCACCTTAGCGACCAGGACTGAGGGTCAACAGAGAGCAGGAGGAGGTCCGCGTCATCCTCTGACAGTGTGGCCCGAGTGCGGGGACTGGCCCTCAATGCGACTGGGGTTGCGCCCAAACCACAGAGGGGGAGTTGGAACTCAGGTAACTTCCTTGGGATTGCGGACTCCACGGTGTCCCCTGGCACCAACCTGGTTCCACCCTGTGGTCTGAAGCAGAGGCCACTCCCGGGGGCTCCGGCCAGGGCAGGGCCTCGCCTCACTCTGGGCTGTCTCCTAGCTGGACGGGGAGCAGCCGGGGCGCGAGAGCGCTGGTGGTGCGGTGGGCAGGGGCCAACCGAACGAAGGGGCTCGTGGGTGCTTCCCCGGCCCCTCCCCTCTTCTGGCTCAAACCCGGGATACGCGTCCTTCCGGGCACTTCCAAAACAATGACCACCCGTTTATTACCGCGGTTATTGGCCCTGTCCCACCGGGACTGGACAATTGGCCTTGGCTGTGGCACTGCGGGAGGCGCCCAACAAATGCAGGCGGAGCCCGCCTCTCGCGGCCCGGGACCCACCCCGCCCCGGCACCGCCCCCTGCGTGGAGCCCCGCCCCTTCCTGCTTTGGCACGCCCCCTCCCGGTCCCGGTCGCGTTCCCTGCTCAAGCCCCGCCCCGGCGCGCACCTTCTCGCGCAGCCGCTCGCGCAGCGCCGCCAGGTGCGCCTCGCGGATCTCCTTGCTGAGCTCCATCTTGTAGTTGAGCTTCTCCTCCGCCAGACGACTGAAGTTGTTGTTCTCCTCCAGCGCCTTGTGCAGCACCTCGCGCTCGTGCTCGCGCCGCTCGGCCAGCTGCTTTAGCACCTGCGCCTCCTGCGTCTGTGCGGACGGGCGGGGGCGCGCGCGTGGGCGGTGGCCGCCCGCTCCGCCCCGCCCCGCCCCCAGCCTGCCCTCCCCCCCCCCACCGGCGCGCGGTCTCGCCCCGCCCAGTGCCCTCATTGCCCTGCCCTGCTGCCCCGGGACGCGCGTCCTCCAGGAGCCCGGATCTACACTGTCCTGCCGTCGGCGAGGGTGTCCACCTGGTCCCGCTTTGCCGGGGACTTCCTGGGCTTTAGCATCACAAGGTCCGCGTGCCCGCAGAACCCTCGGCCCCAGACACACCGGAAGCTGCTGACCCTTTCTGTGAGTTCTCAGCTCCCAGAGCTGCCCCTCCCACGAGGCTGAGTGCGCCCACGCAGTAAGAGAGGCTCTGTCCTGCTCGCTGCCGCCTCCAGAGCTCCTGATGCACTCAGGGAATGTTGGAGGAGCAGAGCAAGTTCCAAACTTAAGGGCTGTCACTGAGCCTTCACTGTCTCCTCTAAAAAGTAGGTGCGTGATACCCACCAGGTTCTGAATTCCCTGAGGTGCGGAGAGCTGTGCACGGGCCCCCAGGGCTGGGGAGAAGGGACTGGTTGGGGCAAGGAGCCCGGGACTCCTGGCTCTATACTGTCTGTCCTTATTTGGGGGAGGGGCTGCTTGGTGAGGGTCAGAGACCCAAGGATGATCACCCACACTTCCTTCCTTCTGGGCCCACCCACGTGCCAGTCACTACTAGCTAACCCTAGGAGGCCTGGGTTCCCAGGTTTCACTGGGACATGCTACAAGGGATCCAGAGCCACTGCCCCTGCCCAAGGGGCAGCCCTCAGCACTGCACTCCTGAGGGTACCCCTGTTGTGTGTGTTTCAGTCTCCATGGGGCTGGTGTGAGGGGGAGGGGTGGGGAGGGAGGCTGGGGCCCCCTGAGCTCCCAGCAGGTCTGGGCTTGCAGCCCCCAACACATGGCAGCCCCTTTGTTCTCACTTCTCTGCCCTGGAGAAGGGTGCTAGTCTAGCCTCATGTCCCAGGACCCCTCCTGGCTGTGGCCAAGGACATCCCCTCCAACAGCATCTGCTTCCTATCTGTCTCCGGCTGGCTGCCTTTGGGGATGCCTTATCCTCCCTGTCCCATTCTGATCTCCCCAGAGGCGATCCAGGGAACCATGAGACCCTCTCCCCCCCAAGCTAATAGCCAAGCAGCAGCTTGGAGTACCCTGTGCCTGGAGGGCTCTGTCTGTGCCCATCCAGGCCTCCTGGCCACCTTCCTCAGGACCTGGAGGCAGGGGTGGGCTCCTCACCTTCCTCCGTTCCTCAGCTGCCTCCAGCCGCTTCTGCAGCCCCTCCAGGGAGGTGTCCTTCCTCTTGGGGGGAGAGGAGAGCACTGGGCTCTCAGGGGACAGGTCAGAAGGGGACTTGAGGATGACCTCGAAGCTCTGGCCAGAGGCCCTCTTGTCCAGCTGCTTCACCTCCATGTCTGTAAGATCAGACGGGGACTTCAGGATGCTGAGGGGGCCTGTTCCCAGCACACATCCAAGTCAAGGGCTGGGGGAGGGAGCACGGCTGCTCACGTGGGACTCCCAGGCCTGAGCCCCCAGGACCACCGCCCCCATCAGAGCTTCCCTCTCCAGAAGCCAACTAGGGGAGCGTGTGGGGGAGGGGGGTTGGAGAGGCCACGGGGCCAGGGAACAAGGTAAGGAGGAGGCAGGCACTGGTCAAGCAGGACCTGTCAGTGGCCTGGGGCACACTCACCCCCATACTGGTAGATGGTGTTGGGGTGCGGCTGTGAGTAGAAACAGGAGCAGATGAGCGACAGCACTGACAACTCCTTCATCTTCTCCTTGTAGGCTGTGGGCATGAGGCCAGCATGAGAGGGCGCCACGACCTCACCTCCTGGTGGCCCCCTCGTCCTCTCCCGGCATTCTTCCCATGCTGTGTCTCTCGTCGGGAAGTCTGTTTATCTCGCTCTCTTTTCTGTTCCCTCACCTCTCTACGTCTCTCCTCTCCTCTTCCCTCCTCTCCCCACCCCTCCCAGAAGTTGACGGTCTTTCCCTGGCACCCCTCCCTGTGTCCTGCATTGTTCTCCCTGCTCCAGGCTCCTTGTGCTCCCCTCCCTCCTCTTCTCTCTCTTGGCATTTCTGTTTGTCTCTGTTCATCCTTCTGTCTCCCTCACACTCTGTCACTCTCTGTCTGTATCTTTCCACATCTCCATGACTCTGTCACTGTATTTTCCCAACTCACCCTCCCTGTACTTCCCCCTCTTTACTTCCTCCCCTTTCCCTCTCACAGATACTAACCACCACATCAGATGTGGTGCTTCTGCAGGCAGCACTTTCTTGGGCTGTCCACTTGGGTGAAGCCCTCAGAATTCCTCTTATGCGCCCCCCCCCACTTACCCTGACAGCATTGGAGCCTCCCCCCCCCCCCCATCCCCCAAAACCTGGCTCTGAACAGGCCCAGGCTTTCTGTTCTTCTAGGGCCAGAGGGTAGGGAGCTGTCCGTTCAGCACCAACACCTGCCCTCTAGCTTTGCAGAGCAAGTACCCACGGCCAGTGTCCCCAGTGCCCAACTAGAAAAGGAGGCCATGAGCCCTGTCAGAAGACGGAGGAGCCCACTGTCAGAGTGGGAATGAATGAGCTATTTGTGGTCCATTTGTGACAAGCCAGACCCCAAAGTAGACACGTTGGTCAGGTGTCTCACTAGTGTTTAAGCATCTTCAGGTCCAAGACTGTCCCCCTGCTCAACCGAGATGATACTGGACCCAAGGGGTGAGGGTGACTTGTGCAAAGCCCCTCAAGTACAGTTCAGGTGGTCTGTGTTCTTTCCACAACTCCAGCATGTCACAAAGACCAGGAGGCTCAGAGACCCATGCCCCTGCCTCCCTAGCTAGAGAAGCTGGGACAGGTCTCCAGAGAGATGCTCCAGAGAGGGAACATGGCTTCTGTGAAGGAAAAGCTACCTACAGGGCTCTTCCCAGGGGCAGATACCAATTTGGACAAGTGTTGAGGTGGACAAGAAAATTCCTGATCAAATTTCACATGAGACAATGTCTTTAAGTTGAGTTAATGTGAAATTGGGGAAAGTGCTGGTGTAGAAACAGGACACAGGACATAGGACAGAAATCATCAGGCCCTTGTCTGAGGGAATAGCTCACAGTGAGCAGGGTTTTCTCACAACCAGTGCAGAGAATGATGTTATTTGATCTAAATGTCCTGATGATCCAGACTCCTCTGGAGAGAGCCCGAGAGACCTTAAAGGGAGCACAATGAATCCTGGGCTGGCAGCAGGGAGAGCCTTTAAGGGGCTTGGAGGGGAAGCAGGGCAAAGACATATCTTGGTAAGTGGGCCAGACGAGGGCAGGCTTCCAAGGGAATTTCGGCCTGAGTTGCCAATTTTATTTTTTCACAAGCAGAATCTATTTGTGCATTTTTGTGCTGTGAAAAGTTAATTTTAAAAAGAAGGCAGAGGGTACATCACAATACATGTGCTGGGGAGTTAGAGAGTGTGAGAGCAGGCAAAGCAGCCCTTCAGAAGCAGCAGACTAGGAGGCATTTGGGCATTTGGAAAGGCTGGGGAAGTCACCAGCCCTGTGCTCAGAGGCAAGGTCAGGACGGGAGCAAGAGGGTATCTGGGTCAAGGCGACATACTTGGGTCCTGGGAGAGGCCAGGAAGGAAAGGGCTCAGTCTAACCCTGCCACCACCAGCCTCCCTGGCAAGAGACAATGCTTCCCCTACCTCCCAGGGAGTCCTTCTACACCACATGTGAAACCTGCAAATGGGTCTACCATACAGG
This sequence comes from Lynx canadensis, assembly GCF_007474595.2. Taxonomy (NCBI): domain Eukaryota; kingdom Metazoa; phylum Chordata; class Mammalia; order Carnivora; family Felidae; genus Lynx; species Lynx canadensis. The sequence goes on along the minus strand of NC_044305.1, from coordinate 522,171 downwards.
CCAGGAGCTTGGGGCCTCGCCGCTGCTCAAGCTCCTCTCTGCCTTGAGGCTGAGGTTTTCCTGGGAGAAGGAGCTGCACATTTATTACAGAGGAAGAACAAGTTCACAGACAAATGTCACCTCAGCATGAAGGGAGGCTGGCAGCAGTTCAGGGAGCAGGATGGGGAGGTTTGGCAGGCGTGAGCACCGCATTGTTAGGATAGAGGGGAGAGGGATGGTAGGGCTAAGACTGAGTCAGAGCTCTCTGAGGTCACAGCTCAGCCCAGGGGACCAGTGCCAACTGGAAAGTGAGGGACTCTGTCCTACAGCTGTAAATAGGGGTGCAGCTCAGTGTCTGATGGTCATGGAGATTCCCTGGGCTGGTTTCTCCCAGGCTGATGGCCCAGGGGGAGCTTCCTTCCCTGAGTAGCCAAGTGGGAAGGGGCACCCCCCAGAAGGGGGCTTTGGGAGTGAGGCTTGCTGTGTGGTTTGGCTACAAGTTGGAGGGGACTGGACAGCAAGTGAGGAAATTGGCAAATTTGCAGAGAGTGAGCCAGGAAAAGCCCACACATGGGGCCGGAGAGCAGGGCTGGGCCCAGCGGCTCCGAACACAGGAGGTTACACCTGTGTCCTCAGAGCTGGAGGGCTTAAAGGCCATGTCTCATTGCAGAGGGAAGAGGTTGAGGGCCAGACCCATCTAGGCACCTCTCCATACACAGAGCTCAAGTCAGGAAACCCCTCTACAGCTTGGAGGCATGCCCTTTCTCCCCCTCACCAGGACCCTTCTCTTCCCCATCACTGACTTCAGGGAGTCATTAAAAAACAAATCTCTGCTGTGAACTGGATTGCTTTCATCTCCCTCCTCCTCTTCATTGTATTAAATGTTAAATATGCAAATATGCACATTGGCCTTTTGGATGCTTAGATCCCAGGTGAGCAAGAGTTAGAAGGCACCACCTCAGCCTACAGTGGCATGGTAACAATAATGACATCACTCATAAGGTGGGTGCATGACATCCATACTCCCAACTGACCCTCAAGACCAGCCAGCCCAGGTAGATACGCTTGTCAGGCTCATTTCTACTGAGGGGAAAAAAGAGACTCAGAAGGCAAGGGGCCCAGCCAGAGTCACACAGCATGCCAGGATGGGAGCCTGGTCATGAGTCCCAGCCTCTGACTGTACTTTTCTGCTTGGAGCCTCATGGTGGTGGTGATAGGTGGTGTCTAGTCAGAACTGGGAGGGCAGGGGGCCCACAGATGCCTACTCACCCCAGAAGGGTCCTGGAGGCTGCTAATTGCTTCTTCACAGATGAAACTCCTTGCCATCCAGGCTGCCCCTCTCACTAGCCAGAGTCATAGGCAATGTGCTGGGAGCCCAGCATGGCAGGAATTGCCAGCAGAATTCACCTTTCCCTGAGCAGGAAACTCTGCAAAATGTGGCTGCAACAGTCACACTGCCCAACACAGACTGGGCACGCACCTCTCGTCAGGCAGCAGGCCGAGCACTGTTCCTGCAATATCTTGCTGTCTCTCAGAACAAGCCCAGGGGAGGTGCTGTCACTGCCATCCCCATCCACATGCAGCCCTGAGAGTTTAGGTAGCATGTGCAAGGCCTCCCAGCTCAACAGAGTTGCATAAGGAGACAGATATGAGCAGGAGTCTACAAAAGTGTGTGAAGAGCTGAGCATCTGGGAAGGACATCAGGAGATGGCCACCTGTCTGCTAAAGCTGTGTTCACTCTCTAGAGAATAAGGTTAGCTAGGGTGCCCATCTCCGAGATGGAGGGGAGGGAAGGGAGGGCCGCCTGTTGTGAGTCTCAACAATATAGCCCATCAGCAGGCACTCAGCTTTTCGGTCAACAGAGGAAGAGAAAGCTAAGGTCAATCTTGTAGTGACTATGAGATCATAGCAGACAATGACTCTAGTCACCAAGGCCAAATGAAGCCCACCAGCGAGCTGGGGCAGACAGGCCACTGAGGCCTGGGAGATCAGCTCCAATCAGAGAGGTCTCTTAACAGAGAAGCCGTAGCTGGGATTCAGTTAAACTGATTTCGGTCACAATTACTGGTGCGCTCACATAGCCACTTCTGGGCCAAACTCCTATCAAACTTTTATGAAGATGAGCACAGGTAGGTACACGTGTGGGCTGTGCTCTACCTAGGGCAGCACCAATGGTGAAACAGGAAAGGCCCAGCCCCATGGGACTCTGGCCAGGGGACGTTCTCCAGCTGGCATGCAGCACATCCATGAGGCAGTGGCTGTGCTGGACAGAACGGATGGTGAAAAGGTAACCTGGGCACCCAGAAAAATCCTGGGGCTAAGTGTGGGTCAGCAGGGCCCCAACAAGGCACTGCTGGTATCGGGGCTGTGAGGTCAGCGTCGGGCCCACCTCTGAGAGCCATCGGTGGTGCCGCTTTGGCTATTTCCCTTCACCACCTAATCTACCTGCTTACCTGTCAGATGGCAGGAATGAGGCCTACTGAGGGCTTTTATTAAAGGGGGTTCTTACTAAAGGGGGTGCGTGAGAGAAAAGGCCGAGAGCATCGCCCACGAGTGGTTGCTCTTTGTCTCCCACTCAGGCACAGATCCTGAGCGAGGGCCTGAAGCCCCACCTCAGTGTAGGACTGGGGTAACACTCTGGCCATGAGAAGGACAGACTGCCCTCAGTTCCTGGAGGGGAAGGTCTCATTCTGCCCAGAGCGGATCCCAATATATCTAAGGATGTCAACAAGAGAGAGCAGGGGGCGGACGAAGACCAGATGGACGGACCCAGTGCAGGAGGGGTGTGGTCAGTGACACACATGTTCCCCTCCTGGACAAGTGCAGAAGTCACCTGGGGCCTGGAGCCCAGGAGGCCTAAGAGGCTGGACAGGACTGGGCACATGAGAGTGGGTGGAGCTCTGCTAAAGCTGTGTTCACTCTCTAGAGAATAAGGTTAGCTAGGGTGCCCATCTCCGGGATGGGGGGGGAGGGAAGGGAGGGTTGGGAGTGTGGTTCCGGATGGAGTGGGGAACGGGGTGGAGGTTGGGGAGGGGGTGCTGCCCTGCTGTTCCTTCCACATGGAGTGCAAAGATGAAGCTGGTTTTGGGGCTCAGAGCATTCCTGGGGACAGCAAGCCCAACGTCCTCACATCCAGGGTCACCTGCAGCTCTCCTGCGTCCAGTAACTGCCCCGTGTCCACCTCTCCGCCAGAGCTCCCCTCCTGGAAGGCCCCGAGGGAGGAGGGTCGCAGCCTTGGTGGTGGGGGGGTGGGGGGAAGAGGGGGCGGGAGGGGGGGGTCTGTGGATCCGCAGCTTGGGAGGCGGGGCGGTCGGGGAGGGAGGGGCAGACCCCTCCTTGCTGGAAGGGCTTGGAAACTGCAGCAGCCCCTCCCCCATGCAAACCCTGCTGCGCAAAGGGCGGTGGCTTTTTTCGACCAGAACGGGTGGCACCTTGTCGCAGAGAGCGGTCCCCAAGCCCGCAGCAGCGAGGGAGGGGGCGGTGACGCTCGACGGGGGCGCGGCTCCCCGCTCGCTCCCCAGTCCTTCCGCAGCGTCCCTCCAGCCCCCAGGGCGCTCCTTTGGCGCAGGGAGGGCCCGGGCCCGCCAGCCCTGGGCTAGGGCTCCCGCAAAGAGTCCTACCCTCCCAGTCCCCAGCCTCGCGAAGGCAAGGTCCGACCAGGATCTGCGGGAGCCGGGCGCCTCGGGGGACGCTGTCCGCACCTCTCCAGCGCGTCCACCCAGGGGCACCGGCCCGCGTCAGGCCCGGGAGCCACTCTGCCACAGTCACGCCTGGCCTGACACGGCGGACACGGAAGGGGCAATGAGCCTCCAAACCTGACGTTCTCACCCTGGGTGCTCCCTTGGGCGCGGCCCCTGCCCAACGGCCCACGCTCGCCGCACCAGCGCCACAATCCTTGCCCTTGGGGCACCAGGTCGTCCCAACCCGTTGGCCTGAACTCTGGCTCATGGGGGTTCGGCCCGGCCGCGCCCCGCGCTCTGAGCGCGGGGTCTGAGATGTGGAAACAGGAGTCCGCCAACAGCCCCTGCTTTGGGCGAGGCCAGACAATGGCCTCAGCTCAGACCCGCCGCCGCCCCAGGAAGCCCGCGTGCCGGGCGCCTACCGGACAAGGTGCTGGCCATGGTGCTGGCGGCGGCGGAGGCTGCGGAGGCCGAGGAGGCGCGGGCGGCGGCTGGAGCTGCAGTCTGCAAATGCTGCAGTGCTGGGGAGGGGAGAGAGCGAGGGAGGACGGGAGGCGGGCGCAGAGAGGGAGGGAGGCAGCGAGGGAGAGAGAGAGAGAGAGGGACGGAGAGAGAGCGCGCTCGAGAGAGGGGGAGAGAGAGAGAGAGAGAGAGAGCGCGCGCTTGAGCGCCTGGCTGGCTGTGGCAGGGGCAGCCGTCAGAGAGAGAGAGGAGTGAAGACAGGGGAGGTTGGGAGGGGAGAGACCCGCCTGGGACGAAGGGTGGAGTATTGCAGCCAGATGCCCATCCTCCCACTGCTTACCTCTTGGACCCACTGCTGCCCAACTTGGCTTTGGCTTTGTGCAGGCTTGGGGGGATGGTGGAGACATTCCCCGTTCCCCAGGGTGGGCGTGGCAGGAGGGGACAGACCCCAACAGCGGGGGGGGGGGGGGTTGGAGAGCTCTTCACCTGAGCCTGGGAGGTGCCTTCTGTGTGCCCAGGGCTGTGCTGAGGGGAAAGTTTGTCATAGACAGTGGGGGTGGGGATTGGTCCGGAAGGCCTCCAAGGAGCATCCCAGAGGATGAGCTGATTCTGAGGCAGAAAAGAGGGCAAATGGGGATGGTGAGGCCTAGAACAAGGGCTTTGAAGGAAGACAGAGATGCGTTCCAACCCCAGCTCTGACACCCACTTGCTTGGTGACTGGGGCAAGTTTCTGACTTCCTGTGCCTCCATTTCTCAAGTGTAAGATAAAAAATAATGGCAGTCTCCAGATGATGGAGGAGAAGAGGGTACACCCTTGGTGAGTGCGTGGGGGTCATGCCTCCCCTCCTCCTCTGGGCTTAGGGTTCTGGTTGGTACCCCAAAGGGAGAGCCTGGCAGAGATGGTGGGTCCTTTCTTGAAGCGACCATCTCTCCTCCCTTTGGGGCTGGGAAGTCAGATAGATGGAGTGTCACTCCCATTTTAGGGACAGAGCCACCGAGGCCTGGAGAAGTGCTTGCTCCACAAGCAGCTAAGTCCAGGAATAAAACTGTGGGAAATCTCAGGAGCCCGCACAGCGGTCAGGTAGGCACACACAGCTAAGTACAGGAATAAAACTGGGGAATCTCAGGAGCCTGCACAGGGGTGAGGTAGGCTCAGAAAGGGAACTGACAGGAACAAACCTAAGGGTCAGAGTCAGCCTGGAGCAGGCCCAGCAAGCACGTATACAAGACACGCCTTGAGATACACACACAGCGAGTGTGTTAACATCTGTCTTGTGTTCCACATAGTGTCTGACCCACATGGGTATCTCACAAAGCCCGTAACAGCAGGCTCAACTCAAATTTGTTGACTTGATCAAGACCTCTGTGCCTGCTGGGCGGGGCTGGCTATGGTCATCCTTCAGCCTTGGTGTCCATTCCCTCTCATCTTTCGTGGCTAAGTTCAGTACACGGAATTTGTAGGTTATAATTTGTAGGAGGCCTGGCAGTCCCCATGTGTGGTTTGTGACCAGGCAGCTCATGCATCAACTCAGGGTCTCAGAGTCCTCAGCTCCAGTCCTGCTCAGGGGGCTCGAGTCTCTGGGCCCTGCCCTACCTTCCTTGGACTTCTGGAAGCACCAACACCTCTGCTTTTAGAAGACAGGGGTGTGTGGACCTGAAGAGGAGGACTCCTGGCTCTGAGACTTGCTAGCTGCTGGCTTTGGGCGATCTGCTCACCACCTAGCATGTTCTTTGTGAAGTGTGGATAATAAAAGAACTTATCTCAGAGGCCATTAGGAAGACAAACATGTCAATGCCTGCGTGGATGGTAGTGAAATCTGTTTCGAGTGAGTACTCAGCAAGTGTGTGGCCAGGTCTCCTCATCTTCTCCAATCTCTAGCTGAGAGTCTAAGACAAACACTGCACACCCCCTCACAGGTGGGACAGGTGGGGGGGGGGTGGATGCCAGTGGTCCACGTGCTTCTCTAAGCACGATGTCTCACACATCTAGGCATTAAACAGAGCTCATGAGAAGCTCTGATGTCAGCGTTGCCAGCTGGCTGGTGCCTTTTGGGACAGGCTGGGGTCATCTACAAATACCTACAACCTACAGAGCTGTGCAGACCCCTTGGTCCCACTGCTGACTGCCAGCCGGTGCTAGGTGCTGGGGAGTCAGGGGGGTCCACCCTCACCAGTCGGGGGGGACATTGGCTAGAAAGTCGGCTGAGGGTCTCCAGGCCCGAGCAGCCCTTGGGGAGAAAAGGGGAGGAGGGATCACAGCTAACCAATCCGAAGGTTTGTGCAATTGTCTGGACAATCCAGGTGGCTCAGCCCAGGGAGGAGTGATGGAATGCAGGCTCTGGTGGGGAAAGCATCGAGGGAGGAGACGGCTGGAACCCTAGATTTCTGCCTGCGGGCGATGGAGGTGCCGTTCCCCAGGCTCAGGGTCGACCGCGGGGGCAGGGTGGGGCCTGGAGCCGAGCGCGCGGACCCCTCCGCAGCGGAACGGTTTCCGCGGGGAGCGACGCGCAGCGGACCGGAATTAGGGACGGAAGTGCAGCGCGTTCAGTGACGATTGTGCGCCTCAGCCCGCCAAGTCCGAACCAGCTGACGGCGGAGGAGACGCGGTGTCGGTGCCTCGGTAAACTGGGGTAAATTCCTGGGGACCCCGGGTCGTGCAAGGCTCCCCACGGACACACGTTGGGCCGTGAGTCGCACAGACCCTGGAACAGGTACTTTTACCCGAGCGGCGCCTCCCGAAACTGCAGCTCCCGGCAGGCCCCGCGCCACCTTGAGCCCGCGCGTCGGCCATTCTGCCGCGCGGCCTTCTGGGGCCGGTAGTTTTCCTGTTCTCGTGGCCTGCGCCCCGCGCCGCGCGGAGCCGGTTCCCGGGCGGTGGTTCCCCTGCGGGCCGGGCTCTGCAGGGAGGGCTGTCATTCGGTGTTTACATGAACTGTCCGTTAGCCCCAGTGTCCAGGCGAAACTGGGACTGGACGTTGAGGCCGGCCCAAGCCGGGGGTCTGGCCTCTCCAGCTCCGCTGGCACTAAGTGAATTGCTGCAGGCGGAGCTTGTGGGACTGCACCCGGGCTCCAGCTCTCGTTGTTTCTGTGTATCTGGCCGACTCTCCCCGAGCAGGACCCAGCTGCGCGGGGCGGGAGAACGAGGCAGGGCTGACGTGTAGGTTCCTCATCTTCCCGAGCTCCTTATGATAGGACATCACAGGCTTGCCTTCGACCTTGCAGGGGGGGAGGGCCTGCCCCATCGATCGGTGAGGTGGCTTGGCACTCCAGAAAGGCCTGCTATAAGCAGTCTTGCCGTCTCTGCCATAGGGCTTCCTGCTGGGAGCAGGGTCACGTCCCAGCGCCGCTGGCTGGCATCACTTACCCGCAGTGGCGGAGATCCTGAGATGTTCGGAGGGGTTTTGTCTCACAGTCTGCATATCAGCCAGCCTCAGTGCCTTCCTGAGAACAGGCCAGTATGCCCAAGATAGCCCTGAATGGCGTGACAGTGGACTTCCCCTTCCAGCCGTACAAATGCCAGGAGGAGTACATGAGCAAGGTCCTGGAGTGTCTGCAGAAGGTACAGCTGCAGATGGGGGGCTTTGTGCCCTGGGAGTGGGTCCACCTTCCTGTTCACTCCTGCTGGGCCCTGCTGGGAATGAGGTCTCCCTCTGGATACAGGACTCAGTCATAAATGGGGCTGGGGTTCTAGGAAAGATGATAGGGAAGTAGGCGGAAAAAGACACTTTTCACTCCTAAGGATGGTCGTGAGGTCATAGGCTTGGGAGCACCCTGAGGCCCACTTGAGGATCCGGGGGAGGTATTTCCACATGGAGGGATAGTCAGTGCCCAACTGTCATTTTGGAAGGTCTTCAAACCCCAGGGGTGTGCAGGAAAGTTGGGGGGGGGTGCGGGCTGCTTCCTGCTGGCTTTCTTGGTAGGCTCTCTCACACCCTCCTGAAGCTCCCAGCCCCTGAGGGGCTCCTGACTGCTGTTCTGGACACGGACTCCTGCAGTGAGGAGCCTGGTGCCCAGTCCCGGGAGCGAGGGGCACAGCTTTGCTGATGTGCCTTTGTGTGTCTCCGGGTTTGCGGCTCGGGCTCCCGCCTGTGCATGCAGGTCTACATAGGTCGTCAGGTTCTGTTCAGACAGTGCGAATGTCTGCATGCAAAGTCGCAGAACAGTCTTCTGTCTTGAGACTTGGAACCTAATTAGTCACTTTACTACTTATGTTACGCGGAAAAATACTTTAGGTGATGTTCTGCAAGCTGTTTGTTAACGAGGGCTGAATTAACCCGGTAGCTTTTGGCTTTTGGTTTGAGAGTGGAAGCACTGTCCAGTTGTCCACTGTTCCCCAGGCCTTTCGCCACCTGCTGGGTGGGCTCTGCCTGGACAGAACTGCCCCAGACCAGTGTCAGGTGGGCGGTGTGGTCTGCACTGCCTCTCCCTGCTTCCCCGTGACCTTGTTCCTGACCCCGTTCAGAAAGTGAATGGCATCCTGGAGAGCCCCACAGGCACTGGGAAGACACTGTGCCTCCTCTGCACCACGCTGGCCTGGCGGGAGCACCTCCGTGACACCATCTCTGCCCGCAAGATCGCCGAGAGGGCGCAGGGGGGGCTTTTTGTCGATCACACCTCGTCCTGGGGAGCTGCCGCTTCCGATGGAGACAGCACAGGTGAGGCTCCTCTCGGCCCCTCTGGGGCTCCGTAGAGAAGAAACGCAGGGACGGAGTGGGCTGGTGAGGCTGCTCCGTTCTTTCCCAGCATCTGGCTGTGAGCCTCACGTCGGAGCCACGTGTTCACACTAGAACGCCGCGGCTAGCCACATAGCTCATTCCCGGGGCTAGGTGCGCAGGGTCGAGTTGGCCACGTGCCCTTGGGTTAACAGCCTGCGAGAACATTGTCTGCCGGAACTGTGACTTGCCCTGCTTCCTTGTGTCTGGGCAGCCTGCTACTCGGACGTCCCAAAGATCATTTATGCCTCCAGGACCCACTCGCAGCTCACTCAGGTCATCAGCGAGCTTCGGAGCACCTCCTACCGGTAGGGCCAGGCGGCACTCACCCCTGCCTCGGAGTTACGGGGGGTTGGCCTTGGCCAGGTGGTTGATGGTGGCATTCTGCCTGGACCCTGCCCGGAGGGTACTGTCTGCTCCGCGTCCAGGGCTGTGTGCGGGCCAGGCTGACCCTGCTGCCCACTGCTTATGAGAAAGCGGCTGGGTTAGCGGCAGCCTGTGGTCCTGGAAAGCAGTGTGGTGTCAGCTGCGGGCGCGGGTCACCCTGGCAGGCGCGTGAAGGGGGCGGCCCTGCCTCTGTCGGAGCTCTGCACAGCTGCGGGGGTCCTGGCGTCCTGCCCCAGCCTCCTGGGTGGGGGAGCACAGAGTAGGTGGGGTCTCCTCCGTCTGCCCCGCTTCCCCTGCCTTGTCTCCTTGCTCACTCTGGGCGATGCAGCAGAGAGAGTGCCGCCCAAGCCTGGGGTCCGTTCTGGCCCCAGCCACTCCCTCTTGTGAGTGAGCTCTGTCTCCCGCTGTGCCCCCCGCAGTGCATGCTCTTGCTGCCGGATGGCGCTGGGGGCTGGTGCCCTCTGGTTCTTGGACCCCATGGCTCTCTCTTCTGCCAGGCCCAGGGTATGTGTGCTGGGTTCCCGGGAGCAGCTGTGTATCCACCCTGAGGTGAAGAAGCAGGAGAGTAACCACATGCAGGTGGGCTCCTGGGGTGGCTCTTTCCCTTGGCCGTGCCCCCGGGGGACAGCCTGGTGAAAGCTGGTGGGGGCAGGGCTGGGACAGGACTCGCTCTCCACACATCGGGCAGGGTGCTCCCTGGCTGGCCCGGTGCGCTGTCCTTTCTTGACCATGTGCCCGCCGGGCCTGCTCCCTCTTTTTCCCAGATCCACTTGTGCCGGAAAAAGGTGGCCAGTCGTTCCTGTCACTTCTACAACAACGTGGAAGGTGAGAGGGGGTTCGTGGAAGCCACTCCTGCTGCTCGCTCAGCGTACAGCCAGATGGGCTTGGAGCACGTGCAGCCTCTTAGGCCTCGTGGCCTGCTGGCTCTCCCCTTCGGGCTCCAGAGTGGCCGCGGGGGCTCAGCGAGGCGCAGTGGTCCGAGCACTGTCTCCTGGCCGCGGGCCTGCCCTGGGTCGTGTGCAGAACGGCTCATACGCCGGGGCAGGAGAGGCCTCCATCCCAGAGGGGCCTCCTGGCAAGGCTGGCCTTGCTGCGGTCTGGGAACTGGGATTTCAGGGCTTCACCATTCCCTGGTAGGGGCTCTCAGGGCCTAAACTGTTGGTGCAAACAACATGGTTTATGCTGAGCAGAGTCTGGAATTGGGGTGCTCTCCAGCCAGGGCTGCCTACGTGACCAGCCCCCAGCAAAAGCCCTGGGCGCTGGGCTTCTGGCGAGCCTCCCAGTAGACAGCATTTCACACGTAGTCTCGGCTCATTCTGGGGGAGTTAGCTCAGGGAGGGGGTTCTGGAAGCTTCTCCGTGGTCTCCCGAACTCCACCGGCTTTTCCTTCTGATTTTGGCATGTGTCCTTTGACCGTGGCTCCCCTGAGTCCTGGGAGTGCTCTGTCCTTTGGTGCTGTGTCGGGGAGTGGGCAGCCTCTCCCAGAGGTGGCTGAAGTGACTGGCACAGGGTCATGACAACAGCTGGCCCTAGTGTGGCTCGATGGGTGCATGTGCAGGTGCCCACGGCCTTGGTGCATACTGCTTCCTCTCCTCGGGCCCAGAGTGGAGGGCTGGCGCTGGTGCCCTTGACTCCAAATCTGTCAGATCTTTGCTTTTCCACCGTGGGGGTGCCCCTCACACCTGTCAAGGACTTCTGGAACCAAAAGCAATGGCAGAGGGGCTTCTTTGGGGTGTGGCCTTTACAGTTTCCTGTCTGCAGCTAGAGCTCTGTGGCTTGTGTGTGGGTGGGGGGTGGGGGGGTCCCTGTTTCTTGCCTCTGGGTTGGGACTCAGATGCTGGCACAGAGGCGACATGGGCCCGAGAGCAATCACAAGACAGTGGTGGTGCTTTGGAGCACCCAGCATGCCAGGGCAACGCTTGCTCCTGGGGGCGGGAGCCGGGGATCCCCCACCTCCCAGGAATTGCCATCCCTGGGCCCCTTTCCCGGAGCTCGCTCTGCGCCACCTTCTCGTTTGCTGTGTTGTTTGGTCTGGTGGCACCGAAGACCCTTGGAACAGCAGCGAGCACAAGCCTGGCCTACGGGAGACTCAGACGAGCGCAGCCACTGGCCCCGTGGCCCGGTGTCGGCTCTGGCCCTGGTTCGGAGACTGCTGACCGACTTGTTTGTGTTAGGGCTGTGGGTGTTGGGGTCGCTCTGACGGCGTCGTTTCCCCGTTACCTTATTTACCTTTTGCTCACAGCCCTCCGCCTTCCGTTCTGCTTTTGCGTGGGCACCGCAGACAGGCTCGCGAGGCCTGATGGCGTCCTCTCTTCTACCCTGTTGTGGCCGCCCTGACTTCCCTCCCTATATTCCAGGCAAAGAGGGTGGCATGCAGGTACCCTGTTCACGTGCCACAACCTTGGACAGCTCCTGATGGAACTGTCCCCGCCACCTTCCCACAGCTGTTTGTGGGTCAGCTCTCCACTCTCCAGCCCTCACCTGCAGTTCTTCTCACCTGCACTGTCTACACTCGTACCGTCGACACCCGCGCTGTCTTTACCCACACCATCCCCCCCTGCACCGTCCACACCTGCACCGTCCACACCTGCACTGTCCACACCTGCACCGTTCCCCCTGCACTGTCCCCACCTGCACTGTCTCCCCCTGCACCGTCCACACCTGTACCCTCCTCCCCCCCCCACCGTCCCCACCTGCACTGTCTCCCCCTGCACCATCCCCCCTGCACCGTCCACACCTGCACTGTGTCCCCCTGCACCGTCCCCCCCACACTGTCCACACCTGCACCGTCCTCCCCCCACCATCCCCACCTGCACTGTCCACACCTGCACCGTCCTCCCCCCCAGCATCCCCACCTGCACCGTCCACACCTGCACCGTCCTCCCCCCCAGCATCCCCACCTGCACCGTCCTCCTCCCCACCATCCCCACCTGCACCGTCCACACCTGCACCGTCCTCCCCCCCCAGCATCCCCACCTGCACCGTCTCCCCCTGCACCGTCCCCCCCTGTACCGTCCCCCCCGCACCATCTCCCCCTGCACCGTCCCCCCCTGTACCGTCCCCCCCCCCGCACCGTCTCCCTCTGCACCGTCCCCCCCTGCACTGTCCCCCCGCACCATCCCCACCTGCACTGTCCACACCTGCACCATCCCCCCTGCACCTTCCACACCTGCACCGTCCCCCCCACCGTCCCCCCCGCACCGTCCACACCTGCACCGTCCCCCCCTGCACCGTCCCCCCCTGCACCATCCCCACCTGTAGTATCCCTTACCTTATCTGGTGGGTGCTGGAGGAGGGATGGGTCAGGAGTCCAGAGGTGGGTGGTGGGAGCTGAGGGGCACTTTCAGCCCAAAGCGGAGTCATTGCTGGAGCTGGCGTGTGCTGGTCCTCTGGGCTGCAGACCACCCCCCTCCGATCTCCCCGCCCTGCACGGCAGAGTGTGGGTGCCGTCCCATCTGCCCTGCTGGCTCCAGCCTCCATCGGTCTTCCCCTGATCCCCAGCCTCCGCGTTTTGCTCTGGTTCTGGCCGCACGCCCTGTCCGAGGTCCGTGCCTCAGCCTCCTCTGCCCTGCCGTGGGACGTGAGGGGGCATCACCAGAAGCTGCCCAGCTCTGGGGAGAGTGAGCAGAGACTGCAGGAGGGGTCTGAGAGGAGGAGAGGCACGTGTAGGAGGAAGAGAGGTGCAGAGCCGGAGTGCTGCCTGGCCTGCATCTGGGGAAGCAGGCGAAGGGCCCTGCTGGCCGCCCGCAGCATCTGCGTGCCGCGGTCCGCGCTGGCTGGGACCCCTTCACAACCCACGCCCCTGCCCCAGGAAGGTGTCCGGGCTCCGGGCTGGCCTGCCACAGAGCCTGTGGTTGGCTGCTCTGTGGCTATGGCGGTGCCAGCTTGCAGCTTCTCTCCCTGCTGTCCCTGGGGCCATTTCGGGGTCGGGTCACTCTGTTCCGGCTTCTGCAGTGGACTGGGCCTGGTACCTGCCACAGTGGGGCCGGGAGCCAGGAGCCCAGTTCCACAGGAGGCTGCCCTGGGGCCCTCGGGTGTTTTTTAGAGGAGAGCCCTGGTCCCGCCAGCCTGGGCGAGGGCTCCCAAGTGGCCGGGTTAAAGCAGCTCCCCAGAGGGTTCCTGGGGCCCTGGGAAGGTCCTGTGCCCCTTCTGGAGCACCTTTCTGCCCTGGGCCACCTGGCTGTCCAGCCAGCAGGGTGTGGTGCTTATGGGCTGCTATCCCGAGGGAGGGGCCCTGGGTCTGTGAGGTGGGTTCTGCCTCGGGGCGCCCCATCCTTCCTGTCTGCCCTGCCTCTGCTCTGTGCTCCCTGCACTGTTGACATTTGGGGGTGGGGGCGGGGAGAGAAAGCAACTTGGTGCCAGACTGAAGCCTACTAGTAAGACAGATGCTCCCAGGGCACGGCCTCGAGAGTGTCTGGGATGGTGGTGACGGGCTGTGGGACTGTGCACCCCCTCCAGCCCCGTAACCCCCAAGTTCCCAGGGATCCCCTCTCCTATTTATCAGTCTCAGGCCAGCAGCCACCTTCTGAGGTACAGGGCAGGGCTCCCTAAGGATCGCTTAAGGTCTGGGGTCCTTCCCAGGTGACCCTCAGGCTGACAGGGCAGGAGTTCTCTCTGGTGAGTCCCTGGCGGGGGGGTGCCCCCGTCTTGCCCTGAGGGAGAGTCTTGGGGTGGCCGTGGCCACTGCTCACTATGTGGGAGCCATGCTGTTCTGGGCGTCCCTCTGGGGTCTGCGGGGACTCAGTGGGCCTGAGGACACGTCTTTACTCCTGCCTCTTTCGCCAGAGAAGAGCCTGGAGCAGGAGCTGACTACCTCCATCCTGGACATTGAAGACCTGGTCAAAAGTGGGAACAAGCACAAGTAAGACCCTTCCCAGCCAGGCAGCAGCCACCGCGTCCTCCGGGCGGGTTCTGGCAGGACACCATGAGCCGTGGTCCTCGTTGCCTCGACTGGTCCTAAAGCTGACAGTTGCTCAGTGTGAAAAACGGAAGCGTCTCCGAGGAACACAGGCAGGGAGCCGTCACCGCCGTGCTGACGGGCAGCTCTGGCCTCCTGGAGGACGCACTGTGGCTTCCAGCAGCCGGTGGGCAGCGCACCTGCCCTCCCCACTTGGCCCGTTCCCACAGAACATGCCTGCCTCTCTGCTGTGTGTATCAGCCTCTTAGGGCTTCGGGGCTCCGAGCTGTGCTAAGATGGGGTTCAGCGTTTTCTTTCTGACTGCCTCAGCTCTGTACCCAGGAATAGCATTGGGGTTTTTGTTTATGTAGACATTTATTTTTTTTTTGCTTAAAATTTTTTTTTAACGCACATTCACTTATTTTTGAGAGGGCATAAGCAGAGGGCGAGAGACACAGAATCCAAAGCAGGCTCCAGGCTCTGAGCTGTCAGCACAGAGCCCGATGCGGGGCTTGAACCCACGAACCACAAGATCGTAACTTGAGCCAAAGTCGGACGCTTAACCGACTGAGCCACCCAGGCGCCCCTGTTTATGTGGAATTTTCAATCGGTGACCCAGTCGAAGTCCCTGGTCAAAGACTCAGGTGGGAGTTGTGGGCCCTCCCACCGTCCCCAGGCTCCGGCTCCTGTCTGGGCCCCGTGCAGCACGAGGGCTCCTTCCTCACGCCTGCCCCGCAGCAGGAGCCCCTCCAGGGACCTGGTCCCCGCTCTGTGGTGCTCACGGCGCCACCTCCCTGCTCCCCACAGGCTGTGCCCGTACTACCTGTCTCGGAACCTGAAGCAGCAGGCTGATATCATCTTCATGCCGTACAACTACTTGTTGGACGCCAAGGTGAGCCGTCTGCTCGCGTGGCTGCCGAGTGCTGACGTCAGCGGGTGTCCCTGGCTTCACAGGGGCCGGCGGGGCCTTTGCTCGTTCAGTTCCTGAGACTAGACCCTTCCTCAGGGCAGCAGGCGGGTGTGGCTGCAGTAGCCGCGGTGCTCGCGTCTGTCAAAACCCAACCACACACTTAAAACGGGCACTTTGTTTATGGAAACGTCAGCTGCAGTGGAGACACAGAAGTTCTAGTCCTAGACCCCAGCCACGTCACCCTGTCCCACCCTGAGGGAACGCTAGGCCGAGCCCCGCTTTGCTCCTTGTCCGTTCCTCGGCTGTGTGGCGAGCGCGGTGTGGGGTCGCGTACCTGCTCCCTTGTGCCGTGCGTGTCGCCGGAAGGGCCACCTGAAGTCCAGCTCAGCGGTGGGTGGGTGGAATGGAGGGGATTGCCCGCGGCTCCGGCAGTGCGGTGGTGACGCTTGGGGAGGAGGGGGAGGGCCGGCCCACCCCTGCCTGCCTCGTGCTTCTTGGCTCCAGCCCTGCGTCCTTCCCCTCTTGGTGCAGAGCCGCCGGGCGCACAGCATTGACCTGAAGGGGACGGTTGTGATTTTCGACGAAGCTCACAATGTGGTGAGTAGCTGGGTGGCCGTTGGCCACACCTCTCCTTTGCCGCCTTCCTGCGGACCGCAGTGCAGACCTTTCCGAGCCCCAGGCGAGGCACACCGGCCGGCCCCGTGGCCCACTTCCACCTGGAATCCCCCCCACTACCCCCCCTCCCGTCTGTTTTGTTCTCTTTGTCTCTCGGTGGACGCCTGGCCTGATGCTCCCCGTTGGTGGCCATAACCAGACTCGGCTCAAAGAGGCCACCTCCTGGCCCCTCTCTCTCACCTGCACCCTGCCTCACACGTTCCTGTGACCCCCGCTCAGGGCCTGTGTTTCCAGGAATGGCTGGCCTTGGCCAGGGCACTGGAGGAAGGCCACTTGGGTGCTCTGGAGCCTTGCGTCCTGGGACAGTGGTGGCCACTCTCAAGCTTCCGCTTGGTTCCAGGCATTGTTATGGGGGACAATAGGTCCAGTGGGCCAGATAGAACTTTTGAGGAAAACCAGGAATCTGTATTTTTAAAAAAAAATTTTTTTAATGTTTACTTATTTCTGAGACAGAGCATGAGTTGGGGAGGGGCAGAGACAGAGGGAGACACAGAATCCAAAGCAGGCTCCAGGCTCCAAGCTGTTAGCACAGAGCCCGACATGGGGCTCGAACCCACGAACCGTGAGATCATGACCTGAGCCGAAGTCGGTCGTTCAACCGACTGAGCCACCCAGGCGCCCCTCTCTATTTTTTTTTTTAAGTTTATTTTGTTTTAGTAATCTCTACACCAAATTTGGGGCTTGAACTCACAATCCTCAGATCAGGAGTCGCATGCTCTTCTGACTAAGCAAGCCAGGTGCCCCCAGAAATCTATATTCTAATGGGAAATTTTCTGCTGACGAAGTTTCAGACACTCGTGTGGTTGGATGGCCATTTTTGGACCAGTTTGTGACCTGGCCTTAGAGACCGTGGAGGGGGGACTTTGGCGGGGGGGGGGGGGGGCTCTGCTTCCTGTACCCTCATCCGCACCTTGGCTTCCTGGACCCCCGAGTCCCTGCCCCGTTTGGCTGTAGCGTGTATGCTGGTCTCTCAGGAAAAGATGTGTGAGGAGTCGGCATCCTTCGACCTGACCCCCCATGACGTGGCTTCTGGACTGGACGCCATAGACCAGGTCTTGGAGGAGCAGACCAAGGTGGCACAGCAGGGCGAGTTCCACTTGGACTTCAGTGCGGACTCTGCCGCCTCAGGTGAGTTTGCAGGTGGGAGACGAGAGACGAGACAGGCTGCCCGGTGGTCTCTGGTCCCAGCGCCTTCTTCAGTCGTTTGGGGACAAGGTGAACTTCTTTTTTCTTCAACGTTTTACATTTGAGAGCGAGAGAGAGGGAGAGCAGGAGCAGGGGAGGGGCGGAGAGACAGAGATGAATCGGAAGCAGGCTCCAGGCTCCAAGCTGTCAGCACAGAGCCTGATGTGGGGCTTGAACCTGTGAGCAGTGAGATCCTGACCTGAGCCAAAGTCGGACGCTTAACTGACTGAGCCCCCAGGCGCCCCAAGATGAATTATGTTAGGAGGGTCTTGGGGCTTCATGGAGCAGGGAGTGGGTGCCCGCTGACCGTTCCATCATTCTCTGAAGACCTTTCCACAGTTTCCCAGCGGTAGAGACTCCACTGTATAAAAATGAAAACTACACGTGTTAACTGTGAAGTACGTCATTTATCAAAGACCCGCTAGCGTTACTCGTATGTGGCTTACTCTCCTCACAGTCCGCTCCCGGTGTTTTCCAGGACACGAGGGTAATTGTGCTGGACGTGCACGTGTTTGGTGGCCACGGTTAGTTTGCGTGGATCCGCTCCGCGGCCTCTGTCAGTGGCTGACAAGGTCACAGCAGGACCGCTCTGCCGTAGGCACCTCCCCTGTCTGGCTACTAGAGGTTTGGGACGTTTGCGCTCTGTACGGCGGTGTCTCCAGAGGCTTTGCTGTGTCCTGCCGTCGGCTCGGGGTGCCGGCGGGGGCAGCTGGAGCTTCCTCTTTGCGACCCGAGACTGAACAGTCTCCAGAGGGAGCAGAGGCCCCCCTGTGGGCTCCATGCGCCCTTCTTGCCCGGGGCACCTGCGTCTGCCCTCTCGGTCAGGCCTCCGCTGGCTCGCCCACAGCCCCGTGCCGATGGACGGAGGGTTCGTAAGCGGTGCTTGTGTGGTTGGCACAGAAGTTCTCGAGTGTTTTGGTTTGGACCTTTATGTTCTTAACGCTTTACTGAATTCTGGGCGCCTGGGCGGTTCAGTCAGTGAGGTGTCTGACTCACGGTTCATGAGTTTGAGCCCCGCATCGGTCTCTGTGCTGACAGTGCACAGTCTGCTTGGGATTCTCTCTCTCCCTCTCTCTCGGCCCCTCTCTGACTCACGCGCACACTCTCTCCCAAAATAAGTAAATGAAAACTTAAACCTAAAAAAGTTAAAGTTAAGAAGAAACCTTACTGATTCGTCTTTCTGTGAATTATGTTTATCGATGATTACTGTATTAGACATGGAAACTAAACAAAGAGAGACTAAACAGGTCACAACGACATATTTGTTCTTGTGAGTAACGAGCCATTACGCGTTACGTGAGACTCCAGGGCTGCCATAACAACGCGCCATAAGCCGGGCGACCTGGAACGACAGGACCCCCCCTCTCCCCGCCCCCGCCCTGGGGCCCGAGTCTGAGGCCCACACGTCGGCTCCACACGTCGGCTCCTGAGGCGTCTGGGGCGTCTGTCCAGCCTCCAGCCTCCGTTGCGTCTTCACGCGGGTTTCTCTCCCGTGTGTCTGTGTCCAAATGTCCCTCTTCTTGTAAGGACACCGGTCACGGAAGTAGGACCCACTGTCGTGCATAGTGACCTCATCTTAACTTGATCATATCTGCAAACACCCTGTTTCCAAATACGGTCACGCTCACAGAGACCACGGGTTAGGAATTGAACAGATCTTTTTATAGAACGTGGTTCAGTCCATGGCATGTTAACACAAATAATGTTTTGTTTCCCTTCCTTCCTTTCTTTTCTTTCTTTATCTCTCTCCGCTCCCCTCCCTTCTCCTCCCTTCCTTCCTTCCTTCCTTTCTTTTGAGAGAGAGAGAGAGAGACAGAGAGACAGAGAGCACGAACAGGGGAGGGGCAGAGAGAGAGGGAGACACAGAATCTGAAGCAGGCTCCGAGCTGTCAGCACAGAGCCCGAGGCGGGGCTCGAACCCAGGAACTCTGTGTGAGATCATGACCTGAGCCAAAATTGGACGCTTAACCGACTGAGCTACCCAGGTGCCCCAAGAACGTTTTTCTTAAAAAACGACTGTATTTTAAAAATCGAAACAGTGGCATCTTATTATGGTTAAAAAGATCTGTTTGATAATCTGGCTTTGTCAAAGGTGGTTGGGCCGTAACTTTCTGCTTTTGCTCTGATGCGGTACCGCCCATCACGTGCTGCGTTCATTTCCCGCTGCTGCTGTAGGTAGTGCCGGCAACGCCGGGCAACACAGATGTATCGTCTTCCAGGTCTCCCGATTCCGTCCAGGCCGGTCCATCCGAGGGGAAAGGCAAACTGTGTGTCATGCTGAGGGGTGGCGTTGTCATGAAGACAGGTGCGGCCCTGCAGGCCCCCTGAGCTGGTCTCGGGCTCCAGGTCCCTGGGCCTCACAGGAGCTTGTCTGCCCCCATGGAGCCCTGCCCGTTTGTACCTGTTTCACATTTTCCCTTCATCAGAACTGCTGAATCAGAGCTGTGTTCGACGCCCGAATGCACGTGTGTTTGAGTGAACAGCTACGTGTTTCTCTGCGAGGACACCTAGAAGTGGATTATCTGGATGGATGGTCTTATGTTTTTCTTAAACCTTGTTATCTTGAGATTTTTATTCTCAAGTCCCGTGTCCTCTCAGAACTCTCCAAAGCGCAGTGACTTTGTCATAGTGTCTCAGTGTCCGCCATGCGACGTGCCCCCTCAACACGTGGTTTCAGACTGCTCTGCGTCCGCGGAAGTGTCCTGGCCTGCCGTGCTCAGCTCTTGTTATGGGCTCCGGTTTTCTTCTTCGGGGACGCGTTCAGAGCCTCCTCTGCCTCAAGGTCTTTCCTGTGTCTTTCCTGACTTATAAAAAATTGCCCCCTTTCTCCTCCTGTTTCTCTGAAGTCGCCGTGGCAGGCGTCCACTTTGGTTTTCCTTCCGATTTAGTCTTCGTTTTTAAAATCATCTTTTGTTTTTCTCCTGTTTCCATTTGAGTTCTGTGGACGGATGATCTCTTTTTGTGCGTCCTTCCAGATACTCTGTATCTCAGCGTTTGTTTCCCAAGAACAAGGACACTCTCGTGTGGCCTTGCTCTGATCGGGAGACCAACATCGATAGTGCACTCTTGTCAAGAATTTGTCCAGCCATCCTCACTGTAGCCTGAGACACAACCAGAGGAAATGTCGTGGTCTGGGAGCCACGCCGTGGCCGTGTCTCTGTGGCCTGAGAGCTGTGGTCTGGACAGATGTCCTCTTCTGTGGCCTAGATACCTGTGAAGAGAAAGGTTAGTTACGTTGGACGCCCTGCACTTGGAACATGTGAGATGTGCCCTCGTGACTCCGTTCAGGACCGCCCACAAGTGCCGTGCCCTCGGGCTCGTATCACAGACGAGGCTCGGCACGTCTGTGTGTGCATTGTTGGTGACGCCAACTTTGATCACTCGGTAAGTGACGACTGCCGGATTTTCCTGCTATGAAGTTTCTGCTCTTCCATCTGTAATTTCTAAGTAACCTGTGGCGTCCGTTCGCGATTCGTCTCTGAAGTAACGATTACCGTAATCTTTGCAAAATGACGTGTCTTCTTACCCCTGGATGCCGCTCATTTCTGAATTGGAATTTCCCCGTATGGAAGACTTTGCTCCTCTACACGGCAGGGCAGCGTCCTTCCCGTGCGTGCGGGGTCGCGGGCTCACGCACACGCTCCAGTCTGTCTGAAACCGCGCGTCTCATCCTCGCTTTCTCCCCGTCACGTCGGTCTTCCCATCCATTTTGTCTTGTTTTTATTTATTTGTTTAAGTAATTTCTACACCCAGTGTGGGGCTCAAACTCAGGACCCTGAGGTCTAGAGTCGCCAGCCGGGAGCCCCGATCCATCCTTTTTACGTAATTATTTACTTTTAATTATATTTTTTATTTTTTAAAATTTACATCCAAGTTAGCATCTAGTGCAACAGTGATTTCAGGAGTAGATTCCTTAGTGCCCCTGACCCATTTAGCCCATCCCCCCTCCCACAACCCCCCCAGTAACCCTCAGTTTGTTCTCCATATTTGTGAGTCTCTTCTGTTTTGTCCCCCTCCCTGTTTCTATATTATTTTTGTTTCCCTCCCTTATGTTCATCTGTTTTTTCTCTTAAAGTCCGCATGTGAGTGAAGTCATATGATTTTTGTCTTTCTCTGACTGACTGATTTCTCTTAGCATAATACCCTCCAGTTCCATCCGTGTAGTTGTAAATGGCAAGATTTCATTCTTTTTGATCGCTGACTAATACTCCATTGTATATATACATCACGTCTTCTTTATCCATTCATCCATCGATGGACATTCGGGCTCTTTCCACACTTTGGCTATTGTTGATAGTGCTGCTATAAACATGGGGGCTTTTTTTTTTTTTTTAGAATTTTTTTTTTTAATGTTCATTTATTTTTGAGAGCGAGCGAGTTGGGGAGGGGCTGAGAAAGAGGGGGGACAGAGGAGCCGCTGCAGTCTCCAAGCTGTCGGCACAGAGCCCAATGCGGGGCCCTAATTCACAAACCGTGAGATCATGACCTGAGCTGAAGGCAGACGCTTAACCGACGGAGCCACCCAGGTGCCCCCCCCCCCCATCCTTTTTTTGATAGTGGAAAAAGCTGGCTTCTGTTTTTCCCAATAGTTCACTTACTTGTTTTATCCTGGAATACCCAAACGGTTGTTTCTAAACAGCTCACGCATCCGTGATAACGGCAGGCCTCCTCGCCAGAGCCGAACGCTCTCGTACCCGTTCTGTCGTCGGCCCAAGTGCGCAGCCCGCATACTGTGCCCTGGTGCTCGGCTGTGCCTGCAGCTCCACTGTCGTTTCATCATCCTCTCCGCTTCCCTTGCTCTCCTTTAGATTTCACTTCTTACGCATTTTTCTCCCTCTGTTGATTTTATCACGCCTTTGCTATTTTTTGAGCATTTGAAATGTTAACGTGGGTCCAGAAGTCATCGTCTACTCGAGAAGTGTCTTGTCAGTCTCTGATTTATTCTGTTTTGGGCTTTATTTCCCCCACGAAAGCAGCAGATACAAGCGTGTGTTGCTGCCTCCCTCTTCTCCCCAGTACGCAGGGCCGTGTGCTCCTTGGAGACGCGTGTTTGCACCTTACTGCTTTCGTTCCTAGCATGCCCTGCCAAGGCCTCCCCTTGCAGAGGCTCCCTCCTCCTCGGCTGCCTGAGTCCCCCTGTGGATGTCCCATGTCCGTCTGTATGGCATCTAGGCTGTTCCCAACACCCCCGGTCACAAACGGCGCCGTGAGGGCAACATGGCACATGCACTTCAGGGTCAGCTCCAGGATCCGGGGCTGCTGTCGACAGGGAAGCATGCTGTTGGGCTGTCGAACCCTGGGCCCCTCATCACTGGTGGCAGGGGACCGTTTGCAGTCCCACCGGCAGTGGGCAGAGGTCTGCGTCCCCACAGCCTTGGCCACAGAATGCGACGTTGGGCCTTTTCATCCTGCCGGTCTAATAGACCGGGCCGCGGTGTGCTATTCGTTTGCTTTCCTTCCGGGAGTGAAATTGAAGGCTTTTTCAGTTGTTTCAGGAATGTGGATTTTGTTCTGGGAAGGGCTGTGCTGTGGGTGTGGAGTGGCTGATATCTTTAGTTTTCATGTGATGTCCTTGTTCTGTCCCGGAAAACCACGTGACACCAGCCACCCCACCCCCCACCCCCACCCCCCCCCTCCACCCCCAGCCAGCTCTCGTCTGTGAGTTTCTCAGACTTTCCTTGAGTTTGAAAAACCTTGACAGTCGGGAGGAAGGTTGATAAGGCCTTTTGCAGCGTGTGCCCTAATCGGATGCGTCTGATGTTTCTCTCAGGGCTGTGCTGGGGCTCCCGGGCTTGGGAGAGTGCCCTTCTTGTCTCGTCCCGCCAGCTGTGTGTGACTTAGGACCCTCGGCCGGGACCACCAGGCGAGCCCCTTTGTGTGCGGGGCCTCTTTGCAGCCACTGGTTTCTTCTCCTTTCCACCCCGTCCTCCCTGGAAGGAGGCCGCTCAGCACAGCCCACACCTGGGGCCCGTTCCCCTCGGTATCCCTCTCTGGGACTGCACACAGGCCCGTGGTCTCAAGTGATGCCAGCTGGGGTGCCCGGTGGGCTTAGTCGGAAGGGCGTGTGATGCTTCATCTCGGGGTTGTGAGTTTGAGCCCCACATGGGGTGTAGAGATTTTTGTGAATAAATAAAACCTTAGAAAGAAAGACGCCAACTAACAAGCACAAAAAAAGGTAAATTGGACATCATTGAAATTAAAAACTTAAAAAAGAATTTTTTTAAGCTTATTTTGAGAGAGAGAAATGGGGAGGCGCAGGGAGAGGGGGAGAGAGAGAATCCCAAGCAGGCCCCACACTGTCAGCGCAGAGCCCGATGTGGGGCTCGAACTCATGAAGCCATGAGGTCATGACCTGAGCCGAAATCGAGAGTCAGGTGCTTAACTGAGCCCCCCCCCCCCCCAGATGCCCCTGGTGATATTGTTTTTATAGGAAAAGCAGAATAGATGCTTGTTTTTTTGTTTTCCTTTATTTTCCCAATTTTCATATTTGGGAGTTTATTCTCGACTGCTTATTGGTCCCTTGTCCCCCTCAGGAGAGTAGGGGTTTTTTGTTTGTTGAAAAAAAATTTTTTTAATGTTTATTTATTCTTAGAGAGAGAGAATGAGCAGGGGAGGGGCAGAGAGAGGGAGACACAGAATCCAGAGCAGGATTCAGGCTCCGAGCTGTCAGAGCAGAGCCGGACGCGGGGCCTGAACTCCTGAACTGCAAGATCGTGACCTGAGCCGAAGTCGAACGCTCAACCGGCTGAGCCCCCCAGGCGCCCCTCAGGACAGTAGTTTTAATGTCATCAGTGGGTACTTGTGTTTCAACACGGTCTGCTCTAAGCCTCATCCTCCCTGAACTCAGGGTCCCATCTTTGGCCGTTAGCGTGGCCCCGCCAGGCCTTGAGGGAGACTGGGATATTCCTCACCTGTCCACGCTTTTCCTGTCCCTCATCTGGCTCCAGCCAAGTCTCCAAGCAGTCCTGGTTTCCTCTCGCGGGAGATCTGATCTCGCAAGAGCCACGATGCGGGCGCTGGGACACTTTGTAGCTGGGTCGTTGTCCTGGGCCTCCAGCGAGCATCCGAGTATGTGTGTGCTCCCGTGTCCCTAGAGGTGAGACACCGCCAGCTCACACCGCTGCTTCTGGCCCTCGTTCGGGCTGCAAGGGTTCAGAGCCTGTTGGACTGGTCTGTGCGAACCTCCAGACCGCCACGACTTGGGGAAACTGGCAGGAATCCGGCCCGAATCCTGTCTCCAGGATGCGGTGCGTGGCGGTGGAAAGTGACTGTGCCTTTGCTGCTCTCCCAGGGCTGCGCATGGAGTTGGAAGACCTCGCCAAGCTCAAGGGTGAGTGCTGCCCTCCCCCGCTGCAGCGTGGCCGGGCGGGCTGCACCTGACGACCCCTTGCCCACAGTGATCCTGCTTCGCCTGGAGGGGGCCATCGATGCCGTTGAGCTGCCGGGGGACCAGAGTGGTGTCACCAAGCCAGGGAGGTAAAGGACAGTGGGTGTGCCCGGCTCTCCTTACAGTGCCCAGCTGCCCTGGCCCCGGCCTCTCCCGCTCTGGCCCAGCCCTTGGGCGACAGCGCAGCCACCCTTCAGAGTGAGGAGCTTCTGTGCGCATCTTCCCGCCAGCCTCCTCTTCTGGCCGCCCGTAGGCCTGGATGGCTGGCCGGGGTGCGCAGGACTGTGGTCTCAGCAGCCCAGGGCACCTGGCTTTATTTCCTAAAGGCAGGTGAGGGATCGTGGCCTGGGGCCGGTTGTAGCTTTCCTCAGGGCACAATTGACAGCTGTGCTGGGATCCAGCCTCAGGTTCTCGAGGTGTGGAATGTTCTAGAATGTGCTGGAGCACTGCTGCCTGCCTTCTTCCTGAGCCCATCTGTCACACTGTGCTCAGAGCCTTGTGGGACTCCCACTTGCTTCCCAGCTGCTCCAGGCCCTTCGGCCTTCACGGCCCAGACGGCAGGGCTTACCTGCCTCCCAGAGCTGCCCTGTGGGGCCTTGCCTTTTCCTTCACACTCAGGGCTCTGAAGTTTGGCCTCCTCTCAGGGGGCGGCCTGGGCCCTGCCTGAGCCTCTGTCCTCTGCAGCTACATCTTTGAGCTGTTTGCCGAAGCCCAGATAACCTTTCAGACCAAAGGCTGCATCCTCGACTCCCTGGACCAGATCATCCAGCACCTGGCAGGACGTGAGTCCCCATTGGGCCCCGTGGCCATCTTGGCCCCCACACTGGCCTTGACTCAGGGCTGTAGCCTGCTGCACCCCCAGTCGGGAACGTTGCCCCCAGATCCCCCTTTCTGCCTGGGGTGTTGAAGCCTCGCTGCTGTTCAACGGGCACGTGTTTTGTAAAGCACGTTCCCTGGTCAGCCCCGGAGGGGAAGAGTGGTGAGGCACCTGCTGGGCGACTGAGCCACGGGTCCCGCCAGCCTCTCCCCTGAGCCCCCCGCATCCTGTGTCCACCCAGAGGCTGTACCGTGGGCCCACTTCTGCTGGGTGGGGCCTTGTTCTCATCTCAGACGGTCGCTTTGCTGTGCTCCTGGGCCCTGGGGGTGGCCCAGCAGCCTCAGCCGTACTTGAGCACAGAGCCTGTTCTCATCCCGCCGACCCCCCGGAGACGTTCTGGCAGCAGTGTGGGAACTGCCCCCCCCCCCCCCCCGCAAGGGCGCGCCCCACACCAACACTGGGTTGAGGCCGAGCTTGCTCGTGGCTCCTGAGGGCGGAGGGTCCAGGGCCTCCCCTGGCAGAGGTGCGGGATGGCCAGCGTCTGCTGCTCCCACAGGTACGGGGCCGTTCACCAACACGGCGGGGCTGCAGAAGCTCTCGGACATCATCCAGGTAGGGTGGGCTTATGGCGAAGGTACGGCGTCTCCTTTCCTGATGGGGGTCGAGGGGTGCCTCCTTCTCCCAGGTTTGGGGCAAGGCCAAGGCGCCCACGCCACGTGCTTCGAATCAACATCTGAAGCGTGTCTCCTCTTACCTGGAGGTGCTCTGCGAGGCCTTAGGGGAGCGGGCCGTGCTTGGCTGCTCTGGGCAGTCAGGTCCAGGGTGGGTTCCCCGGGGGCCAGGGGGCGTGGGGGCCTGGCGGGGTCCCCTGGGTTTCAGGCAGGCTTCGTGGCCACACCGTCCGCTCTCACCTTTTCTCAAGTAATTTCTTGAAGCAGCTTTTCAGAGGTAAGTCAAAGCATGAGTCCATCACAGAGTGAGAGGCCATCGACTCTGTCTACCCAGCCCCGTTGTCTGGCCACTGGGCCAGCCCACCCAGAGAGGCATTCAGATACTAGGGGTGAGTGCGTTTGGGCAACGCCTGTGAGCCCAGGTGGGGCCCATGGGGCTGGCGTTCAGAGTCGGCAGGCGCGGCCAGCATGTTCTCTGGGCCAGGCTGGCCTCACTCTGGCCTCTGGGATCCACTTTGGGGTGAGGGCAGCCCCTCCTGGCGCACGCAAACCCCACCTTTCCCTAGCCAGGCCACCAGTCGGGACATCACACACCTCAGGGCCTGTGGACACGGCCGCCTCCTGCCCCCCAGGGTGCTGTCGTGTGTCCAGCTAGCTGTCTTTGGGTCTGGCTGAGCCACTTCTCAGCTCAAGTGGACAAGCCAGGGTCTGTTTCCCTCAGTCGAGTGGCTGCCGGGCCAGCTGTCGAGGACCGTCCCTTTCTGAGGAAAAGGACCCTATGACGAGGGCCTCGCTGGCCCTTTCTTAAGAGGACTCTTGGTGCTAGTGGTCCTTGCTGAAACAAGACACAGGAGGCTCTGTGCTCTGTGGTGCTTCTTCACACCTGCATGGCCAGGCTGGGAGGTCCGGCTGGGGTTGGGGGAGGCCAGGAATGGGAGGTCCGACTGGGGTTGGTTGAGGCCAGGCTGGGAGGTCTGACTGGGGTTGGGGGAGGCCAGGAATGGGAGGTCCGACTGGGGTTGGGGGGAGGCCAGGCTGGGAGGTCCGACTGGGGTTGGGGGAGGCCAGGCTGGGAGGCCCGACTGGGGTGGGGGGAGGCCAGGCGGGGGAGGTCCGACTGGGGTTGGGGGAGGCCAGGAGGGGGAGGTCCGGCTGGGGTTGGGGGAGGCCAGGAATGGGAGGTCCGGCTGGGGTTGGGAGAGGCCAGGCTGGGAGGTCCGGCTGGGGTTGGGGGAGGCCAGGAATGGGAGGTCCGACTGGGGTTGGGGGGAGGCCAGGCTGGGAGGTCCGACTGGGGTTGGGGGAGGCCAGGCTGGGAGGTCCGACTGGGGTGGGGGGAGGCCAGGAATGGGAGGTCCGACTGGGGTTGGGGGAGGCCAGGCTGGGAGGTCCGACTGGGGTTGGGGGGAGGCCAGGCTGGGAGGTCCGACTGGGGTTGGGGGGAGGCCAGGCTGGGAGGCCCGACTGGGGTGGGGGGAGGCCAGGCTGGGAGGTCCGACTGGGGTGGCGGGAGGTCCGATTGGGGTTGGGGGGAGGCCAGGCGGGGGAGATCCAACTGGGGTGGGGGGAGGCTAGGCGGGGAGGTCCGGCTGGGGTGGGGGGAGGCCAGGAATGGGAGGTCCGACTGGGGTTGGGGGGAGGCCAGGCGGGGGAGGTCCGACTGGGGTTGGGGGAGGCCAGGAATGGGAGGTCCGACTGGGGTTGGGGGAGGCCAGGAATGGGAGGTCCGACTGGGGTTGGGGGAGGCCAGGCAGTGGAGGTCTGGCTGGGGTTGGGGGAGGCCAGGCTGGGAGGTCCGACTGGGGTTGGGGGAGGCCAGGCTGGGAGGTCTGCCTGGGGTTGGGGGAGGCCAGGAGGGGGAGGTCCAACTGGGATGGGGGGGAGGGAGGAGGAGCTACGAGTGGGTGATCCTGCAGCCCAGGGAAAGGCAGGTATACGTCCCCCAGAGCCACTGTGATCCGGTACCTGGGGCTCCTTCTCCTTGAGTGTGAAGTGTGGGTAGGTGTTGTCCTGGCGTGCCAGGCCCTGCCTTGCTGTCCTCCCGGCACTTCTCTGAGGCGCTCCAGACCACTTCTGCCTGGGGCCATGGCCTCTTGTGACTGTTGGGTCTCCGGGTACCCTGGCCCCTGTCTGAGACTCCTGCCAGGCGGGCCCTCTCCTG
The DNA here is from genome assembly GCF_007474595.2 of Lynx canadensis. Taxonomy (NCBI): domain Eukaryota; kingdom Metazoa; phylum Chordata; class Mammalia; order Carnivora; family Felidae; genus Lynx; species Lynx canadensis. The sequence continues at coordinate 494,248 of NC_044305.1, read as the reverse complement.
TGAGCTGCTCCCTGCGTGTACTCCCCACTGATCTCAGGGTCCCTGCAGATGAGCGGGCGCTGGGCTAGGGCTGCTGTCCCCTCCACAGGTGCCCTGAGCTCAAACCCGGTCCCACGCAGCCCCCTCCCCTCCCCAGATTCTCCCCCGCAGACTCACTGGAACCCAAGCACCCCTACCCCACTGGTTTGGAATTCCTTTTGGCAGCCGCTCTCAGTGGGCCTGGCAGATGGCTCCGTGTCCCTGCCTGCCCGGTGCTGCCTGTAGGCCAGCTTCTCTCTCTGGTGTGTCCCTTCCAGCTGGAGGAAGTGTGACCGGGCTCTTGCTCCTCCCAGACCTGACTCCTGTGGGAAGGGGGTGTGCTGGGCTGGCCCCGGGGCTGCAGGGGGTCAGTGGGCTGGCCAGACAGGTAGCCCATGTCACAGGCCGCACTGAGAGCACCCCCAGGCGGGCTGTAGAGCCTTGTACCTCCCGAAACTCAGATCCCCTCAAGGTAGGGTGAGAAAGGGGGTCTGCAGCCCACACAGACAGAGGCAGCCTCGGGAGGGATGGGGCAGGTGCAGCCTGCCCTGGGGCGGCGTGAGACCTGCTCACCTGCAAAGCCATGGACAGGAAGCCGCTGGGCCCCAGGGCATCCTGGGGCACTCTTGGTGTTTCTGTCGGCCTCCTGGTACTGTCTTACTAAGTTTTCCTTCTAATTGTAAAAGTCGTTCGGTTTTCTGAGCAGTCCCGCCACGTGGTTTGTTAACTTCAGCGTCGTGCGCCTTCTTCCCCAAAGTTACCTCGCGACTCTTTTTCTCCATTTGTTGCCTTGGCCAAGAGTACGGTTCTCTTTATTTTAGTTAGGGGTCGCTTTTGTCTTTTTACTTCTGGGGGTGAACTGAGTCCCTTGCTCTGGCTCCCTGACCACCCCAGGCCTGCTCCCTGTGAGAGCACATGGATTAGCTACCACAGAGGGGGCCCTGCGGGATGGTTGTGTCTCCGGTGCCGTGGGGTCCTTCAGGAGAGGGGACAGGCAAGTGCGACTCCTGCCCCTCGGCCTAGAGTCCCACAGCAGGGATGCCATGAGCTCAAAGGCAGGGTAGGGGATGACAATGCCCTGAGCATCCGTCCCGTGTGTGGGGGTGACTCAGGAGTGGTGGCCCCTGCTGTACGCTGTGTGACCAGCGTGTCTCTGCTGACTTTGTCCCCTACGTCTGCTTTTCAGATTGTGTTCAGTGCAGACCCTGCGGAGGGCGTGTGTAGTTCCGTGATGGGGCCTGGGGTCTCTCAATCCTACAAGGTAGGGGCTGCCTCGGGGACGGGGGGGACCCTGGGGCTGGGTCTCGGGATGCTGTCCCCTCTGTCCCTCCAGGTGCACATCCACCCTGATGCCGGTCACCAGAGGACAGCTCGGCGATCAGACGCCTGGAATGCCACAGCGGCCAGAAAGCAAGGTATGGTGCCTGGGGGGCGGGGCCGCGCTCCCCTGTTCCAGCTCCGCACAGCGCCCCCGGCCCCCCCGCCCCGGGCGCAGCCTGCCCCGCGTGACCCCACAGCTCAACCAGACAGAGCTGGCGGAGACAGAAGGGCCTCAGAGCTGGCCGACGGCACAGGGCCTACCCAGAGTCACCTGAAGGGCTTCCGTGGAGTGAGGGCACAGCCAGGTCCCCCACCCCACGGGGAGGGGAGACCTGGGCACATTCACGTCAGCACAGGTGTGCTGCTTTAATGCCGTCCCACCGAGCGGACACGTGCGGGGCCAGCTCAGGCCGAGGCCACTCTCCAGACCCCAGGGTCATGTGTGATGGCCACTTCGGTCCCTCTGGTGCTGCCTCTGTTACCCTGACCCCACGTCCCACTCTCCAGGTTTGTTACTGGTCTTACCTGCTTCCACGTGTCCTGGAGACGGGGCCACTTGTGACTCTTGAGGATGGGGTCTGTGTCAGGCATCCCGTGGCTCTTGGTGTGAGGCTAGGCTGGCCTGTCCTGGCCAAGGTGTGTGTCCCTGTGGTGTGGTGTGGTCCACACTGGTGGTGGCCAGTGTCCCGGCAATCCCAGGCAGAGTTCAGCACCCCATGCAGCCTGGCCTTTGGAGTGGGCTTTGCCAGACACGTCTGGGGCAGTGGGTCCCAAGGTCAGGTCACTGTCCTGTCCCGGTCACCCCTCAGCATGGCCGGTGGTCTGTGTTCCAGGCCCAGCCCCCAGCCCTGGCGGCACACCCCCTTCCATGCCGCTGTCAGCCATCCCACGGAGCCGAGCAGGAAGAGCGGGGCTGGGCCCATGGGCAAGGCTGGCGCCAAGCAGGAGGGTCACAGGGTGCCCTCGGCGGGTCACCTGGCCTCTCAGAGCAGGAAGTAGCTTCCATGAAAGGCAGGGAGACCAGCGCAACCCTCGCGTGTTGTGAGGTCACAGGAAGCAGTTTGCGCCAGCACTGGGGCCTGCCCCCCCTCCCCGTCCTGGGGGAGCACTCACACGCGGGCAGGGTATGCAGGTATCCATGGCCGGCGGGGCGGGGCGTCCCCTGTGTCCTGTGTACTTCGGAGCTCATGTGAATTCTCAGAAATAGCCGCCCCGAGTTGGGCGTTTGTGGGAAGCTGGTTCATTGCTGACCTTCCCGAGAAGCAAGGATGTGCGTGAGCAAGGGGAGGGCCGGCCCTGCTGGGAGAGGCCAGAGCACCCAGCCCCCGCTCTCCCCCCCCATCTCGGGCCAGATTCCCACCTGAAGGTGGAAAAACCTTCTCTGGCCCCAGGAGGGGACTGGTTCTTTTCTGGAAACAGCCCTGCTGACCCTTGACCTGGTGTGGGCTTTGGAGTGCTATTTAAAGTCATTCTGCTTGTGCTGGTTTAATTTCCTAAGCTTCCGGACCCAGCTGGGGGCCAGTAGGAGGCAGGCACTTTTAGGAACGGCCGCTTCCAGACACCACTGTCTTGTTGCCGATGACTTCAGCGCTGGCGCTGCCTGCGTGGGGGGGGACGGTCCCCTCCAGGAAAGCGCTGGCCCCGCCCTCCAGGGAAGCGCCGACCCCGCCCCTCCAGGGAAGCACTGACCCCGCCTCCGGGAAGCACGGCCCCTCCCTCCTCCTCCTCAGCAGAGCTTGGGTTCTGCTTCCTTTTCCAGGTGTGCCCTTCAGCCAGGGGCACGTGATGGCAGGCACGCTGCCTGCCTGCTCTCGGTGCCCTGAGCCACACGTCCGTGTCTGCAAGTCTAGGTTGGGTTGGCTGGCCTTTCTGGAGGTGACCCCCAGTATGCTCCCCTTGCGGGTCTGCTCTGGGTCCGCCCATGCTCCCAGGACGCCTGAAGGAAGAAAGAGGGGCCCTGGCCCAGACCCTCAGCTCAGGGCTCAGGCAGGTCCGCGTGTTCAGACATGTACGTGTGGGCTTCGGGGCCCAGCGGCCGCCTGTGGCAGGCCTCCTGTGTCCCACCCAGCCTCACACTCCCCCTCGCAGGGAAGGTGCTGAGCTACTGGTGCTTCAGCCCCGGCCACAGCATGCGCGAGCTGGTCCGCCAGGGCGTCCGCACCCTCATCCTCACCAGCGGCACACTGGCCCCCGTGTCCTCCTTCGCCCTGGAGCTGCAGATGTAAGGCTGCCCTGTGCCCTGTGGGGGCGGGGGTCCCAGGGCCAGCCGCGGGCCGCCAGGTGCTGGGGTTCAGGAGCTCACGGGGGCCACCCTGCTGCCCCAGCCCTTTCCCAGTCTGCCTGGAGAACCCACACGTCATCGACAAGCACCAGATCTGGGTGGGGATCGTCCCCAAAGGCCCCGATGGAGCCCAGCTGAGCTCTGCCTTTGACAAACGGTAGGGGGCCTGGTGGATAAGGAGGTGGGCGGGCAGTGTGCCACCTGCTGGAACCCTCGCGATGGTGGGCCTTTGGCTTTGTGCAGGTTTTCTGATGCATGCCTGTCCTCCCTCGGCAAGGCGCTAGGTGAGTGCCCGTGGGAAGCTTTGGCCTCCATCCTGAGGTCCCACCCCACTCCCTAGTGTCTGGGGTCCCTGCCCTGCCTGCCGTCCCCAGGGGGTATCGTTGGCAGCCTCTCTGAGCACCTACTCCCGCTGACACAGCCACGGTGGCACTTGTAGGCAACATCGCCCGCGTGGTCCCGCACGGGCTCCTGGTCTTTTTCCCTTCCTACCCCGTCATGGAGAAAAGCCTGGAGTTCTGGCGGGTACGTCCCTCCTCTGTGTGTCCTGGGGGTGGGAGGGGAGCCCCAGACGGCCAAGGCTCTGGCAGGGCCGGAGCACGAACATTTGTGTGAGAAGGCAGAGGTGACTGCAGTGTGGCCCTCCGCCTGCCAGATGTGACGGGTGTGATGGGCACCCCCTTCCCTGTCTCTCCTCACAGGCCCGTGACTTTGCCAGGAAGCTGGAGTCCCTGAAGCCTCTATTTGTGGAGCCGAGGAGCAAAGGTGGCTTCTCAGAGGTCTGAGCTCTCAGGCTCCACTGCCCATCATGGCTGCCCCAGGCTGGCCACTGGCCCTGACGCGTCACCTCTTAGGAAGTTTGGGCATGGGGATGATGGCCCCAGACCCTCTAGTCTGAGGGGCTGTCATCGAAGCAAGCCTCCCCTGCCCCCTTACCCCCAGCCCTGGGGTCCCTGTGCTTTCTGGGAAACGTTGAACAGGTTCTGGGTCAGCCTGGGAACCTGTGCCATGAGGAAGCTTCTAGAACTCTGCTCGCCCACCTCCGAGCTGGGACAGCCCTTCATCTCAGGGGATGAGACCTGGGGTCTCGCTTCCGTGGATGGAAGGAGCTGACCGGTGTCTCCTCCCAGGTGGTGGATGCTTATTACGCTCGAGTCGCCTCCCCCGGGTCCAGCGGGGCTACTTTCCTGGCTGTGTGCCGGGGGAAGGTGAGGCTGCTGAGGGTCTGTGCCCCACACCCGCCGGCCTGTCTTCCCCCGGCTGGTGCTCGTGTCGGAGGCAGCTCACGGTTCATGACCTGGGGGCTGTGACACGGTGGGATGGGCCGGTCCGACCGCCTCCCTGGTGCCCCGTGTCCAGCAAGCAGGAGTGAGGAGGGTGCAGCCCTGGCATCCCAGGCTGGACAGCCCTTCGGCGGGCATCGGGTCTAGGCACTGAGAGTGAGCGCCCCTCACCGGCTGCGGGTGGGGAGGGTGGAGGAGCTTCCGGGAGTGTGAGACCCCGGGAGCCGTGAACCCCAGGTAGGGCCTGGCCCAGGGTGGGAGGCTTCTCCCCACCCGTACGTGCGTGGCTGTGAGGACCTGGCATGGGCAGACCCTTGGGGAAGGCAGACCGGGGAAAAGAGTACTCACGCCCCCAGGCCAGCGAGGGGCTAGACTTCGCGGACACGAATGGCCGCGGTGTGATCGTCACGGGCCTGCCATACCCCCCACGCATGGACCCCCGGGTGGTCCTCAAGATGCAGTTCCTGGACGAGTTGAAGGGCCGCAGCGGGCCTGGAGGTCAGGTGAGAGGCCACAGGCCTGGGTGGGAGTGGGGAGGAGGGTCTAGAGCCCCCATGACTGAGCCCCCCGCCAACAGCTCCTCTCCGGGCACGAGTGGTACCGGCAGCAGGCGTCCAGGGCTGTGAACCAGGCCATCGGGCGGGTGATCCGGCATCGCCACGACTACGGGGCCATCTTCCTCTGTGACCACAGGTGCGGCTCTTCTCCACGCAGCCTCGAGGGTGGCCAGCTGGGCTCTGGTCCTTCCCTCAGCGAGCGTGAGCCTGGGCTGTGGGCCGTGGGCCATGGGATGGGCGGGGCTCCCCGGGTGGGCGGGGCTCCCCGTCTGACAGCCGACGCCCTGCCAGGTTCACTCACGCGGACGCCAGAGCCCAGCTGCCCTCCTGGGTGCGCCCCCACGTCAAGGTGTATGACAACTTCGGCCACGTCATCCGGGACGTGGCCCAGTTCTTCCGTGTCGCCCAGAAAAATGTGAGTTCCTAATGCCCAGCTGGCTGCGTCCTCACGCCCTACCCAGGGGATGGGTCTGTGCGCGACCCCAACCTCTCTGTGACTGTCCAGATGCCGGTGCCGGCCCCCCTACTCGCTGCCCCAAGTCTGCGTGAGGGAGAAGGTGCTGTCATGGTGGCCGTGTCGCCCGGCCCCCTCTCCACCAGGAAAGCCAAGAGTCTGGATGTGCACGTCCCCAGCCTGAGGCGGAGACCCGCGGGTGCGTTTGCCTGAGGGACACGGCTGGGCAGGGGCCCTGCGGGCTGGGGGCCTGGGGTGCTTCCCGCTGGCTACCGGTGCGCTCGGTCCAGTGACCAGAGTGCCTGGCTGAGCCTGAGTGTTGCTGGGACGGACCTGACTTGTTGCCCCCCCCCCCCATCACCCCCTTCCTCCCACGGGCTTTGCTGCTGATATCTGTGCTCCCACAGGGTCGCCGACCAGGGACGCCGAGAGCAGCCTGTGTGTGGAGTACGGGCGGGAGCTGGCCCTCGCTCAGCAGAGGCCTGTGGGGTTGCTGGCAGCCCTGGAACACAGCGAGCATCTGGCTGGGGGGCCTGGGGACAAGGCCTCCCCTGGGGAGGAGAAGGTGCGGGAGGCCCCAGAGACAGACCCGTGCCCCCCCCCCCCCCACTCCCAAGCCTGGGGCACATCTACTCTCCCTCCTGTAAACCCCCTGGTCAGGCGGGTGGTTGAGTTTCGGCACACCCCTGGCACGCCCCCCCGCCCCCGCCCCCGGTCCTCAGCTGGTGCTGCCCTACACGCCCCTGCTGGTTCTCTGGGGGTTGGCACGAGCAGTCAGAGTCCAGCTCCTGCTGCCCCAGAGGTCAGCCCTTTCTGGGAGCCTGAGCTGGGGGTGGGGATGGGCAGGGGGGACACAGCTCCTCACCTGGAGCCTTTGCGCTGGAGCCCTTAGCCCTGGCCGGACCTGGAGCCCCCGTGCCCTGCTTGCCGCAGAGTCCCTTCCCCTCCCAGTCCTGCTCCCTGGGGCCTGGGGTGAGCCCGGCAGCGACAGCAGGCGGCCCCTCCCCCCATCCCTTCCGTACCCTTCCCATCTGGGCCACGGGGGAGGCTGGTGGGGCGGACCCAGGAGAGGGCTCTTCTCTCCCACTGTGGGCCCTTGCAGTGTCACAAGGGGCCTGGGGGCTCTGAGGGCGTGGCCAGGACCACAGCGTGTCCCCCCCCAGGCAGCGCATGTCTCCACCCTGTCCCTCCCACGTGAGAAGAGGCCTGCACAGCAGCAGAAAGGAGGCAGAAGGAAGATCAGGCTGGTGGGCAGCCGGGTACGTGAAGCGTCCCACGTACGGGGTCTGGTGGGAGCCCCAGGACGCACGGTGCCGACCAGGGAGTGTGAGGTGTGGCTGGGCCTGGCCTCCCTGCTGCCTTCCCAGGGGTGCAGCCTGGCCCCATGCCCTTGGCTCTCCAAGGCCTGCCCCCCCCCCCCAACCTTTGTTCAGCTGCAATGTTTAAAGGAGGGTCTTTTAAGCCTCATCTCTTAGTAGGTGAGCCTATTCTGACAGCTCTGAGGGCCTCCTCTCGCCCTCCTCTTGGGCTTGGGCCCCCTCCCGCCTCCCTCCTGCCTCCCAGCATCTTTGCAGGGCCTGGCCTGCATGGGCTCCAGGTCTCTTTTGCATTTTAACTTCTCATCTTGACAACCTTTCAGACCCCGCAGAGCTCCCAGCAACGGCATGGGGTCCTGCGGCCCTGCCCGGGGCCCACGGGGTCCCTCCCACCGGGGGTGGCTCCTCCACACTTTGGAGTCCTGCAAACTTGTGGTCAGCTTTGGGCCTTTCGTTCCCTTTTGTCTTTCCTGGAGACCACTTTGTGGGTGGTATGACAGGTCCAGCTGGACAGACGTCGGACCCTCGCCCTTTGGGCGGGTTTGGTGTGGGGCTGGCAGCCAGGTCAGCTCCCCCTGAGCTGAGCCCTTGGCTCAAGTGTGGGTGCTGACGTGCCCGAGTGTGGGGAGGGTCTGCCTTCCCAGCCTCAGATGAAGGATTTAAGGGTAGTTGAGTCCCTCTGAACCAGGAAAGCTCTGGAAAGCCCCATGCACCACTTGCCTTTGTCCATCTCCCTGGGCCTCTGGGAACTGCTGCTGTCAGGAAGTGGGTGGAGTGGGCGGAGACTGGGGAGCCTGGACCCCTCCTGTCTGGTTTCCGTGTTCTCTTGCTGAGAGCCCCGGCAGCGTCCGGGCCTGAGCTGTGCAGCACGAGTGAGGCACAGTGATGTCTTAGGTCCCCCATCTGGTCAGAAGTGCCCTCTGGCTGTGATCTGACCATCCTTCGGGCTGGGGCTGTCTGCTGCTGCGTGGGCGCAGGGAACTTGGCTGAGGAGTAGGAGCCCCCGACCCAGGGGAAGCAAAACTACACTTGGCCTCTGCTGCTCCCCAAGGGGCGTGGTTGTCTTTGTGGATTCCCTCCTGGGGCCAGGCCAGCCGTGCCCTGGAGCCGGGGTGTCCCTCCCAGTGCCTGTGCTCCACGGCAGCAGCCCAGCGTCCCTGGGACAGGGGAGGGTGGGTCCTGACTGATGGGGCCCCTGGCCCTGTGTCCAGCAGGAGGGGCCGGCGGCCAGTACACAGGCGGGCAGGGCCAAGCTGTTCATGGTGGCCGTGAAGCAGGCGCTGAGCCAGGCCAGCTTCGACACGTTCACCAGGGCCCTGCAGGACTACAAGGGCTCTGACGACTTTGAGGCTCTGGTGGCCTGTCTCGGCCCACTCTTTGCTGAGGATCCCAAGAAGCACGGCCTGCTCCAAGGTGCCCTGGCCCGCGGTGGTCCCCCGACCCGGGGGCAGTGCGGCAGCCGTGGTGGGGAGGGGGGCTTGTGGGCGGGCACCAGGGTCCGTGGTTGTCCCTGCTCCCTAGAAAAGGTTCCGGTGCATGGCCCCCGACCCCAGAGCCCTCCACCCAGCTCAGCACGCGGGGGCCGCATGGTGGAACCGTTCCAACAGGCTTCTACCAGTTCGTGCGGCCACACCACAAGCAGCAGTTTGAGGAGGTCTGCCTGCAGTGGACAGGCCGTGGCTGCGGCTACCGGCCTGAGCACAGCCTTCCTCAGAGGCGGGGCGCTCCGTCAGCCCAGGCCCCCAGGGGTGAGCGGGCGGTACCCCGGGTCCGGGGGGCGGGGTGGTGGGCAATGCTAGCTTGGCCCAGCCTCCCTGCTCGTGGGTGGGACTGTTCACCCATGGAGGCCCGCTGATGGTGAGGTGTGTGTCCCCCAGAGCATGCATGGCCCAGGCTGGGACCCTGTCCCCACCTGTGTCTGCCAGGAGTGGGCCCTGCACGTCATAGCCTGGGAGCCTGTGTCCCCGGTTGCAAACAGTTCACCCCCGAGCAGGGACTTCCCCAAGGATAGGTATCAGGGAGGGGGGTGGGGAGCGAGCTGGCTTAGGAAGACCCCTTGGCCCCAAGGAGGGGACTTTCCGGCAAAAGAGTCACCCCTCTCCTTTCTGGGCTTGGTGCCCACTGGGGTGTCTCTGCTGGTCCCTTGGCAGCAGTTGGTTGTGGTGGGGGCTCAAGCCTGGGTCGTGCTGTGGTCAGAGGAGGGTGGCAGGTGTCAGTCTCCCCTTGGACAGACCTGCCTCCTCCCCAGGGAGCACTCCAGACCCTTGGGGACCAGCTGGGTGGTTCGTTGTGTGTCCCCGTTTCTTCAGGAAGGAGGGAGTGTGACCCAAAGCTGACCCTGTCCCAGGGTGCAGCCGGGCAACTGGACCCTGGACAGCACCTGAATCAAGGCAGGCCTCACCTGGTCTCCGGACCAGCCCCGGCAGGTACCAGTCCCCAGAGAGGCTTTGAAGCAGAGCACAAGAGCCCTGGCGTCCTCCCCGGGGGGCGCGGGTGCCGTTTTGGCTCTGCAACCCCAGAGCGAGGGAGCAGGCTGGTGTGAAGGGTGCCAGGGGAGCTCCCTCGGGCCCCAGATCCCCCGCCATGATCCTGTCCACCTCCCCACCAGGAGACCCCAGCAGCTGTCCAAAAGAGGGTGGATCTGGAGCCCCCAGGGTGGAGAAGCAAGGCCCGCCTGTGGGGAGCGCCTACTTGGCCGATGTCCGAGAGGCCCTGGGGTCCGTAGGCTGCAGCCAGCTCCTCGCAGCGCTCACCGCCTACAGACGGGACGGTGACTTCGAGAAGGTGGTGGCCGTGGCGGCCGCACTCACTACCTCAAGGCCCGAGGACTTGCACCTGCTGGAGAGCAAGTGGCCGCGGAGGGGGCGGGGCTGGGGGTGCGCCGGGCCGGGCCGGGCGCTGCGGGCGGGGCCTGACCGCTCTCCCCACAGGGTTTGGCGCGTTCCTGAGACCTCGCCACCAGCAGCGCTTCCGGCAGGTGTGCGCCGACCTCAGGGGCCCGGCCGCCCCGACCGCGGGCCCTGAGCCGCCGGGTCCCCAGGACGGGACCCCCACCGTGCCTCCCGACCTCGCCCACGGTGATTCCAGGCCAGGTAGCGGCGGCGGGGGGGAGCAGGGGGGAGACCACCTGGTGCCCCTGGAGCCCCACGCAGCCCTGCAAGGGGGGGCCGCAGATCAGCCCGAACCACCCTTTCAGACTCGCGCCTGTGTCTCCAGGTCCCCCAGGACAGGACAAACTCGGGAGGACCCAGAGCAAGATCTTGGCCTTCCTTAGACCGAGGCAGGCCGGGGATGCGGGGGCTCCCAGCCAGCCCCCCAGCGCCCCCCGCAGGCACGCGCCCTCCGAGTCCGGTAGGTCTCCTGGGAGGGGCCGCAGGGAGTGTGGGCAGTGGGGGCGGCGCAGCTGCCGCGGCGCTCACAGCGGCCCCCTTGGAGCAGGCTCGGCGTGCCCCGGCTGCGGGGCGGAGGACACGGTCCCTTTCCAGTGCCCTTCCTGCAACTTCCACCGCTGCCGGGCCTGCTGGCGACGGCTCCTCCAGGTTGGCGGCGGGACCCTGCGGACCCGCCCGCTGCGCGTCCGCCACCTGGGGGGCCGGGAGCTGGGGGGCGCGGGGGGCGGCGCCTGTGCAGCACTGCCCTATCTCCGCAGGCCTCTAGGACTTGCCCGGCCTGCCACGCCCCTGCCAGGAAGCAGAGCATCACACAGGTCTTCTGGCCAGAGCCCCAGTGAGGCTGGAGACCCTCGGGCAGGCGGACGCCGCCTCTGTCCCAGCTGGGACGCAGCTGGGGCACTTGTCCCTTCACGGGGTGCGGGCCACGGGCCAGGCCAGTGCCCGTGGGGATGCCCCTGAAATGGCAGCAGGATCGGCGCCTGCCTATGAGAAGCCCCGAAGTACCCTTAGGGTCTGGGGAGGGTCTGCTAAAAGGTACCTCTTCAGAACTTTCCTTGGCTGCTTGTTTGTGGGTGGAGCTTCAGGCGCTTGGCTGCTGCGGCCTGAGCCCAGGACTGGAAGGTGGGGGAAACGCTCTGCTCCCTCCTCTCCGGGACCTGTGTGTGCGCGCGCGCGTGCGCAGTGGACCTGCTTTTAATCAGGTGACAGGTTCTCTAATAAAGTTGCGGATACCGTATCCAGACGCTGTTTGTAGGGTCTGGACTTGGCAATGGGGTTTGAGGGTGCTGGGAAGGAAGACGTGGGCATCTGAGTAGGGTCGTCCCACCCTGTCCGGGAAAGGGCACGCTGAGCGCTTTGTCCCAACTGGGCTCAGCCTCCGTCCTCACAGGTGGACCGGCGGATGGCTGAGACCAGAGAAGAGAGGAGCCAGGCATCCCCAGCCTGCACCCCGGCTGCCAGCCCTGCTCCCGGGTAGAGAGCTGCCCCTGGTGCTGGGGAGGCCCTCGCAGGACCGCCCCCTGGACTAAGGCCAGGCGGAGGCTGGCGCCAGGCGGGGGGCGGGGTGAGGGGGCTCCCTGGGGAGGGAGGGGCCGTGGGGCGGTGACGTCGCCGAAAGTCGGGTCGCAGCGCGGCCCCGTGGAGGTCGTGAGCCCTCCCCCCGGGGCGTGGCGAGGCCGGGCCATATAGGCCGGCGCTGGCCGCCGACGGGCGAGCTTGTGGGGTGGCGACAGGTAGGGTAGGACGCGTCGTCCCCGTGTCCTCGCTCGTGGGCCTCCCGGAGGCCGAGCCGCCGCTCCGGTGACTATCATGTGGGCACTGGAGAGGCGGGGACCGCCGCCCTTGACCCGGCCTTGGGCGCTGCCCACCCTACTGTTGGCTCTGGCGGCACAGGGGGCGGCGGCGACGGCGACGGCGGGCGCGCTCACCTACCCGTGGCGGGACGCGGAGACCCGGGAGTGGCTGGTGTGCGGCCAGTGCCCCCCGGGCACCTTCGTGCAGCGGCCGTGCCGTCGGGATGCCCCCACGACGTGCGGCGCGTGCCCTCCGCGCCACTACACGCAGTTCTGGAACTACCTGGAGCGCTGCCGCTACTGCAACGTCATCTGCGGGGAACGCGAGGAGGAGGCGCGGCCCTGCGACGCCACCCACAACCGCGCCTGCCGCTGCCGCCCCGGCTTCTTCGCCCACGCGGGCTTCTGCCTGGAGCACGCGCCTTGCCCGCCCGGCGCGGGCGTGACTGTCCCCGGTGCGCGGCCGGGCTGGCGGGCGGCGGCCTGGGACTTCAGCCACCGGTGAGGACGGCACCCTTGGCTCCCCCTGACCCCTTCCTCCCCATCTCGTCCCCAGGCACCCCCAGCCAGAACACGCAATGCCAGCCGTGCCCCCCGGGCACCTTCTCGGCCAGCAGCTCGAGCTCGGAACAGTGCCAGCCCCACCGCAACTGCACGGCCCTGGGCCTCGTCCTCAACGTGCCCGGCTCCGCCTCCCACGACGCCCTGTGCACTAGCTGCGCCGGCTTCCCACTCGGCACCCCGGAGCCAGGGGGGCCAGGTGAGCAGGGGAGGGGGCGCGCGAGTCAGAGGAGGTCAGCCTGTGTCCGTTGTCCCCAGGCCAGAGTCCAGCCCTGAGGTATGCAGCGTTTATCCAGCCGCTGGGAGGGTCCTCCAGAAACTTACCTGGGGAGTCCCCTGCGGTGGTGGCGTGGCACCAGTGCCAACGCAGGCCATGCCAGCCACCCACCCACCCCCCTTGGGAAACGGACTCCCAGGGAGTTTAAACCGCATCTCCCTTCCCGCCCCTGCACGCTCTCTGACCTCTTCTTCCGCCTCTGCACTGGACCTGTTAGTGGGCAGGGATTTCTCCCTTGTCGGGTGTCCCTCCCCTCCACACCCAGAGCACATGGAGGCCTCTACCACTGGGTCCTTAACCCCCCCCCCGCCCCCCCACCGCTGCAGGAGCCGAGGAGTGTGAGCGCGCTGTCATTGACTTCGTGGCTTTCCAGGACTGGTCCTTCAAGAAGCTCCTGCGGCTGTGGCAGGCGCTCAGGGGCCCAGAAGCACAAGGCCTAGTGCCACCCAGGGAGGGTCGCAACGGCCTGCAGCCTAAGCTGAGGCAGCAGCTCCTGGAGCTCCGTGAGGCGCAGGCTGGGGCGCTGGCTGTGCGGCTGCTGCGGGCCCTGCGCGAAGCCCGGCTGCCTGGGCTGGAGCGCAGTGTCCGCACACGCTTCTGGGCACGCTGAGCACCCCGCCCCCTATTTATTCTGTTCCCAAGCTGGGGCTCCCACATGGGCATCACACCGAAAGTGACTTACTAAAGTAAGCTCGACCGACCGGGGTCCCATTACAGTTACAAAGTTTATTTTTTATAAAGCCGTTATAAAACGGATTGTATGAAACTTTGTGCCATGTCTACCGGGTGCTGGAGGGCACGTCTGGTGGGGAAACAAACACCTGCACGGGCTTTCTAGCGTCCCATGCTTCCTCTGGCTGCTGGTCACCCCAAGTGGGATAGACCCTCGGTGGGAAGGACTGTCAGAGAGGGCCAGCGGGTGGCAGGTGCATCCCTTCTGGCTGTGGGCACAGTGGAGATCCCTGAGGCTCGTCCCATGACCCCAAGTCATGCTTTGTGCGTAGGACAGCTGGGGGGGGGGGGGGAGTGTCGTGAGGGTCCTACCCAGTCTAGGGACTCTTGCTGTGGAATAGGACCCAGCTTGGACTGGCCAACACTAACCTGGACTGCCAAGAGACCCTTCCCCCTCACCCTGCCCCTCCACTTGAGCTCCACCCAGTCCCTGCAGGCAGGGAATTTCCCCGGAGGGGACCAGCCAAGGACCTCCCCTAGGCCGGGTGCATCCCATGTGCTTTCTGGGAAACACGGCTTTTCCCCACAGGAAGGCTCAGATGAGGGCTGGAGTGCTCCAGAACAACCTGGCCGACTCCCAGCCCTTCCCGTGAGCCCTGGAGCCTGATCCCCATGATAGGTCCCAAGGGGGGGGGGCGTGGGACCCCACAGCCTATGACTCCCCATGAGTCACCTCACCTGCATTCCCACCCCCAGCCCTGACTCAGCCTTTCTCAGTAGGCCCTCCAAGGCTGCCACCTCAGAGGGAGGGTAGTCTAGCAGAGTCAGGGTTCTGGCTCTGGCACTCCCACGGAAGCAGGAAGGTGGTGCCCAGACAGGCCCCGGGTCTAGCCTGGGAGCGCTTCGTGCTGTGGTCACTGTGCCCAGACAGTTGGGAGCCCACCACCCAGTCCTGGGGTTCTGGAGGGACGACAGACAGCAGCGACTCAGACTACCATTTTCTGGCATACTCCACCCAGTGCTGGCCAATCAGCCTCCTGCCCAGGGCTAGGCCCACTGGGTCTTGCCAGCTCCCACAGGGGCCATGTGGTGAGGGTCCCAAGGACCAGCCTCACCCGGAGGGACGGTTTCCAGGCACAGACCCGGAAATGGGTTTTTAGCCCGTCCCCAGACCTGACGGGGACCCCACCCCTCACCTCCAACTGGGAATCAAGGCCCATCCCACAACTGGCCTGGGCTCCACAGGAACCTAGCTGGCCTTTGGAACACCCATGCTGGTGTGCCCCCCACAATGGCGACTGGCTGTCCTGCACCAGCGGCAGACGCGCTCAGAGGGAACCCCCACTCCCTCCCTGACTGGACGGGAGGCCAGCGGAAGAGGACACGGGGCCTCCCAGGCAGATCTCCCCCACCCTGTTCTGAGGCATCAGAACCCAGGGCCCCGCTGGCCTCCAGCAAAGTGGACCAGGTCTCCCTCCTCCCTCAAGATGACACCAGCCCCCAACCCATCTCCAGGCCCAGAGGGGACGGAGACTGAGGACAGACACACTTGCCCCACCAGCTTCCTCCGCGGGTGAACGGCACAGAGCAGCTGTGGAGCATCTCGTTTCCAGACAGGTGCCCCTCCGCCCCCTGGGCCAGGCAGGCCACACTGCTGGGGTGGCGGCTCCAAAGGGCCAGGCGGCCCGCCAACACCAGCAGGCTTGGCAGGGGTCTTGTGGGGGTCCCCTGGTGGCACCCAGCCTGGCCCTGCCGCCCCGATTCCCCCTCAGCAGAAGCCTCTGCATGCCCACGCTTTTACGGACACAGGGAAACGTTTGTCTTAAAGAAAAAACAAAGCAACTGAAAAAACCAAGAGCAAAGCAAACCCGACCCCCAGGCCTGGCGGCTCAGAGCTGGCAGGAGCGCTCCTCGGGCACTCAGGGGTGAGCTGTGGGCACCAGCAGGCACCAGCCATGCCTACGTGATGTCCCTCTGCCGCGGCGGCCGGTGCACGTTCCGCACGACGCACTTCACCATCCACTCGATGCCCTCGCGCACCCCTTTGCTGTGGAGACAGTAAGCATGAGGTGGGGCCAGCCCGGCCTCCAGCCCACGGCAGGGAGAGCCCCACTCACCCAGTGAGGGCCGAGCAGGCCTGGGTCAGGCAGTCGCGCCTGCCAATCTTGGAGGTGCAATCACTGAACGCAGTCTTGATGTCGGGGATCGAGAGGCAAGTCTGGGGGAAGGCGAGGCTGTGAGGGGCAAGGTCGCAGGCGCTGCAGATGTCCTGCTCCCGGGGCAGGACGTGGTCTTGGTGGGGAGGGGCTGGGCTCAGGGCTTCTCTGCCTAGGAGAGGCCCTGCAGCGAACAGTCTCAGGAGGAGGAGCAGGTGGCACGGAAGGGCTGTAGGAAAGGGACCGCAGGCGGAAGGAAGCCCGACCCTAGGGCGCCTCTGCTGCAGAATCAGGACACTGCCCTGCAAAGCCCTCTCCACACAGACTGCCACTGAGCATCCACTGGCCAGCTGAGGCGATCCCAAGGGCAGCACACAGGCCAAGATCGGAGCCGACTCTCACCCTGGGACGCCTCTGCGTTTCGTGTCCACCCACGCCAGCGGCAGAGGAATACTGCCCGCCCCCCTGCCTGTGCAGAGAAGGTGCCCCGCATGAGAGGCCCAGGTGCACCTAGAGCACACCTGGCCTGGGAGGTCCAGGACAGGCACCCTGTCCCAGCTGTCAGTGGGACGTGCTTCTGCTGGGGACTGCCCTGTGGGCATGCTGTAGGGAGCTCACCTCAACATCCTGCTTGTTGGCCAGCACCAGGATGGGGACACCGTCCAGTGCCTCACTCGTGACCATCTTCTCTGGAGTGGGCAGAAAGGGGGCAGTGAGCACCCTTGATCTGCCTGTGGCTGCCGAGGCCCACCCACCCCTCCACACCCCATGTGCGCTCTCTCTTGGCCACAGCCCTGCCTGACCTGGCGTGGGCCCCATCTCCCACCAGGGTCAGCTCCAGGCACCTGGGGTGGGCAGACTGGACCTGACCACTTCCCCAGCCCCGAGCCGGGCTGTACCCACCGAATGCTCGCTTGGACTCGGACAGCCTCTCCTCGTCTGTGGAGTCGATGACATAGATGACACCGTGGCACTCCGCGTAGTACTGGGGAGGGGCAGAAAGGGGGTGCTGGGCCACAGGCACTTGGCCACCCCAGGGCCAGCCGCCAACTGGAAGGCCCTTGCGAGGCGCCTTTGGGGGGCAGAAGGTAGGGCAGAGTGAGGCGGCCCTGGAGGCCTTTGGGAACAGCTTGCTGACCTCGGGCAACACTGTCATTTCCCAGGTACCGTGCCCCCAAACCCCACTTCGGCATCTGCTCCTGAAAGCCGCCCACGATCGTCGGTCTGATGGTGGTTGGCGGGGAGGGGGCGGGGGAAGGATAGGGTGTCCCCACGCAGCCCTGGAAGTGGAGGGAGGATGCTAGCCAGATCACAGGCCAGTGTGGACAGCAAGCCGATGGCCATACTGCTCGGGAGCCACGCAACAGCCACCGAATGGAGGGAGGGGAGGCGCCGAGGACCAGACCAGCAGCACTGAGCTCTGCGGGCCGGACTGGGGCAGGAGGCAGTTAGCCCAGGCACGCACACAGCAGCGGCATCAGAGCCCAGGCCTGGGGAAGTGTCACGCGGCAAAGGGAATCTTGACAGATGGACAAAACGGGGCGCGTGGGGGCGGGCCCTTGGAGCGCGGGGCATGGGTGACGCAGTCACACGTTTGGTAAGCCCACGTTCTACCTAATCGAAAAATACAACCCGGAAGCGTCCCCGTCTGGCAAGCAGACAGCAGCATCTCTGCCACTTTGCCCCCAGCTGTCACTAGAGCCCGGAGGCCGGGGACACCCGCACGTTACACGCAACAGGACGCCAGGTGCCAGTTCACGGTCCGCAAGCTGACGACCCCACAGATGCGCAGGCCTGACGGCTCCGGGGAATTCTCAGGGTGTAATGAGGGCAAGCTGAAAGCGACCGCCCCAGCACGAGACAGGCTTCAGCATCCACACTCGCTACAGGAAGCCCGACACGCGTGGCCGTCTGGATCCCGCAGCCCGCAAATCACACAGAAGCAGGGACCTCTGTAGCATACGTGCTAGGTGGTGTGAGGGCTGCAGGCCCGATCTTGCTGCTGAGAGCTGAGAGTTGGCGGGCCCTGCGACAGAGGTCTCCGTAGCAGGAAGGGGTACCGCACGGGGTTCACGGCAAGCCCGGGGAATCCCCTCACAGCCCTCGGGGCGTACGACCTGGCCTGGCAGACGGGTGTAAGGTGATGGCCGACGGCACCGGGAGCAATGGAGCTGGGCACTGGGGGCTGAGCAGGGGTAGGACTGGGGGCACAGTGGGCTGCCTCCGCCCCACGGCACCCTGATGGCAGTGTCACCCATGACCGCACGACGGAGAGCTTTCGGGTGTGGCCTGGAGAGAGGGAAGCTAGAAGGGCCCCTGTGGCAGGCACGGGCAGTCCGCCAGTCTTGTTTGCGTGCAGCCCGAGGCTGGTACGTGGACCCAGGGACGAAACGATGGCCACCCCAATACAGTGCCAAGGTGTCAGACTGTGCAGGGGACCAGGCCCCAGGACAAGTGTCTAGGAAGGGGCGGGGGTGGCAGGAGCTCTACTTCCCATCCATCCTGGTGACCCACAGGGGACCCTGCTGCCCATCCTCACAGCTCTGGGCCCTACAGGGTTGGGGATGTGGTCACCACCAAGGCTCCCCGTTCCCTAGGGCCCAGCCAGAGACCTGCTAAGTCACAAACCCCGGTTGTCTCCTGGGCATGTTGGACAACTCGCGTTCAGGAGCCAGCAGAGACCCCACGCTGGCGGGGATAATGGACACTATCAGCGGGAGGCAGGGCACCCGCTCCACAGGGAGGCCGGAAAGCTCATGAAGAACCTAGTAGGGTCAGCCACCAGGGGCGCAGACTCTTGTGACGAGCCACACCATCAGCACGAGCAGTAGCTGGAGTGGGGGACGCTGCCAGCCGCAGAGCCTCCTCTCTCTCTCTCTTCCCGCCTGGCAGAGCTACGCCCACCTCAGGGCATGAGTGCTAAGCGGTGCACGGTGGGCCGTGGTCCAGGAGCCCAGGGGCAGGCAGCGCACCCAGCGGATGAGCCCGTGGGTTCCTGCGGCGCCCACTTTAACCCACCAAGAGCCACCTTACCAAGTCATAGCTGCCCAAGGCAGCCCATGTGGTGACCCACGAGGCCGTATGAGTCCCAGTCGGCTTGGCCTGATGTGGGAGGGCTGTGAGGAAGGAACTCTCCTGCCGGGCTCCCTGCTGGCCCGGCCACCTGAGCTGGCCCTTCCCCTCCCCAGACCCGCATTAGCCCAGCTCCCATCTCAGGTGCTGGCCCTCAACACACATCCTGTGCCCCAACATCTGTCTCAGCGTCTGCTCCTGAGACCCTGGCCTGCGACACAGTGTCAGGAATATGGGTCTTGGTTCAGAAGAGCAGGCCCCGGCTTCACTCTGCTTCAGTGACCTTAAATAGCCAGAGAACCTGTTGGTGACCTTCCGGCCACGGGAGGGAAGTCGGAACAGAGGAGACACTTTAGAGGAAAGCCAGGAAAAGGTGACCGGGTACCAGGATCTAGACGCTAGTTCTAAAGACACGGATGACTAACGAGAGTGCAGATGAGCGTGTCCGTGCCCCTGGAACTGGGGCAGGCACATCTGTGCCCCGCGCATCGGCTGCACCAAATCCACTGTACCAATCCACCAGGAGGGGGCCGCCTGAGGGAGAGGCTAGGTCTGTCCTGCTCGCTGCTGGACCCCAGTGCCTGGCACAGGGCGAGCTGAAGACAGACCTCAGGGCTGGGGTGTGCGGGAAAAGCAGCACGGCACCGGGGCCCTGGAAACACCCCAAAACCTCATCAAGAAAAAAGGCAGCTGTTAAAGGCCTCTGAAAACATCCTCCCCTAATGGGGAAGAGGCCACCACAGAGGCCAGGTCCCAAGCTACAACTGAGGGAAAGGGCCCGAGCAGAGGGACTCAGCCCCAGCGGTGAAGCGGAGTGTCCTGCTGTCATCGTACCTCCCCCACACCTGTTTCCTGGCCAGCTTTCGTCTTGTCCTGTGGTAGCAGCAACATCTCCAAGTCAAAGGGAATCAAGTACATCCTTGCTCTTGGGGGAAGGACTCGGGAGCTGGGATAGGATGGCGGGGGGGGGGGGGCGGGGGGGAAGCCCGGGGAACAAAGCGGGTGACAAAGCTACCAACAACAAAGAAAAAAGGGGAGTCTGAGGCCTTACGAGGAAAAGAAGCGGCCAAGGGGTGTCACCGGGGGAGAAACGGCCTGAGAGCAGGCAGTGCGTGGCCAAGGGCCCTACACAGCGTTTATCTTACCTTGTCCCACAGAGACTGCAGCTCTTCCTGGCCCCCCAAGTCCCAGAACATGAGGCGAGCCTTTCCCACGTCCACAGTGCCGACTGGGGAGAAAAGAAGACGGATGAAGCTGCGTGTCCTGGGTCCCTGACGTGCCGCCTGCCAGCTCCAGGAGAGGAACGAGCCACTCTGGTGCTCCCCCACCATCTGCCCAGTGCGAACTGGGATAAAAGCCTCACGTGGCCCTGCTCATCTGCCGGCTGGCCTGCGGACATCACAGCATCCTCAGGGATCTGCCCCACAAACCCACAGCCTGAGGGACCCCCTTACTGTTCAGACCCACGGTGGTAGTGATTTTGGATAGGCTCATCCCCTTGTAGTTCTTGTTAAACCGGGTTTTTGACTGCTCCAAGAACGTCTGACGAGAGAGACAGACAGACAGACAGCAGGTAAGGACTGGGATCCTTTCCAGTCTATTTCCCAAACATCCCTTCTTGGGCCTTTTCCTTGAGAACAAAGCAGAACGGAACAGTGTTTTTGCTTCTAAAGCAGCTGGAGAGGACTCTGGACAGTAAACACACAGCTCCAGGTACACCACCACAAGGACCACGGAGGGGGTGGTGACAGAGGGACGGGCACACACCGTCTTGCCGGCATTGTCCAGGCCCAGGATCAGGATGCAGTACTCGTCCTTCTGGAACATGTACTTGTACAGGCCCGACAGCAGCGTGTACATCCTGCCCTGGGCACCCGGAGAGACGCGTCACACGGGGCGAGCGGCGGCCGGGCCCGACCCCTCCCCTTCCGTGTACGGCCGCCGCACTCGCCAAGTCCGGCGCCCCCTCCCGTGGCGGCCCCCCTCCCCCTCCCCGGCCCTCGGCCCTCAGAAGACAGGTCCGGTCCCGGTCTGCGTCCCGGCGGTGACGTCAGGCTCCCCCGAGCCCCAGGACGCCCCGCCCCCGGTCTGGGCCACCTCGGAGGCGGCGCGCTGCCGGGCAGCCAGCAGGTGCGGGCCCGCCCTCCAGAAGTGGCGGCCGCGCGGGGATGGCGGGGCGGCGGCGGCCCCCGTGAGGCCGCACGGCCGGCAGGTGGCGCGGAACGACCGCAGGGGGGGGAGGCCGCCCGGGCCCCACGCCCCCGGCCTCCGCCGCGCAGCTCCGACACCGGGTCTCGGGCTCGCGAGCCGGCCGACACGCCGACCGCGAGTCCCCCGCCGCGCCCTCGGGCCCGGGCGGGCGGCAACCAGCCCCGCGGCCTACCTCGCGCCCGTCCGGGCCGCGGAACCGCCGCACGCCTGACCCCGCAGACCCGCGCTGACCCCGCGCTGACCTCGCGCGGCGCCCGACGGGAGGCAGGCCGGCGGCTCGGGTAGGGCGGAGCCGTCCCGGCGGCCCCCGCGCGCCTCATCCCGGCGGTCTCCGCGCCAGGCACTTCCGGCGGCGGCGGCGGCTTTCGGGAGGAAGTGCCGGTGGGCTGCGAGAGCGGAAGCGGTGCGCTGGCCGCTCTAGCCGGTGAGGCCCGCGGGGTCTCTATGGCTGCGGCCGGGAAGCCCGCGCGGAGGCGGAGGCGGAGGGGCCCCGCCTGGGCGAGGGGGCGCGATCTGGGGCGACAGGGCCGGGGCCCGAGGTGACAGGGCGAGCGGAGGCGGGCTGGGGCCGGGGAGGCCGGGGGTGGGGGGGGGCGGGGGAGAGGGGTGACCTGGGGGGCGGGGCCGGGGAGCGCCGGGCGCGGAGGGAGGGGAGCCGAGGCCGCGGGGCCAGCGGCTTTTCCACTCGGAGCTGATGGCCTTGCGGCCCTTTTTCTCGTCCCCCAAACGGGAGGGAGAATAGCAGGCTGCGGTGAGGACTGCGGAGTGCAGCTGTCGGCGCAGGGCGCGGCGTCGGCCCCGCAGGGGTAGCCCGGCAATAAGGGCGGCAGGTCCGGGACCCCTCGGCTTGTGTTCCTTGCAGCTCTGAGGCCCCGAGGACGCGCCCCTGCCTTCGTTCCGTCCGGGATGGACGAGGAGAGCCTGCAGACCGCCCTGCGGACCTATGACGCCCAGCTGCAGCAGGTGGAGCTGGCTCTGGGAGCCGGCCTGGATCCCTCGGAGCTGGCCGACCTGCGCCAGCTGCAGGGGGACCTGAAGGAGCTGATCGAGCTCACCGAGGCCAGCCTGGTGTCCGTCAGGAAGAGCAAGCTGCTGGCCACGTTGGACGGAGAGCACCCAGCCCGGGGCGATGCCGAGTACCTGGCTTTCCAGGAGGCCGTTGCTGAGGGGGCGCAGGGGTCTGTAGCCCCCAGGGCAGAGCCGGAGACGGCTCCTGAAGGGGAGGCCAGGCCGGAACCCAGCAGGCCTGGGCAGGAGGAGGGAGAGGGAGAGGGAGAGGACGAGGAGGAGGAAGAGTGGAGTGGAAGGAAGGTGAACGCCCCCTACTACAGCTCCTGGGGCACCCTGGAGTACCACAACGCCATGATTGTGGGCGCAGAGGAGGCGGACGACGGCTCGGCGGGCGTGCGGGTCCTTTACCTCTACCCCACTCACAAGTCTCTGAAGCCCTGCCCGTTCTTCTTGGAGGGCAAGTGCCGCTTCCAGGAGAACTGCAGGTAAAGCCTTTGCATCTGGGGGCCCACGGAGTGGGGGAGGAGGGGCAGGCTCAGGGTCACACTGGGTCCTCTGCCCGCAGGGTGCCGACAGAGAGAGGGCTTTGGGGGCCGGTGGATTCTCACAGCCGTGTCCTTGTTTACGTGCCCCCTGGATTTCCGTGGGCAGATGGGGAAGTGTGGCAGGGCTTACCTTGCAAAGAACGGCCCCCCACCTGCCGCTGGTTGTGTTCAGAGCGAAGCCCGCTGCAGCACAGGTCCCCGCCAGCGCCCCGGCTCTGCCACCCAGCCTCCTGGGTAGCTGGCGTTTGCCAGTCTGCTTCAGCGCTTTTCCCTGTGCTGTGTGGCTTTATCTGGCTTGTCTCAAAGCGGATTCTAGAAGTTACTGGTTTTTTCACCTATGAACGTTTAAGGACGTACCCCAACAAGATTGTCAGTCACGTTTTGTTTACGTTGAAGTTTCCGTGGCTGTCGGAACGACGTCTTCTGTTTCTTAAGTGTGTAACTTTGCCTTTGCTCCTTTTTACTTTGTCTTTGGAAGGAACATCTGCTGAAATCTTTGGCAGGTAATTTTCTTTTTTAGTCAGTAGCACGGAGACACCGTTCCTAGGTCCTCGGTTGGCGTCTTTCCTTGTAGGCTGCCGCTGGGCCCATAGCGTTATCTGGCACATTTTTCCTTGCTTCTTTTTTTCTCTAAGTTTTACTGAAGCGTAGCTTATGTACAGAAGGGCGCGTCCACCGTAGGTGTGCCCGATGAGCGTGCGTGGAGTGGACGCACCCACGTGCTGGGGAGCAAGTGGGTCAAGGAGCAGAGCAGTGAGCCCTCTGACCTCTCTGCCGTTAGTCCCTCTGGGGCACCTCCACGCCCCTGGCGACGCATCCGGGCGCTGCTTCCTCTGGGCCAGGCCCTGGTCCCAGACTTCCGCGTGCGTGAACTCATCCGTACAGCAGCCCTGCGAGGTGGGCCCTGCAGTGGCCGAGGTTGCCGGGCTCGGGGAGGTGGCGCGGGAGCCTGCGCCGGGGGACAGGCCAGCTCTGAGATGGCCCCTAGGTGCCGTACCTTCCCAAGCTGCTGCTGCATTAGCTTTAGGCCTAACGCGTCCCGCAACAGCGCTCGCCTCCACCTAGGAGCAATCAGCTATTTTCTCGCGTTTCCTTTGCGTTTTTAAAAGTGATATAAAATGGGTAGAGTTGAAGCACCCTTTGGCTCCCCACTCTGTTACTGCCCCCTCCCCACCCCAGGGGGCTGTCATCCTCACAACTCCATCGTGTTTCTGGTGTGTGTGCTTCACAGATGCGAGCGTATATGCGAAGGCTGCATATTTGTGCTGTTTTTTTTCTTTTAATGTTTAATACACACGTGTTTAACGTTTATTTTGGGAAGAGAGAAGGAGACACAGAACCCGAAGCAGGGTCCAGGCTCTGCACTGACAGCACAGAGCCCGTCGAGGGGCTCAAACCCACGAACCGTGAGCTTATGACCTGAGCCGAAGTCAGAGGCTTAACACACTGAGCCCCCCAGGCACCCCATATTTGTGCTGTTTTTAAAACAAGTGTATCACGCGGTGTGGTTCATTTTGTAATTGGCTTTGTTCACTAGGCACGTTTGTGAGGGGCATCTATATTGGTGTTTACAGAGCTGTCTGGTAACTGCTATTTTTTCTTGTGAAATGCTACATTTTATTTATTCTGTTTCCTTCGGGGTGTTTTCCAGTTTTTATTTATACAAACAACTGGCTGTGAACATCTCAGTGTCTTCTCTGTTCCTGCTGAGAATTTCCCCAGGACGTGACGTCGCCGGGGTGCAGAGTACATGCAGTTTCTGGTCCCAGGTGTCCCAGTCCTTTTCTTTAGTCTTCTCTATAACCACCGGTGGGAACATTATCCGACTTGCAGATTCCTGCCCGCTGAAAGCTGGGAAAACGGTATCATGATTGGATTTGTATTTCCTAGATGCTAGTGAGGTAGAGTAGCTTTCGATAATGTTTGTTGTAACTTAGTCTCTATGTTTCGATCTCCTCTGTAAAACGGAAAGGAGAACTGGTTTTCACAGTGGTTCGGAGAATGAAAGACGTCAATGTGTGCAAAGAGTGTAAGATAGCACGTCACACGTTGTAAGTTCAGAGTGGGTATAAACTTTCATCTTGCCGCAAAATAAAATCAGACGTGGGAAGTAAATTCATAGCCTGGGGATTGCTGTAGCCCCCTGGCCATCACCACTCAGTGAGAACTGCCACCACCCCCGAGGCCCCTCCGTGCACCTCAAACCAGACATGGCCTGCTCTCAACTACAAAAATCACCACTCTTCCAGACTTTTATTACAATCACCTCTCTGTGTTCCTTAGGGCTCATCACTCAAGTGTAGCTGTTTCGTAAGTGCCCTAGTGTAGTCTCGCTCACTAAGCTGCCGTGTCTGAATCTGGCTGTCCACACCTTTCTGCCTGCCTTTCCTGGCCTCACAGTGTATTGAGGGAGTGGGCCCTTTGCCCCGTCGCTGAACACCCCTGGTGGGGTCCAGCACGTCCCTCTGCGAGCGGGCAGCTGCAGCCGGGGACCATACGCAGGCTCACGCCCTTTGGCAAGACAGCGTGTACGGTTCTTTCATCAGGAGCTACTTGCTGCCTCATGTGGTGACATTCGCAGTGATCGATCCCTTGGTGATAAGTGCCTAATCCACTGATGTGGTGGGGATTGCAAAGTAGACATCTTTCAGTCCATTTGCATTTATTACCTTTAAAGAGGCTTTCCGTCGTCTGTGGTTTGGCTACCCAAGTGTTAACAGTTCACATAGGAAATGCAGGACAAATGCTGGATTTTCCTGTTTGATTTCTTTCTTTCTTTCTTTCTTTCTTTCTTTCTCTTTCTTTTTTTCTTTCTTTTTTCTTTCTTTCTCTTTCTTTCTTTCTTTCTTTCTTTCTTTCTTTCTTTAGTGTATTTGAAACCAAGTTAATAACATAATAGTGTATTAATGGTTTCAGGAGTAGAATTTAGTGATTCATCGTTTACGTACAACACCCAGTGCTCACCCCAACAAGTGTCCTCTTTTTTTTTTTTAATTTTTCTTAATGTTTATTTTTGAGAGAAAGAGAGAGCACAAGCAGGGGAAGGGCAGAGAGAGAGGGAGACACAGAATCTGAAGCAGGTTCCAGGCTGTGAGCTGTCAGCACAGAGCCCAGCAAGAGGCTTTAACTCACAAACCGTGAGATCATGACCTGAGCCGAAGTCGGACGCTTAACTGATTGAACCACCCAGGCATCTCCAACAAGTGTCCTTCCTCCTTAATGCCCATCATCCCCTTTAGCCCATCACCCCACCACCTCCCAGCCAGCAACCCTCAGTTTGTTCTCTGTATTTAAGAGTCTCTTATGGCTTGCTTCCTGCTGTTTTTATCTTATTTTTCCTTCCCTTCCCTATGTTTATGTGTTGTGTGTCTTAAATTTCACCTATAAGTGAAATTGTATGATATTGGTCTTCTCTGATTTATATTGCTTAGCACAATATGTTGTAGTTCCATCCACGTTGTTGCAAGTGGCAAGATTTCATTCTTTTTCATCGCTGAGTAATGTTCCATTGGGTATATATACGTATACCACATTGTCTTTATCCGTTCACCAGTCTGTGGACATTTGGGCTCTTTCCCTACTTTGGCTATTGTCAATAGTGCTGCTGTAAACATTGGGGTGCATGTGCCCCTTCGAATCAGCATCCTGTATCCTTTGGATAAATTCCTAGTAGTGTCATTGCTGGGTCATAGGGTAGTTCTGTTTAGTTTTTTGAGGACCCTCCATCCTGTTTTCCAGAGTGGCTGCACGAGCTTGCATTGCCACCGACAATGCAAAAGAGATCCTCTCTCTCTCTGCATCCTCACCAACATCTGTTGTTGCCTGAGTTGTTAACGTTAGTCATTCTGACAGGGGTGAGGTGGTATCTCATTGCGGTTTTGATGTGTATTTCCCTGGTCATGAATGACGTTGAGCATCTTTTCGTGTGTCTGTTGGCCACCTGAATGTCTTCTTTGGAGAAGTGTCTGTTCATGTCTTTGCCCATTTCTCCAATGGATTATTTGTTTTCTGGGTGTTGGGTTTGATGAGTTCTTTATGGATTTTGGATACCAGCCCTTTATCTGATATGTCGTTTGCAAATATCTTCTCCCATTCTGTCGGTTGCCATTTAGTTTTGCTGATTGTTTCCTTCCCTGTGCAGAAGCTTTTTATCTTGATGAGGTCCCAGTAGTTCATTTTTGCTTTTGTTTCCCTTGCCTCCGGAGACGTGTTGAGTAAGAAGTTGCTGCGGCCGAAGTCAAAGAGGTTTTTTTCCTGCTTTCTCCTCGAGGATTTTGATGGCTTTCTGTCTTACGTTTGGGTCTTTCATCCATTTTGAGTTTATGTTTGTGTCTGGTGTAAGAAAGTGGCCCAGGTTCATTCTTCATGTCACTGTCCAGTTTTCCCAGCACCAGTTGCGGAAGAGACTGTCTTTATTCCATTGGATATTCTTTCCTGCTTTGCCAAAGATTAGTTGGCCATATGTTTGTAGGTCCATTTCTGGGTTCTCTATTCTGTTCCTGTTTTCTTTACATAGTTTCCAAGATAACGAGTTGGTTTTCTTTCATGGTGAGAAAGTAATAAATTAGGTTTAAAAAAAAATATTTCCAGGGGCGTCTGGGCGGCTCAGTTGGTTGAGCATCTGACTTGGTTTCAGCTCAGGTCATGATCTCACAGTTTTGTGGGTTTCAAGCCCCACATCAGGTTCTACACTGGCAGCCCAGAGCCTGCTTGGGATTCTCTGTCTCCTTTCTCTCTGCCCCTGCCCCACTTGCACTGTCTCTGTCTCTCTCAGAATAAATAAACTTAAAAAGATGCTTTTAAAATATTTCCAGTGTCTTTATGGACTCATGGATTTCAATATATTTGACAGATTTCAATCTCTTGAGATTCTGATCCTTATTGAGATTCAAGCTGTCCCATCTGGAATCAATGACATCTCCAAGAAGCCCTGGCTTTGTTTTTTTCTTTTCCTTTTCTCTTCTTTTCTTTTCTTTTTCTTTTCTTTTTTTTTTTTTTTTTTGAGAGAGAGAGAGGGCGCAAGTGATCGAGGGGCAGAGAGAGAAGTGGGGCTCACCCGGGGCTCATGTTTTACACGAAGCAGGGCTTGTGTTCACCCAAAGTGGGGCTCGAGCTCACCCGACATGGGGCTGAAACTCATGAACCATGAGATCATGACCTGAGCTGAAGTCGGATGCTTAACCGACTGAGCCACCCCGGTGCCCAGCCCTGGTTTCCTTTAATGGGAGATGGTTTTGCAAGACAGTGCAAGCACTGGGATACTCGTTGTTACTGGGCAGTCATTGTCCTGGGTCTTTTCAGTACACAGAGCTAAGAAGTCTAGGTGAACGTGTGCGTCTGCGTGTATAAGCGTGTGTGTGCACACGCCATGCACCTATTTTTTAAGGACAGAATACCTTGTGAATTCATACTCCTCTTTCCAATTCAGATCAGGACTGTGGCATTTTTACTTGATCTTTTCTGGACCACATCTTTATTTCCTTCTCTGGTTCTCAAGGGCATGGCGGACCCTAGATGTCCCATCCGGACTTCTTGGTTTCATCTTGTCTTACACACGTGACACTGAGAGTCACAACAGCCTCTCTTTGGTAGGATGACTGACGACTACCTCGTGTGGTCCTACCGTGTCCGACCACACAGTGTCCCGTGCCATCATCTTCCTCTTACACTCAGCCGTAGTTCTAGAAAGAATTGCGTGTTTCATGCTCACCAGCATCCCACATGTTGGTGTCTTTCTAGTCAGTTTGGTTGTCTGAGGCTCATTTTCTATTAGATTCCTCAGGATGGGCTCACGGGAATAACATTCCCAGAGATCTGGCACGCTGATAAATTTTTGTTTGTGTCTTTTAGTCTTTTTTTTTTTTAATGTTTTTATTTATTTTTGAAGGAGACAGAGACAGAGCATGATCTGGGGAGGAGCAGAGAGAGAGGGAGACATAGAACCTGAAGCAGGCTCCAGGCTCTGAGCTGTCAGCACAGACCTGACCCGGGGCTCGAACTCACAAAACTGTGAGATCATGACCTGAGCCGAAGTCAGACGCTTAACTGACTGAGCCACCCAGGCACCCCTGTGTCTTTTAGTCTTGAAGATGAGTTTCGTTGGATATGAAATGCTCAGCTTGCACAACTTCCTTTGAGTGTCTTAAATATGTTACTCTGTTTTCTTGTTACATGAGGTATTGTTGAAAAGCTTAATAGTGATCTGACTTTATTTCCTTTATAAATCACATGCTCTAATAGTGTAAGGTAAGGGTCCAATTTCATTTTTTTGTATGTGGATGTCGCTTTTCCAGCGCTATTTGTGGAAAAGACTGGTCTTTCCCCATTGAGTGGTCGTGACCCGCTTGTTGAAAATCCATCGATTATGCACGTGAGGGGTTACTTCTGAGCTCTGTCTCCTGTTTCATCTGTCTGTACGTCTGTGTTTAGGACAGCGCTGCCTTGTTGTGATTGAGCTTTGAAATCAGGAAGTGGTAGTTCTCCAACATTTGCTCTGTTTTTCGGGATTCTTTTGGGTATCGAAGATCCTTTGCAATTACATGTGAATTTTGGTATTTATTTGTTTATTTTTAACTTTATTTGTGAAAGAACATGCGTGTGTGTGTGTGTGTGCAAGCAGGGGAGGAGCAGAGGGAGAGAGAGAGAGAGAGAGAGAGAGAGAATCTTACGCAGGCTCCATGCTCAGTGCATGTTCCGTCCCCAGACCCCAGGATCGTGACCTGTGCCAAAATCCAGAGTCAGACGTTCAACCGACTGAACCACCCAAGCGCCTCTAAGGCTTCACTCGCATCCAGCACAGAGCCCGACACAGGGCTTGAACTTGACCTTGAGATCAAGTCCCTGAGCTGAGATCAAAAGTCAAATGCTTAACCTACTGAGCCACCCAGGCGCCCCCATATCAATTTTAAAATCAGCTTGTCTGTTTCTGCATAAAAGACCATTGGGATTTTCATAGGGATGTATGGAAACCGCGGATCAGTTTGGGGACTGTTGCCATCCTGACAGTTTTAAGTCTTCTGACCATGAACATGGGATGTCTTTCTATTTATTTAAGTGTTCTTTTATTTCAACAGTGTTGTATAGTTTTCAGATTTTGGTCAAATTTATTTCAAAGTACTTTGTTCATTTTGATGACATTATAAATGA
Organism: Lynx canadensis; assembly: GCF_007474595.2. Classification (NCBI taxonomy): domain Eukaryota; kingdom Metazoa; phylum Chordata; class Mammalia; order Carnivora; family Felidae; genus Lynx; species Lynx canadensis. Next base: position 464,684 of record NC_044305.1, on the reverse strand, counting down.
AACTTCCATTTTTTTTTTAATTAAAAAAAATTTTTTTAAGTTTTACTTATTTAAGTAACGTCTACACCCAACGTGGGGCTAAAACTCATGACCCCGAGATCCAGAGTCACATGCTCTTCTGATTGAGCCCAGCAGGTACCGCTATTAATTTCATTTTTATTATTTTTGTGTGTGTGTGAAAGAGCACTCACGAGTTGGGGAGGAGCAGAGAGACAGAGAGAGAGCGAGAGAGCGAGAGCGAGAGCGAGAGAGAGAGAGAGAGAGAGAGAATCTTAAGCAGGCTCCACACTCAGCACAGAACCCAGTGCAGGGCTTGATCTCATGACTGTGAGATCAGGACCTGAACCAAAATTGAGAGTCGGCTGCTTAACCGACTAAGCTACCCAGGCGCCCCAGATTTCGTTTTTAGATTGCTCATTGCTAGTATATTAAAATACAACTGATTTTTGTATGTTGATCTTGTGATATTGCTGAATTCATTTATTAGCCCTAATAGGACTTTCTATGGATTACTTAGGATTTTCCTCTTTAATTTAAAGTTTTGTTTTTTTTTTTAAGTTTATATATTTGTTTTTGAGAGGGAGGGAGGGAGGGGCAGAGAGGAGGGAGAAAGAGAGTCCCAAGCAGACTCCACGCCATCAGCACACAGCCCAGCTCAGGGCTTGAACTCACAAATTGTGACATCATGACCTGAGCTGAAATCAAGAGTCAGATGCTTAACCAACTGAGCCACGCAGGCTCATCCCCTATTTAGGGTTTTCTATACAGATATTCCTCCACTTTTCAAAAGTTCACGTTACACCACTTTTTATGAAAAATCTACATTAGTAACTTTCAACATATTGTCATCGTTGGACCCAAAATAAGTCTCTTACAGATAGCATAGAATTTGATGATTCTTTTTACCCATTTTTCCAGTTTTGCCTTTGAATTAGAGTTTACCTCACTTACATTTAAAGTGGTTAGGGGTGGGGCGCCTGGGTGGCGCAGTCGGTTAAGCGTCCGACTTCAGCCAGGTCACGATCTCGCGGTCCGTGAGTTCGAGCCCCGCGTCGGGCTCTGGGCTGATGGCTCAGAGCCTGGAGCCTGTTTCCGATTCTGTGTCTCCCTCTCTCTCTGCCCCTCCCCCGTTCATGCTCTGCCTCTCTCTGTCCCAAAAATAAATAAACGTTGAAAAAAAAAAATAAAATAAAGTGGTTAGGGGCGCCTGGGTGGCTCAGTCGGTTAAGCGTCCGACTTCAGCTCAGGTCACGATCTCGCGGTTCGTGAGTTCGAGCCCCGCGTCGGGCTCTGGGCTGATGGCTCAGAGCCTGGAGCCTGCTTCCGATTCTGTGTCTCCCTCTCTCTCTGCCCCTCCCCCGTTCATGCTCTGTCTCTCTCTGTCCCAAACATAAATAAACGTTAAAAAAAAAAAATTAAAAAAAAAAATAAAGCGGTTACTGATGGGTGGCTGGGTAGCTCTGTTGGTTGAACAGTTGACTCTGGATTTCGGTTCAGGTCATGATCTCGCGTGGTTCATGGGTTCGAGCCCCGCATCGGGCTCTGTGTTGACAGCTCAGAGCTTGGAGCCTGCTTCAGATTCTGTGTCTCCCTCTCTCTCTGCCCCATCCCCACTCATGCTCTGTCTCTCTCTCGCCTTCAAAAATAAATAAAAACATTAAAAATTTTTAAAAAATATAAGTAAATAAGCATTTAAAAAATTACAAAAAGTTATTTTAGAAATTAAAAATAAGTAAAGTGGTTACTGATGGGGAAAGACATCTCGGTCATTTTGTTCTTTGTTTTCTTCTCTTTTTGTTTTTAGAGATTTTATTTTTAACCAATCTCTACACCCAACGTGGGGCTCAAACTCCCAACCCTGAGATCAAGAGTCACACATCCCTCTGGTTGAGTCAGCCCGTCACCTCCTTCTGTGTTTGCTGTAGGCCTTCTTTCTGCGTTTGCTTCTCACTGCCTCCGTTACTGTTTTCCTCAGCAACATCGGCTTGTACGTTTACCCACGTAGTGGCCTGTGTCAGCGTTCGCATGGCTTGAGTTACCGTCTCGTGTCCTTTTGCTTTGGTCTGAAGGACCCACACGGGCACCCCTTGTGGGGCAGGTCTGTTAGCAGCAGACTCCCTTAGCTTTTGTTTATATGGGAATGTCTTAATTTCTCTTTTGAAGGATAGTTTTGCCAGAGATAGAATTTTGGTTGACAGGTGGTTGTTTTTTTCTTTCAGGACTTTAAATCTGTCCTCCCGCTGCCTCTTGGCCTCCATTGCTTCTGATGAGAAATTGGCAGTTAGCCTTCCTAAAGATCCCTTGTACCTGAGGAGTGCCTTCTCTTTTGCTGTTTTCAGGATTTTTTCTTTGTCTTTGGGTTTAAGGAACCATAGCTCTAACGGGGTTTTAGTAATGTGGTGAGATGTGAGGGAGGGAAGCAGTCCGCGGTCCTCCAACCAGATCCCGGTGCCTCTGGATCATGACCCTCACCCCCCACCCCCGTCAGGTGGGGCAGGGTGGCCAGACTGGGCTGGATTTGGGCGTTTCCCTGACCTCCTGTGCAGTTAGGCTCTGGTTCGCCAGTCTCCCTTGAGGATGGGCCTTGTTTGGAAGAGCCAGTGCTCTGAGGTTTTCAGAATATGCCCCCTTCCCCTCCCTCTGCTGGGGCACAAGACGAGTTTTCTCCAGTCTTCACCCGAGTAAAAGCCACAAACTCTGGAGGCTTCAACTCAGACTTGTCCACACCCAGCCACAGTGAAGGTTGTCTTTCTACTTCCGGGTCCTGCCGTGGTGACTGCTGGCGGGTCACTGGTCTGCTGAGTGGTGATTCTCCACATTCACCTTTTGGCCTCCAGTTTGGCATAGCAGTTTGCTGCGTGACCTCACCTCTCTTGCGGATCTAAGAAGAGTTCTTGAATTTTGGTTTGTTCGGCCTTTCACCTTTGGTTGGAGCAAAGGGGCAACTCCCCAGCTCCTGACGTGCAGACCGGAAGCCAGGGGTGTCTGGTCCGATGAGGGTTTCATTTCGGCAGTTGACTTCCCAGCTCTGCAGATTCTCCTTCCTCCCTTTTACACACTTTGCGTTTACGTTTCAAGAATCAGTTTCCTGAATCACCTTCATACGTTTCTAGTTAGTTCTTGGAACATACGCTATCTGTGTTGAGGTCTTTGCCGCATTCAGCACTTAGGCCCACTCGGGTTCTCTTAAACCTGCTTTTGTTCCTAACTGTGGGTCACACCTTGCTGTTTGTTTGCGTGTCTCGCAAGTTTTATTGAAAACTGTTCGTTTCAGGTAATACGTTGTAGCAACTCTGGACTCTGAATCATCTTCCTCAGTATTTTGTTTCATTTTAGTATGTTTTCTGGGCCCGCGTTACAGAGTCTGCCCCTCATAGGGTGCAGCCTCTGATACCGCTATTCAGATCTCTTAATATGTGTTTCCTTTTTAGCCTGGCTCTTTGGGAGTCACTGCTGTGTCTGCACAGCTTAGTGGCCAGCCAGTGATTTGGGCAGAAGTTATTCTCCAGCACTCTTGCCAAGGAGGCTTCTCCCCATCAGTCAGTCAACTTATGTGGGCTGGGGCGGGGGGCACATCCATAGTTCAGCCAGCCCCCAGTCTCTCTCTGTTTCCACTTAGCCGTGGCGTCTCTTGGAGCCCCTGATACGCGCACATCGTTTCCGAGAGAATCGGGGATGCTCGCGGGTGGAGCCCTTCTGTGGTTCTTTCGTGTTCAGGGTCTCTACATCCCTGGTAAATACCTCCCTGTGACACACCAGTGCCCGCTCCACCCGGGCTCCCAGCACGAGCCATCGGTGTTCTCTACTGGTGTTCCGGGCCCTGGGTCTCTGCCCCTGTCGCGCTTCCGCCCCAGGGGCAAGCAAGAGGCAGCCCCCATGGCGAAGGCACAGGCGCTCCCTGCTCCCTTTCCGCCCCAAAGTGGGTGTTTCCTCAACTATGACAACTTATCCGTGTGTCATCCGTTTCGTTTCATTTCCAGAGCTCTGAAGCTGTGAGTTTTGACAATGTCGCTGAGGTTTAGCCTTGTTTTTCTATACTTGGCCACGGCTGGAACCAGAACCTTCCTTATGTTCTACATGCTTGTTTTCAGGTTCAAGTGTTAGGTATTCTGGAATGTATTCCTGTGAATGTTGTGATGTAGGAGATTGAGTTGGGTTTTTTATGTGGGAAGCCAATTTCTAATCTTTTCCTTATGAAACCAGCCATCCCTCCTTTGATGCCTTGTGTGTGGCTCTTTGCCCGTCACACAGAAAGCTGTGTGCACGGTGCTCTTTTCCATTCCATCCATCAGCTTGACCATTCTTCTCTTAGTTTTAAATTCACATTTGTGGATATGCCAGTCACTACTCCCTGGGGTTAGAAATTTAGGTCATTTCCAGGGCACCTGGGTGGCTCAGTCGGTCGAACATCTGACTCTTGGTTTTGCCCCGGGTCATGATCTCAGGGTCGTGGGCTCCGTGTTGGACCTGCTTAGGATTCTCTCCCTCTGCCCCTCTCCCCCGCTGGCATGCTCTCTATCTCTAAAATAAAAACTTAAAAAAAAAAAAATGTAGGTTATTTCCAAGTCTTTTGTATTTGGTTAACATCTTTTGGGGCACATCGTTGCATACTTTCATTATTATTTTTCTAGAATCATTTCCTAGAACCACTTTCCCAGGTTAAGGAGTGTACCGAATTTTCAGGCTTCTGTTATCACTGGAGAGTCCTGCGGAAAAGTGTAATTGGTGGTGTCCATGGGTGTGTGTGTGTGCGTGTGTGTTGAAGTGGGTATTTAGTTGGATTCAGTGGGGTTTGTTAACACACTGCGTCCTTCTCAGTTGAGGAAGGGTGTTCAAGCGGAGTCACTTCTGCAGTACGTTTGGGGCCCGGCCTTGCAACTGCACTCGGTCATTGGCAGTGTCCTGAGGGCCTGAGGACGGTCCAGGATGAGAAGGAGCTGCCTGGAATCCCGCAGGGAGGTGTCTGCGGCCATCTTTGCCCACCCCTTCCTTGCCGTTCCCTCTGTCACTGCCGATTCCTGCCCGGAAGGACTGCCACGTGTCACCGAGTAAATGCCAGTCCTTGATTGCTTTTGTAGGGTTACAACTGTTTCCTCTTTGAAATGCCGGCACAGTAGAGTGGATGTGTGGTTGTCTTTCATGCCTTTATTTGGCAGAGTTGAAGCTTGTAGTCCTTTGTCCCCACGGTTCTTCCTCTCTCCTCCTCCTCCTCCTCTCTTCCCCTCCCCTCCCTCTCTCGGTTTTGGTTTTAATCTCACTGTTAACTGATAACTAAAGGTCAGGACATCACTGTTGCAAGTGGGTTCTCCTACGGGGTTTGGGAAGGACTCCGTCCTGTGAGCTCACACGCACAAACACACCTGCCTTGATCATCTGCTCGTGCCGGGGGCCTCCTGTCTGGTGGGGTTCACACCGCTGTCTGCCCGCCACGTAGTTACTGTAGCCCAGAGAGCTGGAGCGTAACGGAGACATCTTGTCCTCAGAGCGGCCAGGCCCACACCGAGACCGAGAGTGTGCGTGCGTGTGTACACGCACATAACGTGTCTGTACTTACGTGCAGGGGTACGTGTGTGCGTGCCTGTGTGTGTGCGTGTGCATGGATACGTGTGTCTGTTTGTCCCCCGTCTCTCCCGCCCTTCAGGCTGCGGCCCGGACCGTGGACGTGGCCCTGGGTTCACTCGCCCCTGCTGTGCCCTGTCTGAGCCCCTGCCCCCTGTGGTTCCCTTGGCAGGTTCTCCCATGGGCAGGTGGTCTCTGTCGATGAGCTGCGCCCCTTCCAGGACCCGGACCTGAGCTCTCTACAGACTGGCTCTGCGTGTCTGGCCAAGCAGCAGGATGGCCTTTGGTACCCAGCCCGGATAACTGGTGAGGCTGCCCTTCCGGGAAGGCCCTGTCCGTGCTTCACGTGTGATAATTCCTGTAGGGACCACTCCTTTGGTTGGGCGTCAGGACCCTGTTCCGTGCCCAGAGGAGCAAGACCACCTTTGACCTTGGCCCCACCTTCCTTCCGACTTCCAGGGTGGTTCCTACCACCTGTTGAGGCCACTGATCTGGCCTGTCTTCATCCCCTGCCTCCAGATGTGGATAGCGGCTACTACACAGTCAAATTTGACTCACTGCTGCTGAAGGAGGCCGTGGTGGAGGGGGACAGCATCCTGCCCCCACTGCGCACAGATCCCACAGGGTCCTCGGACTCAGACAGCGGCGATGCGGACGACCCCAGCTATGCCAGAGGTACGGCGGCCGTCCCCGAAGCCAGGAAGGTGGGGCATGGGGAGGCAGTGGCGGCAGCAGCCCGAGAGGCTTCCGGCTGGCGGGCACTGTGAGCATCTCGCCAGGGGGCTGGAGAGTATGACCGCAATGAGGCGGGCTGTGTTCAGGGGGCTGCGTGCAGTCGTGCTGCGGAGGCATGGAGACCCACCCTGGGAGGTGGGGGGAAATGTGACCACGTGCGGGGTCTTGTCTTCGAGGAGCACACGTGACCACTACAGGTCCACACTCTGCAAACCAAAGCTGTGGCTGCCGGGCACGTGGGGCGTGGGGGTGCGGGAAGGAGTGGCTCCTTCCACTAGGGTCCCCACACGGGCCGGGTGTCCGCGTGTCCAGGCAGCCGGCGGGCAGGAGAGTTTCAGAAGGGCACCCGGCGGGGCCATCCCGCCCTCCCCAGGGGTCAGCCAGGATGTAGGGGGGAGGCGTTCCAGCGGGATCTGTTCTGTGAGTTGGTGGGTTCGGAAAGCCCGTGTCCACGGTAGCGGAGGGGAGGACTGAGCCGTGAAGTAGGCGATGACTTTTTACGAGGGGACGAGGGGAGCTCCCTGCTCCAGAAGGTGGGTCAGGGGAGGGCCCGTGTGCCGAGGAGCTGCCATGTGACCTGTGGGGGGAGGGCTGGAGCAGATGGGGCCGGAGTCTGCCGTGCCTCCTGCCTCAGATTCACGGGCCAACGACAGGTCTGGGCGGCCAGCGGAGAGCCCGAGGTGCAGGGGATCACGGCCCCGACCCAGAGCTGAGCTCGGGGGCTGACGCCGGCTGCAGCCCAGGTGCTCCGTGGGCAGTGGGGCCCAGCCGTCGCCCTGTTTCCCGCAGTGGTGGAACCCAGTGCTGCCGACCACGGGACCTGCAGCTCTGCCTTCGCCGGCTGGGAGGTGCACACACGGGGCATTGGCTCCAGACTCCTTGCCAAGATGGGCTACGAGTTTGGCAAGGGTGAGTATGTGCTGCACTGGGGCGGCGGGTGTCACAGCGCAGCTCAGGGGTCCCGCAGCAGTAGCGCTAGCCCTGTGTGCCCCAGGTTGGGCCGACATGCAGAGGGCCGGGTAGAGCCCATCCATGCCGTGGTGCTGCCTCGGGGGAAGTCGCTGGACCAGTGCGCAGAGATTCTGCACAAGAGGACGAAGGGCAGCAAGGCTGGCATCCAGAGGCCCCCGAAATGCCCGCGGAGAGGGGGTGGACGCCCTCCGCCTCGTAGCGTGTTTGACTTTCTGAACGAGAAGCTACAGAGCCGGGCCCCTGCGACCCTGGAGGCGGGGGTGGCCTCCCCGGGGAGGAGGGGCAGTAAGGAAACATACCACGCCAGCAAGAGTGCCAAGCGGGCCCTGAGCCTGCGGCTCTTCCAGACTGAGAAGAAGATCGAGCAAGCCCAGCGGGACATCCGGGGCATCCAGAAGGCCCTTGCCCGAAACACCGGCCGGTACGTGGGGGCCAGAGTCAGGGCAGAGGGCCGCCTCAGGGTGGAGATGCCTTTGGCCCATGGCTCACACGCAGGAGCCTGCTCTGACCCGAGGGTGGTGGCTGTCTGAGGAGGGTCTGGATGACGGGAGGAGGACGGGCAGTGGCCACGGTGCTGTGGGGGCTCGGTGGCCGTGGCCCAGCAGCCCATCCTGAATGGCAGGCTCCTCTCTAGGCACAGTGTGACGGCAGCCCAGCTGCAGGAGAGGCTGGCGGGAGCCCAGCGGGAGCTGGGGCAGCTCCAGGCCCAGGAGGCAGGCCTGCAGCTCGAGCAGAGGAAAGCAGACACCCACAAGAAGATGACGGAGTTCTAGAAACCCCGGGCACACACAGCGGACAGAGCTCAGGGACCCCAGCTCCTGGCTGCCTTCTGGAAGACCAGCCGTCACCCAACAGCCGGATGCCGCTGGGAGGAGGGGCCGGCCTGCTGCCAGGCCGGCCCCCACAGTCAGCCTTCTCGCTGGCCTAGGGCACGTGGACGCTGCTGAATGGAGACGGCCCTGCAGGGCTCACTTCCGGACACTTGCCTGCCCGTTGGGCCCACCTGCCAGTGTCTTCGGGAGTCTCTTTAGCAAGGACATTAAAGTGTTGTGTTGTGGTGTCTTTCGGGCTTGTGAGGTTTTTGGGGATAAAGGGGTCTCTGCACAGGGCCGTGGGTCCGGGCTAGGGGGTCCTGAGTGAGGCTGTTGCCCCCTGTCCAGAGGCAGAGGGCCCGGAGGGCTGGCATTCTCTTCGTTCTCTGGGATGGGGTTCTGCCAGCTGGTCTGAGGGGGGTCAGAGTGCCCCCCCGTTGCCCGACGCCCACTAATGTGTGGGGCTTGAGGCCACAGCATCCAGGAGAAGGTTGCGGCTGGTGAGGGGCCCTTGGGAGGCACGCTAATGAAGCAGAAGGCTCTGGCGGGTGGGTTGGAAGTCTGAGAGGCGGCGTTCAGCCCAGGGCTTGGTGGCCACGAGACCGCCCAGTTCCCGTGCTGTGCCTGTCCCCTCACCAGCGCAGGCCCACCTCCTCGTGGGTGGGGACCACGTGAGTTAGGCTGCTGGGGCAGGTGCTGGCTTGCTGCACACACCCACCAAGTAGTGTCTAGATCCCACACGGGGGCTACGGCAGGAGCAGCGGCGGCAGAGGGTTGAGCGGCTGCGTGTCAAGATGTGGGGAGATGTGGGGAGATGCGCTGGCAGGAAGTGGGGTGGGGAGCTCCGCTGAGGTCTGCACAAGGGCACCTCTGAAGGTGCCCAAGCCACTGGGCCTGCTCCAGCCGGGGCCGAGGAGGAGCTAACCGTGCGCAGGGCCTTGGTAAGTGCCTGTTCCCGGCCTCTAGCCCGACCGGGACCCCAGACCCCTCGGTGGCCTCCTGGGGGCAGCTGAGGGCTGGGGTCTGGGAGGACTAGGCCCTACCAGATTGGGGCACTGGGGCCAGGTTAGCCAGCCTGGACCCTCTTGCGAGGTGAGCCCACTCCCTGGGTCTGGGCAGACTGGTCCCCATCTCCAGAGACCCCCCCACGCCCTGTCTCTGTGCTACAAAGGGTTGTGCTGACTGCGGGATAGACCTGCACCCCAGCAGCTTCTAGGATCCCAGGAAAGCAGACAGATCGATGACCGGGACGGTCGGAAGGGAGAGAGAGGGCCAAGGGAGAAATGGGGGTGGGGGTGGTCAGGGCCAAAGCAACTTCCCCCTGCCTGCTGACCCCTCCCCTGCCTTTCCAGCCTTTCAGGGGGCCAAGCTCTGCAGTAGATGGCTAGGGGGGCATCACCTGCGTCTGTGGCCTGTGCCTTGGAGGGCCAAAGGCGTGACCTCAGGGCCTCCCCGGGTCCCAGGCTTAGACGACGGTGAGCAGAGCAGGCCCTTGGCTTGGTCGCAGCTCCCCTGCCCCTCCTCACTGGCCATGTTCAGCTACCACTTGGGTCATCCACACCGACTTAGGTACTCGTGAGGCCGAGCAGAGCACACCTCCTCGCATGTCACCAGGGCCCCCCAGCCAGAGTTAGGAAGGTGGCTGCTGGGGCTTCGTCCTCCATGCTTCTGCAGGAAGGAGGGGCTGTGGAGTCTTGGGGTTTCCTGTGTGCTGAGTCAGAGCACCCAAGGGGGAGGGGACTGCCCAGCAGCTTGAGGTGCAAAAGTAGGTAGGGCTCCCAGGTATGTGCCCGGTCCGTCAGTCAGCCCCCAGCATCCCTGTCTTCTTGCCCCAGGCCTAGCTGTGGCTTCACAGGATGGGGCCACAGGTGCCCTCGGCCCCTCCTGTCCTCTGGGTCCTAGGGTGCCTTGCCTTGTTCCTCTGGCTGTGGACACTGTGCACAGCCTGCCACAGGTATGTTCATCCCTGGCCCGGGCTTGGTGTGGGGTAGGGCTCCAGGCGGGTCTGGCTCTGCACGAGCCTCCCTACTAGACCCTGGGCCAGAGGCTGGCACCTCAGTCCCCGTCTCTGCCTCCCTGGCCGATGAGGCCCCTTGCCCCTAGGAAGCGGGTGCAGAGGTCGCGGGCCGGGCCCCAGGGCTGTGTGATGCCAGTGGAAGTGGTGAGTGCCGGGTTGTCCCCGGGGCCAGGGTGGGGCCAACACAGGACCCACCGGCCTTCCTTGTCCCCAGTCACTGCTGAGACAACACCGCCTCTGCTCCCTCAGCAAGTCGGGACACCCAGACTGCATGAGCTGCACCGGGGCCCAAAAAGCTGCAGGGGTGAGCCAAGCCGGGAGAGGCGGACGGGGCTGCGGGGGGGTGGGGCTTGCATCCTTAGGCTGCTCCCAGGCTACCCAAACAGCTTCCCCATCCCCAAGTGACCTCAGTCTTGACCCCAACCCTAGCCCTCGACCTGCCAGCGTGGATATCCTGCACCCGCGATGGCTGGAAGTGCCCAGAGGCACCAGCAGAACTCTGACAGCCTTCTCACACGAGAACTGCCCCGGGCGACGCCCTGCTGCCACCTTGCCCTCCATCTGCCCCGAGGCCACCTATTCCAATGTGGCGCTGGTGCCCGCCCTGTGGTTGTGGGCAGGGGAACGGCTGACCAGCAGCCCTGCCACAGGCCCTGGCTGAGGCCGCGACCCGGGGTGGCTGAGTATGCCTGTATCCAGAAGCTCGAGGGAACAGATCAACAGGCCCCAAAGCCTCAGGCAGTGGAAGGCCGAGGTGGACCCCAGCTGTATCAGTGTAAAGTAGAGTGGACGGGTAGGGGTGGGTGGGGAGTGCTTGGTGATGTTGACCCTTCCCTGAGTGGGCTTCCTCTCTCCAGGTGGACATCCTGTTACTCCAGGGTTAAGAAGCCTAAAAAGAGGGACCTAGGACCTGCCACAGATCAGCTGGACCCCAAGGGCAGAGGAGGAAATTCCGGCTCTGGGAAGTGACCAGCGCCTACGAGACCCTCCCACTCAGGGGCCTAGGCATGGATGGATGGCCTCCCAGACAATGTGTACGAGACTATCCAGCGAGATGGGGGCCCCTGAGCACCCGGAGCCCTCTGGCTGTCGCTATTAGCATAAGAAAGAGGAACAGAGGCAGGGCATGGGGGCTCCCTGCTTCCCCAGTTTCACCCCAGAGAGGTGGCATCTCCAACCCCCATCTGCCTTGAACAACCAAGTATAGGACGGTCCTCCTTCCAAAGTAGTGCCAAACGCCTATTCCCTGTCCCCCCCCCCCCCACAGCTGGCAGCGCAAAGTCCAGATCCCAAGGCTTCTAGGCCTGTGAGGTCCCTGGGGGTCCTGGCCCCCATGGCCTCTTGGCCTTCGCAAGATCCTTAATAAATACCCAGCACAGGAAGGATTGAATAGAGCCGTTTCCTCGCGGTCTGCTCTTCTTGAAGACCCGGGAAGGTTGTCGGGGATTGTCTAGAAGGACCCTCCTGCCTGGGTGCCTGGGCACTGTCACCTGAAGCTGTGCTTGGCTGGTCAGTTTCAGAAGACGGTGTGGTGAAGGTGAGGCAAACCCCAGGAGTGGCGGTCCCCAAAGCTCATTTGGTCTCAGCGGGGGTTGCAGCCGGCCCTCAAGCTGGCCGCCCCAGGGTGGGACTTGGACCCTGAACACTAGAGAGGGCCTCGCCACGCCAGCCACTGGTGTTACATAAGGTGTGGCGGGTAGGTGGGCAGTCGTGCGTTAAAGATATAACTGGTCCCGGGAAGCCCGCCAAGGAGACGCGGGCCCCTTCCCCGGATCTGGCAACTCGCGCGCGGGCACACCCGCGGAGTCTACGCCGCCCTCCCCGACGGCGGGGTCCCGCTGGCCCCCGGGAGCTCCGCAGGGGCGAGGGGCGGCCGGAGGGGTCTCGAGGTGCCGCGCGAGCCGGGCCCTCTTCCCCAGGCCGCCGCGGGAGCGGCCGGCTCGGGGGCCGGGCCTCGGAGCCCAAGCCACTGGGAGCGCGGCACGTGGCCCCGGCCGCGGCCGCCTCGGCATGTTGATACAGCGCGAGAGCCAATGGGTGGTGCGGCCGGGGGCGGTGCGCGCGGCCGCGCGAAGGGGGCGTGGCCGGCCGGCAGCCTCCCGGCCGCGCGGCGCGGGCGGACGGCCGATTGAGGGCGGGGGTCGGCGGCCCGGCCAGCCCCGGCCCGGCCCGGCCGGGGCCGTGTCCTGAGCGTCCGCCCTCGCCGCTGCAGCCTCGGCACCCGGCCGGCGGCCATGGAGGCCGAGCGCTCTCCGGTGCCCGTTCCGGGTTGCGGGCGCCCCCCGCCCCGTGCCCGCCGGCCGGGACCCCCGCGGCCTCGCCCATGTCGGTGCCCGCGCCGCCGCAGGTACCGGGCGCCGGAGGGCGGGGCGCCGACAAAAACTCCCCTCGCTGCAAAGATGGGCGTCGGGGCCGCACAAACTTTGGGCCCCCGGGGGCGGGGCGGCGGGGGCGGCCGCGTAGGTCCTCGCGTGTCCGCGGGCCTGGCAGGCGGGGCTGCCCGGGAGCTCTTCCCGCCGCGCCGGGCCGGGGCGGGGCCGGGGGCGGGGCCGCGCTGTTCCCACCGGCCGCGGCCGGTTTGGGGGGCGGGTGCGGGAGCGGATCCGGGGTGGGGGCTGGGAAACACCCGCCCAGCGCGAGCCACCGCCCCCGCGAGCCTGCCCCTTCCGCAGGGCCCTGCCGTGGGCGGCGGCTTTGCGGGCTTGGAGTTCGCGCTGCCCTCAGGAGCCAGAGCCGCGGGCGGCGGACCTGGGGGGTCCCGGGGACGTGGGCGGGGGCGGGAGGAGCGGCGGGGCCCCCGACGCCGTCGGCGCACATCCCGGTGCCAGCGCAGAGGTGAGCCAGGGTCCCGCGCGCCAGGCCGAGGTGGGCGTGCGCACACGTGCGCTGGCGTGTGCAGGGGTGGTGGGTGGGGCGCGGGCACGTGCCTTTTTGAACCCCCCCCCCCCTGCGGTGGGGCTCTTGGTGGAGGACAGGTCTGGGCCCAGATCTGCACTTTGTGTCCCCTCCCTAGCTCTCCAGCCCTGGAGGAGTTGAGCACAAGTTAGCAATATATAGCGCTCCTTGTGCCCCCCAAGCTCTGGGGCCAGAGCGCAGGGCTGGGAGGGGGCCCCTGTCAATCTGTGCAGTAGAGGCTGCCAGGCTGGCGTGAGGTTGACGGTGCAGGAATCCCAGGGCTTCTGACTGCCGGCTCCTACCCTGCCTGAAACCCTCCTGGGTTGCCCCACACCCTGGGCTGGCTTCCTCAGGTAGAGGCGGGCTCTGGCCTGGCCTGTTGGGGCCTGGGGACTCTCTGCTTGCGCTTGGAGCCCAGTCTGCCCTAGCTGCTGCCGACTGCTGGCTGCTCCCTCCCCTCCAGGCCTGGCATGGGCCCCGCAGCTGCTGTTGCACAACGCTGGTTAATGTGTGATCTGGGGGAGGAGGGCTGGGTTTGGCCTGGCCTGGTTGAGGGGAGGCGGCGCTCAGACCCCTGTCCAGCTCCAGGCCCTGAAGAAGTCACTGTGGAACAAAGCCCAGGCTGCAGAGAACTCAGACTTTGGGGAGACCCCAGCCCAGGCCATGTTCCCAGAGGTTCCTGGAGATCTGGGGCTCTGTAACCTGAGCTGGGGGGTGGAGATGGGCCTCCGGCCCAGTGCCTGGAGGGAGGGAGCGGGCGCCTGATCGCGCGCTTGTGCACGCACACGTGTGCGTGCACGCACGCGTGCGCAGGGCCAGGAGAGATGCCTGAAGTATTTGCTGGATGCCACCCGCGTCTCTTCCAGAGACCCCCCAGGAAAATCCCGGTCTGGACGAGGTCATGGCGCGGCAGCCCTCACCAGTCTGTCCACCAGCACCCTCCTTCTGGGGGCCCCAGCTGCAGCCTGTAGCCCAGGTGAGACTTGGGACACCCGGCCTGGGTAGGGAGGCAGGACCACTGTCTTTCCAGGACGCCGTAGTTGCCTCCCCCTTGGGGCGAGCATGTTGCCCTTTGCCTGGAAGACCACTTTGTGAATAGATCTCTCCAGGCCTGAAATAGACCTCAGGATCCCCAGTGCCTCTCACTGAGGCCAAAGCCAGTGTCACAGGTGTGCGGGCCTCTCTGATCCGTTTCCACCTGGCGGGCTGGGCATCCCCGCACAGGATGTCTCTGCTTATCCTTCCCTGTGCTGCGCCAGCTTCTCCTGGCCACCGCCTTCCCACCAAGCTCACCAGTGAACAGGCGAACAGGTGGAGGCCCAGAGTTAAGGGCCCTGCGGCGGCGGGTTCTGCGGAGCAGGCTGAGCCCGCTAAAAGCCCTAACCACGGGTGCTGGTGTGTCCCCACAGAGCCTGGCTTGGAGCCCTGGAAGGAGGCCCTGGTGCTGGCCACTGGGCAGCTGCAGCAAGCAGCGGAGACTGGGGCTGGGACCTGGCCAGTGACCGGTCCTCTCCGTCTATCCCTTCACCCCCACTGCCCTCCGAGGCAGCCCATTTCCTATTCGGGGAACCTGCCCCAAAGAAGAGAAAGGTGAGCCTGAGGCAGCCCTCAGGCAGGGTGGGCGTGGTGGCCCACGCCTGACCACCAGCCCTGTCGCCCAGAGCTCCGTGCGGGTCCTGTTCCAGTGTCTGTGGAAGCGGTGTGGGAAAGTGCTGAGCACGGCCCTCCGGGATGCAGAGACACATCCGCCTGGTGCACCTGGGGTGCGATGGGGCTGGCCGGTGGGGGCGGGGCAGCCCCCCAGTAGCAAAGTGCTTCAGCTTCCCACCCCCCCACCCCCCCCCCCCGGCCGTGTCCCCAGCAGGCGGCAGGCAGAGCCTGAGCAGAGCGACGGGGAGGAGGACTTCTACTACACAGAGTTGGACGTTGGCATGGATGTGCTGACAGACGGGCTGTCCAGCCTGTCTCCAGCGTCCCCCGCGGCCTCCGTGCCCCCCGCCTCCCCCCGCCTGGAGCTGCCAGAGCCTCGGACCCATGTCCAGCCTGCTGCACCCGCTGGCCCTGCCCCCAGTTCGGTGCCTGAGCCCCGTGGCACCCCGCGAGGCGCGCCGAGGTGACACCGCCTACCAGGTGGGTGAGGCCACAGGCAGCAGCTCGGGGTGAGCCTCGGGGTGCTCGGGACGGGGGAGAGGACACGCCTGGTCTCCTCTCAGGGCTGCCTGGCCCCCACCCGCCCGGAGCCACAGCCGACCACCGTCAGGACCTGTGTGCCGGACCCGCCCTCCAGACTCGGCGCCGGCCCAAGGTGCGTGCGTGTGGAGGGGCCAGGGCAGGCCTCGGGCGGAGGCTCCCAGCCCCGCATTCAGCCCCCGTCTCCTCTGCGTCCCCCCAGGAAGCCCCGAGGTGATGCCAAGAAGTGCCGGAAGGTGTATGGCATGGATCACAGGCACCTGTGGTGCACAGCCTGCCGCTGGAAGAAGGCGTGCCAGCGCTTCCTGGACTGAGCCCCCCCCCCCCCCCCCCCCGCCCCCATGCCAGCGCTCCCTGGACTGAGCCCCCCATTCCCGCCCCCTGCCCCCCGCCCCATGCCAGCGCTCCCTGGACTGAGCCCCCCCATGGCCCCTGCAACCCCCCACCTCTCTGTGCCCGCGCTCCCTGGACTGAGGCCCTCCCCGCCCCCACCCCCACCCGCACTTCCTGGACTGAGCCCCCCACCCACCCCCATGCCCCACACCGTGCTGCTGCCTGCTCTCCAGGACTTTTTAAAGGAAAAAATAAGCTACCCCCCGACTCCCCAGCCTGGGGCTTCTCCCAGCTGCAGGGTCTACTTTTTAACAGTGGGGGAAGTTGGTGACCCTGGACCCCCAGAGGTTGGGGGGGGAGGGGTTCTTGCCACTCAAAGTGCCTCTGAAGAAACCAGCCTTTTGCACTAAAGCCAACCTCACGGCCGTCCCCCTGGCCCGGGGTCCCTGGGGGTGGCTGCCCTCCCTGCCCGTCAGCCCGTGGACTTGTCAGGGCGCTGAGGCCGAACTTCAGGGCCGCGTGGGGGGGCCAGTCTGTGATGCGCCCTGAGGGGAGGGGCCTCCTGCCTGCACTTAACCTGGTGGTTCCAGGGCCCGGGGGCTGACCTTGTCTCCTGTTTGTGAAGCTCAGGTGTCTCGAGTCTGGGCCATACCAGGCGAGGAGAAAAATTAAAGTTTTGGGTTTTTCCAGAAACTGTGTCTGCCTCCTGGGGGAAGGATGCGGAACCGGGACCCTGCCACAGGCAGGGTGGGGGGGCCAGCCGCAGACCACCAAGGGCTGGGGGGCAGGGGCAGTCCACTCTGGCCACCTTCACCCAGGCTGAGGCCAGAGGAGGGGACACCGTGAAACACTCATGAGGCGTCTGCTTGAGCAGCAATTTCCCAGTTTATTGAAAGTGGAAGCTTTGCAAGAATGTCTAAGCTAACCCCGTCACAGAAAGGAACCCACAGGCGGGCCCGGAGCTCGCCGAGGCGGACAAGAATCGCAAGACCGCTAGAGAGGGTGCGCTGTCCGCCTGCCCTGTGGCCGCAGACGGTAGCAGCGGGACCCGTTACCAAAGTCTCTGCCCCCCGAGTATGAAACACGTCTCCGATACAAACACAGGTTTATGATGATTAATATAGAGTTGATAGAATATAGATCATCCCCAAGGGGGAAAAAAAACCACAACAGTTTTTCAAACACTGCCCTTTTTTGTCTGTTTTGTTTTTGTTGACAGGTTGGAAGCATGTTGAAAAAATAAATATTTAAGAAAAGCACACACAGCACCCTCACTACAAGTAGTTCTGAAAGGGGCCACGTACAAAACACAATATAGAAGCTAAAAAAAAACAACCGTGAAGTATGGCTTTCTTAAGCGTCGCACACGTCACAGGATGAGCGAAAATAAGATTATCTTTCATAATATTGCAAAAAGTTCCAGTTTTTGCATTTTCTCAGAGTTTTCTTTTTTAAAAAGGAAGATGTGCAAAGTTGGAAGCAGCAGCTGTGTCTCTCGAGTCGAGGTCCCTACTGAGTCCTGGCAGTGTTCTGACTGCTCCCCACGACCCAGAGTCCAAATGTACAACCTGGTCAGGATCCAGAGCTTGATACAAAAGTCATATGGGTTCCCTGCCCACCCCCACCCCAAAGAACTCCCCGCTCAACGGACTGCATTTTCCACTTTGGTGTTGCAAACACCAAAATACACACAAGACACAAACAGAAAAGTACAAAACGTGAAATGTAATCTACACATTTTTTCCTCTTCATAAAAAAATATTTATTAGTTTTAAACATCGATTTAAAAAAAAATCAGTCACGTAAAAAAACCCTTCATTACACGTCTCTTCCTCCACGCCTCCTGAGAGGTGACGGGTTCATCCCCGACGGCGGACAACCGCGTAGAGCTGAGGTTGCCACGCAGCAAACGCCTGGGGAGCTCGGGCAGAGCGGGGCCCTCGGTCGTCCGGTACAGTATTGGTTTTAGGGAAGAAGATGCCCCGTGGCACTGACAGCGAGCCCCCCCCAAAAGGCCAGCGAGGGCGGTCCAGAGCAGGGAGCGAGCGGGTCAGAAAGAGCGAGGTGTCCTGAGTGCGGAGGCACAGGTGGCCCGGGGTGTGGGCAGGACGGCCCGAGCGGGGGAAGGGGGGTGGGGGCCGGTAAGAAACCCAGAGACGCTGTTGGTAGCAAAGGTCTGGTTCCCAAATACATTTGTAAGAAAATCAGTCTGTGTAGAAAAGGGGTCATAAAGTCGGGGAGGTACGCGGTTGGTTCTGAGGGCTCCGTGAGGGCTGCAGCCCGGGCCGCGGCGGTGAGAGGCAGGAAGGGAAGTGTGTCCCAGAGCCCCTGCGCTGGCCTTGCCCACCGTGGGCGGACGGGCAAGCAGGGCAGCCAGAGGGGGCTTGGTCACCGCGCGGTCACCACGCGGGACAGGAGTGCAGGAGGCCGGATGACAGCTCTGTGCAGGCCCTCTGACTGATGGATACTCGGCTGACTGTACTTAAGACAAACGCAGAAGTTGTGACCCCCCCTCCCCCCGCAGGGCTTCCGGCCAGCCCTGGTCCCCAGCACCCCCAACAGCAGCCTTGGGCCCAACGTGCTCCCGGCCACCGTCGGAACCGAAGTTAGGGTCTTGTGGTATTTTCCTTTTCCACCTAGAAAGAACATATGCGGACACAACGAAAAACCTGGTAAAAGCTCAGAGTCTGTGGAAAAGAGAAATAAAACCACCGTCTGCAATGGGGGCTCCAGCTGAGCGCCCGGGGAGTCTTTGCGTGGCATGAGTCTTGCCAAGCCCGAGCCACGTGGGTGCGAGACGGAATGTCTTAGTGGTGCAGTGTCGTCAGGAACAGCTTTAACGAGGGAGGAGACAGACCAGTGTGCGTCCTGCGGCCCGGGGGGGGGGGCTCCTCACAGCCGGGCCTGGCTTCCCACCCGGAAAATTAATAAAGAGGGCGGGAGCGCATCTAAAGAGACGACGAGAGGACGAGAAAAGACAACTCTGTTTCGTCAGGTGAGAAAAGAATGCCAAACAAGTACTTTTACGTAACTACCTCAGGACGGCTCTGACTACTTGAAAGTTTTGGTTACCCACGCGGGGACGTGCGAGCAAGCACACGGCAGCCAGGAACACCGCCTCCAGTGTTAGCAGCAAACAAGGCAAGGGCACTCAGGAGGGTCAGGAGGACTGGCCCAGGCAGGGAGGACGGCGGAGGCCCAGGGGATGAGGCCGCCCCCGGGCTCCCCAAGGAAGTGCACGCAGAACAAAGAGCCCAGGCCCCCCAAAAGGACCCAAGTGGCCAGGCGCGGGGCAGCGCTGAGCCCTGCACCAGAGGAGCGTGGCACGTCGGTGGCCCATCGGTCCCCACCTGGCTGCCTCTGCCGGAAGATAGCACCTGGGGGTCCCCGGCCCCAGTGGGGGGCTTCTGCAGCTTGTTTTATGTTAAGCACCAAAGCCCAGAGGCGGAGGGCCACGGGCTCTCTGTACACCCGACCCGGGCTCCGCCGGCGGCCGCAACAGCGGCCAGAGACTGCGGCGGTGGCCGCAGGCAGTGACCGGGCTGCTGAGAAGAGGGGAGCAGAGCAGGGGGCAGGGGGAGACTCCACGCTGGACATCGGGCGTGTGCAAAACCTCCCTCAACGTCTCCTGGGCCTGTGGCCTCGGGGACCACGCTCACAACCGGGACCAGTGCTGACCTCGACCTGGCCATCGGGCTACGGTGTATCCCGAGGCCAGACTGGCCACACGGCTCCCTCGAGCCCTATCTACATGTACCTGCTGGGGATCCTCTATTTGTCCCCACAGACATGTCGGACTGTGTGCTCTCCTGGGCTCAACCCCACCCCGTGTCCCCCAACATGCTGTTCGGTTCCAGAGCCCTTACTTCCTGGGGTCATGCCTGCCTGTGAGCCTCAGGGTGGTGTGTGTGTGTGTGTGTCTGGGGGGCGGGAACAGAAAAATGGGGGAGGAAGGGGGTCAGCATGGCCTGGCCGCAGGCAGGACACACACACACACACACACACACGCGCACACACAGGAGAGGGTGGTGCCGCGCCACCCCGGCCCGGCGCCTAGGAGATCCAGAAGTCCTTGTCCGGTGCCCCTGGGGGGCTGCCAGGACCCCGCGGAGAGTCCTCGTCCCCCTTCTCGGCCGCCAGCAGCGCGTCCTCGTGGGCCAGGCCCACCTCGTCCTCGTCCTCACACAGCTCCTCCTCGCCCTCCCCCCGCGGGTCGTCGGGATCTTCCAGGTAGGGCCCGTCGCCAGGGAACAGCTCGGGGGAGCCCTCAGTGCCACCGCCGTCCAGGGGACCGGCCACACCGCGGCCTGCGCAGTCGGCACAGACACCGTGGCGCCGGGAGCCGTGCTTGATGCCCACGCTGGCGGCTGACATGAACACCCGACTGCACAACTTGCACACGTACTTCTTGTCCTTGCTGTGGACCTGTGGAGGGACGGGCGGTCAGTGCGGGGGGGGGGGGGGGGGGGGGGGGGTGGGCGGTCAGTGCAGGAGGGCGGAGAATGCAATTTTAATTCTTCATATTTTTCTGAATTCTCCGGTGTTCTAGAGCAATCGAGCAAATACTGTTACTGCAATAAATACACCACCAGTAGCATGACGGTGGAAGAGGGTTTGCCAAGCTGTGTCCTTCCTTCGCACTCGGAGCGCCCCCTGACTGATGGGTCACTGTCCTGGGGGCTGCACCCTCTGAAGGGACCCCTTCACGAGTCCCGGGCTAAGGGCCCCTCCACCCCCCAACTCAGTGGCACCACAGACTGACATGAACAGTCCACCTTCCCCCGTCAAAACCCGTCCACAAATCCCAACCATGAAGACCACTGTGTCCCCAGGCACGGGCAAAGCTGGGCCCACACGTTCTGATTCTAGAAATGGAGCATGAAACGACTTGGTCCCCAGGGCCCTCCTGCACCTTCTCTGTTGTGTCTTAAACCCAGGCTTCCTCAACACTCTCACAACAGAAACTGTGTTCTGAGAGCAGGCTGGGCAGTGCCCACTGAAGCCCCTCAAAACCTGGGGCTCCCACGCGGGGAACTGAGGGCTGTGCCAGGACCCCGGAGCGACAAAGGCATCTCAGGGAGCCACTTCGGCCAGCACCAGATGGCCCGCACCTGTCCTAACAAACAAACGGAAGCAAGGGAAAGAGAGAGGATGCGGGCACCATGGCAACCCGTGGCTCCCGGCTGGTGGCAAGCAGCTCCTGAGACCTCACTGTCCAGACCACCCCTGGCCAGCCTGCCGCCGGCCCCTCTGTCTGCTGAGCGGGCACCGGCGTCTGCACAGAAGGGCCGCTGCGGGACAAGGTGGCATAGGGCGCCCCTACTGCCACCTGCCTGTCAGCAGGGGTTCAGCCTCCTTGGGGTCGGGGGCCCCCGGCAAATTAAAGGGGAAGATACAGATTCTCTTCTCAGAAAAAAGCAAGCCCAAAACATTGGTAGGTAACGTTTTCAGGATTTATGGCCCTCCCTGAAGCCCAACACAAACCCAGGACGGAAAACCTGGCCCATCCAAGGTAGCAGCCACACTGAGCCTCAAATGGGATTGATGCTTCCTAAAAGCAATGACATGGTTTTGCTAAAGAAAAGACGGAGCAACCTGGTAGCGACAACCCTCCAGCACTTCCGCGTGACGAGACACTACTCATCTCTTGACCAGAGCAGCGTGGGCAGCCCTAAGTTGCTGTACACGGTCTGCTAACATGACCCCTGTGCTCTCAGGGTGGACCCTGGGAGATGAGCGAAACGAGACACAGGGAAGTTCCGGGGCCCGTGCCGTCCAGCCAGCCCTGCGGCTGCTGGCCCCGCAGACCTGCCCCCGGGTTCCAGGACTGCCACTTTCCCGCCTTCTGCTCGACCCCATCTGGGGAGACACTGCAGGATGGGGTCATGGGCGACCCTCAGTCAGATGGGCCGGGTGCATCCACTTCTCAGGACTGTCTCCCCTCCCGCTTGCCGCCTGACCTCACGGGAGCTTCTCAGGGTGTCCTCACCCCCTAATAAGTGCCCCCCACTGGGCTGGGAAGGATGCCCCTGAAGGGGGCCAAATGGAGGATCCAAGGAGAGTAAATCTGGACGTGACCCCAAAGTGAGCCAGAGCCCCCCACTCACCCCACGGAATGGACGTGCACAGCAAAAGACCCCGCTCATCCGTATGGCTCACCCCGCCAGCAGCCAGGCCTGAGACTCTCACCTTGCCACCTGCTGCCCTTGTGCCTAGGGCACACCCAGGTCACCCTCACCACTGCCAACACAGTCCCCCACACCTCCTTGGGGGGGGGGGTCTGCTCCTGATGTCATCAGATCAGCATGCCGTAGGGCTCCAGCCAAGTCTGTGCACCTCGCAGGTGACTCTCAACACCTCTGAGACTCCCAAACTCGTGACGTCGCCCCAGCGCCCTCTCCCTGCGCCCCCATGGCACACGCTGGGGGCTCTGGGCACCTGACAACCCAGGGCGGCCTGGATCTACAGTCTCACGATCTAATGGCTGCAAGCTCCAGGTGGCCCCACCCTCAGCCCTGAACTCCACCGTGTCCGAGGAAGACTGGACACTGCGGGGAACCTTGTGGTCCACCCCCCCACGGTTCATCACCCACAAGAGTCCCTTGCCCTGTGTCTTTTGGCGAATCTGCCTCCTGTTTCAAGATGACCTTCTCCTCTATCACTTCCTGCAAGCAAATCCATCCATTTGGCATCTGCTCCCTGGCAACTGCCAGCTAAGGGTGCGCACAAGACAGGTAACCAAACGTCTTACAGGCCACGGGGGGAGCAGAGGCTGGGTCTCACCACCACTCGGAGCCCAGGCACAGAGGAAGGGACCTCACAGGTGGGACCCACGGGGCCAGGGGAGGTCCTGGCAGGGGGAGGAAGCACTTGCCAAGGCCAGGCTGAGGGCTGGGGGCTGGGGGTGATGGGCCCTGCCCTCAGCACCCCGACCCTGGGTGGGGTTCAAGGTGGTGCCCCCCATCACTTGGGCACCCCACATCACCTTCCCGCACACCTCAGCCCCCCACAGTGTGCCCTGGCCAAACCCTTGCGGAACCAGGACCCCGCCCAGAACCCGGCCCAACACCCCCCCCCACCGGCCCCGCCCCGCCCCGCCCCAGATCCCGCCCCCGGACCCCGCCCAGGACCCGCGCGCGCACTCACCAGCGTGTGCCGCTTCATGTGCTCGCGCCGGGTGAACTTCTTGCCGCAGATCTCGCAGGGGTAGGGCCGCTCGCCCGTGTGGGAGCGCATGTGCCGCTTGAGGATGCACTGGTGCATGGCCGAGAAGCTGCAGTACGGGCACTTGAACTTCTTCCTGATCACCGTGAACTCGTTGACTGAAAGACAGCAGACCAGCCGGTCAGCGTGCAGCCCACCGGCCCCAGCAAGGCCCCGGCCCCCGCAGACTGCCCCCAAGCACGCCCGGCGCCCGGCCCCTGCCAAGGGCTCTTCCAGGAGGTCTGGTGTCAGAGGTGCTGGGAGGGCCGGGGCCAAAGGTCAGAGGCCACTGCTTCCCGCTCTTTTAAGAAAGAGACCTTCTCAGACACAGCCAGTATCTTACCCATCAGCATCCGGTACCCCCGGGGTGTCCACATGCAGAATCGTAACAAAGACACAGGTATAAAGACAGGAAGCCAGAGGACGGCCCCAGCCCGCAGTGCTGCTCACGGCCACAGGCGGACAGTGCCCAGCAGGCAGTCGGGCAGAGCCGCCCTGTCCAAACATCTGCAGGGCCGGTGGCATTGCATTTTGTGCCCGGAGGAAAGGAGCCTGCCTGAGCGGCTAGTGGACAGAACCAAGGGAGATGCCTGGGCCAGCCCCAAATGTGCCACAGCGGCCAGGGAGGGGGGGGTGCTCCTCCCGCCCACCCTTATTTTCCACACTTCAGAGAGTTGACGCCACTGGCCCACAGGGGTCACCCCTGTGGCCAGCTTGAGCACATGGCTGGGGCCACACTCCACGCCAGGATGTGGCCACACCCTCAGAATCATCTCGTTCCACATTCCAGGTGGCCTCTTGGTCAAGAGGGTCAAGGGGGTGGGGTCCCTGGTCCCAAAGTGGGGTCCTCAGTGTGCAGGGGCTCCGCTGGGCACGGGGCAGCTTATCCTGAGTGGTGCCCTTGGCGACGGGGACCACAGACACCACAGTGACCCCGTCTGGAACACACGTGAGCCTAAAGACGTCCTGAAGACAGATCTCACTGGGATTGCTGGGAGGCAGCCACATCTGGGATCTCATTTCCTGCCGTGAAAGGTGGACGCCTGTCTGGATGCAGCTTCCTGGGCCCTCGCATCGCCTTGCACGCTGGAGGGCACTTGCCCGACTGCACACCAGCACCAGCACCCAGAAGACAGGCCAAGGGGTAACAACGGTCAAGACCAAAGGTGGGCTGCTGGAATTGACCCCAGCAGGGGTGTGGACGCCGTCAGCTGGCAGTCTTCCTCCGCATCCTCAGACCCCTGCCAAATGGCCAGGTGTGGCAGGTGCTGACCCCACTCACAGCTGCCCCCGGAGGTGCCCAGGAGGCAGAGAAGAAAACCAGCACCCCAGAGTAACGTAGCCCAAGACAGCGGGACCCAGGAAAGCTAAGGCGGCTCAGACCCTGGGCCCCTCCTGCTGGAGGGGACCAGCCAGCCTGCCGGAAGCGTGGGCCACCCACCAGGCCGCCCAGAGGCAGGGACCCTCGCTGCCATCTCCGTGAGCCCTGCCCGTGGCCCCAACCCATTCTGCTGTTTCACACCTCAGCCCCGGTGTGTGCGCCACGGAAATGACGCTGGCTGAGCTGTGCAGAGCAGAAACCGCGGACTCACCGGCCCCTGGACTGGCCTGCTTCGAGCTGGGCCTCACTCCCACACCTCTGTTCCTAGGATATGACCACTTGGGTGTGGGGGAACGCTGCTTCTGTCTCTGCTCTTTTTTTTTTTTTTTTTTAAACATTTATCCATTTTTGAGAGTGAGAGAGACAGAGCATGAGCAGGGGAGGGGCAGAGAGAGAGGGAGACACGGAATCCCAAGCGGCTGCAGGCTCCGAGCTGTCAGCACAGAGCCCGACGCGGGGCTCGAACTCACGGACTGCGAGATCATGACCTGAGCTGAAGTTGGATGCTTAACCGACTGAGACACCCAGGCCCCCTGCTCTTTCTTTTTAAGTTGGCTCCATGCCCAATGTGGGGCTTGAACTCACGACCCCAAGATCAAGAGTTGGGTGCTCAGCCGACTGCACCAAGCAGGGGCCGCAAAGTAGCCTCTGCTCTTTTTTAAGTGTTGCTCTCAAGAACCCTTAAAAGGCATCTAAAAAATCAAGTGACCCGGTTTTCTGTATTTTCCAGTGAGACCATCCACCCACCACGTGCCTGAGAGCTGAGGACCCCGGGGCTTCTCGACACCCCTCGGAGAGCCGATCCCTACAGGGACACACTCCCAGGGAGACTTTACCCCCACTCAGGCCATCACGGCCCCCACACTAAGCCACGTGGACTTCATCACAGCTCACGGCCAACGCCACCCGCGGAGGCTTGCTGCCGGCTCGCCTCACGGTTTCTGTGCCCGTGGAAAGGGTGCCAAGCCCCCACCGTGCCTCTCAGAAATCTCAATCCTGTCCAAAGAAGTAAAGCATTTTCCTACACTTAGGAACTTTTAACATGCATTTGCTTGCGCACACGCACACGTGTGGGGGGGGGAGGCGGGAGCTGGGGGACAGAAGGGAAGGTGCAGCCGGGGGGAAGGGGTGACGCCAGAATGCTGCAGAGAACATGACAGCCAGCGGGAGACAGGGAAAAACCACCAGTAACCCATCCACAAGGTGGCCTCAGCTGACACCTGTCTTTGGAGTCCTTTTCTACGCATAAACATATTGTTTAAATCACAGAACTGGAATCGTCACGTACCGTCGTATAGAACTGCTTCAGACAGAAGCTGCGTACCGGCCCGGGTCAGCCCCAACTCACGGTGACCACCTTTCCATGCTATGCTTTCCAGTGGCAGTTTCACACACACTTGTTTGTCCGTGTGACTGATCCCATGAGGCCCCCGCGAGAGGTCCGCGCATCCAAACACCTGCCGAGGATGTGCTCTGAGGAGGAGCACGGGGACCAGCTCCCCCGGCCCCGGCCCCGGCCCCGCGACCAGGAGCCCCGAGGCCAAGCGGGCGTGACGGCGGTCACCACGACCGCTGGGCGAGCGGCCACGGGCTGGGGAAGAGAGCTGCAGGCGGGTTTCTGGGCTGGTGAGAGGGCAGCCTGCGGGCCCAGCGGCTTCTTCGGCTGAGAGGAGCCGCCCTTCCTAAGGGAGGGCCCGGAGGAAGGGGCTGCCAGGTGCCGCTGGGGGCTCTGGTCCCCAGGGCGGGGGCTCCGGCAACCCCCACGCAGGACCCGGACATGGGGACCGCCACGGGGAGCTCTGAGCTGTGGGGGACGTCTGTCTGGCCGTGCCAGTCGCACCGGCAGTCACTTATCTGCCTCTGCTGGCCCGGCCGCCCCGTCAGTCAGCGGACTCTGGGAGGGAAAGGGAGACGAAGTGAACTTTTACGTTATTTTATTTAAAACCACCTTTTTTTTGAGAACGTGTTTAGTCATAGCTTCTATAAACACGACAGTTAAAATGCTGAATTACATATTCCAGCCTTCTGTATTTAACAACTCAGACGAACATGTGAAAAAAATTTCTCTGTGCGGAAGTGCATTTTTCCCTAGAAAAACAATTTAGCTCACACAGGCACAGGAGTGAGTAAGGCTCCCTTCAGGGCCCCTCCCCGGGAACGCAGCCCCCGTGCGGCTACGGGACGCTTGAAACGTCCTCTGAAGTCACCCTGTCCCAGCACATTTTGGTGTTTTCTTAGTTTCCTGTCTCGGCCAGAACACAACACCACAAACTGGGCAGCTTTTTTAATTTATTTATTTATTTATTTATTTTTATTTTTTTTTTTATTAAAAAAATTTTTTTCAACGTTTATTTATTTTTGGGACAGAGAGAGACAGAGCATGAACGGGGGGAGGGGCAGAGAGAGAGGGAGACACAGAATCGGAAACAGGCTCCAGGCTCCGAGCCATCAGCCCAGAGCCCGATGCGGGGCTCGAACTCCCGGACCGCGAGATCGTGACCTGGCTGAAGTCGGACGCTTAACCGACTGCACCACCCAGGCGCCCCCAAACTGGGCAGCTTTAAAGCAACAGAAATCTACCGTCGCCCGGCGTGGAAGTCAGAGTCTGAGGTCCAGGAGGGGCAGGGCCGCTGCCTGTGGGGGCTCCAGGCGGTCCAGGCGTCCTGGGCCTGAGGTCACGTCCTCCCCTTCTCTGTCTCCCTCACGTGGCTCCTTCTCTGTGGGTCTCCTCCATGTCTCTTCTAAGGACACTTGTCACTGGACTTAGCTCCAACGTGGATATTCCAAGATGACCTCATTTAATTACCTCTGCAAAACCCTTTTTCCCAAACAGGGTCACACTCAGAGGTTCCGGGTTTTAGGACATGGACACAGCTTATGCGTGGGCGGGGGCACCATTCAAGCCACTCATTTAGTGGCCAGCACCATAAGCAGGGAGGGAAATGTTCATTGGCTGTCGTGACCGAAATAACTTACTCTTGGAAAGAACCTAACACCTCTAGGACCTGTGATTTACAGTCTGTGTATCTTAGAAAAACTCTCAGCGTCACACAGCGTCCTTCTCATAGACACTAATAAAGCCCTAAGAGGCCAATGATGAAAGACCAACTGAAACAGACGAAACAGCACAGATACCATTAAATTGGAACAGACGCTCTGCCCATCTGTCCCCAAAACTGAACCCCCTGGCCTGGGACCAAGCATGCCAGCAAGATAGCAAAGCTTCAGTGGTCAAGGAGCAGGGCTTCAGAAGCTGGCACCAGCTTGACCAGAATAAATTCGGCGACATTCGACTATGATTTTACAGAAGTGTATCTACGAGGACACTGGTCAGCAAGCACCGCTGCCCCCCTGCCCCCCGTCCTGGACCTCCCCGGCTCCGTGCGGGGCCGCAGGAGAATCGGATCTGTCACAAGGATCCACCATTCAAGCGAACGTTCCACGACTATTTCGTGGTATCATCAGAGACTCCAAGGAACCGCCAGTACGACGAATGGAGTTGGCAGGTTGCAGACAGGTGCACAGGGCAAGTTTCTCCAGAAGAGCACGCGAGTCTACCCATATCGCCGTCTGGATTTTTTAGCCTACCTCTGATGACAGTTTCCAAGAGACTCCACTTCATGTGAACCCCACTTTGCGTTCCTGTTTACAAATTTATTGGGCTATCGATTATTTTGTGTTAGAATAGAGTGAAGCCATGCTATGTCCAAATTATCTTTGGAAGCTTCCTAACCTTACATGAAACGCTCGTACCTGAACTGTACGGCTCAGTGAATCTTTACCGATGTTCGCACCCACGTGACCACCATGCACGTCAGGACTCTGCACGTCCGCAGCACCCTGAAGGTGCCCCTGGTCCCCCCTAGTCAATGTCCCCCCATAGGCAATGACCGTTCTGCCCTCCATCACCATACGTTTGCTTCAGGGTGGGATCGCACACTCAGGCCCGGCGTCATTCCCGTAACGTAGTCTGCAACGGTCACCACATCGCTGCCTGGAGCAGGGCTCTGTTCTTGTTTGTTGCTGCGTAGTATTCCATGGTATGACCACATGACCACGCACCCATCTTACAGCTGAAGGATATCCGACCTGACGGACAGTGGTGCTCAGACGGCTCCCATACATGCCTCCCGCTGAACAGGGCTCTCACTTCCGTTGGATATAAACCTAAGACAGGAATGCCTGGGCCACAGGGTACTTGGACGTTCCATCTTGGTAGATACCAAGAGGTGTTTCACGTGGCTGTGCCAATTTATGTTCCCTCCAGCCACACATGAGTATCCCAGCTGCCGCATCTTCCCAGAGACCAGGCATCGCCGATCTGTCGGTCTCTGCGCTCCTGCCCCTGGTGGCCCAGGCGCCACACATCTCCCATCCACTGGAGACACTGAGCCCACCGGTGAAGTGCTTGTTCAAGTCTTCTCATGGATTTGCTAAGTTGCCTCTTTCTTAGATTTTTAAAGTTTCATGTATTCTGAATGGGACTCTTTTGTCAGATATATTTATGGCAAACATTTCCTCTACTCTGTGACTGGCCTTTTACTCCCTTTAAGATACTGTTAGTGGACAAATTAATAAACTTAATGAAGTCCATTTTTTCAGACTTTTATTATTAGTGATTGTTATGAACTGCTTAAGAAATTACCACCATGATCAGAAGCTATTCTCTCCTAGGGCTTCTTCTAGGAAACCTGTTACTTTTTATAATCAGGCTTATGATCCATCCCAAATTAACTTTTGTGCTTGGCCTGAGGCAGAAATCAGGATCCATTTTCCTCCTCGACATCCGGTCCCCTGAGAACCACGCACGACATCCGATTCACTGAGAGCCACGCGCGATGTGCTCGCTTTGGCAGCACATATACTGAGAGCCACGCACGACATCCGGGCCCCTGAGAACCACAGACTGGAAAGAACGGCGGAGGCGCCCCCACCCATGTCAGGGTCTGAGCCAGACTCCGCTCCGCGGTCGGCTTGTCCGTGGATCACTGCAGCTCTGTGATCCTCGCGTCCACGAGCTCTCCCTCTGCAAGAGGCAGCCTCCACTGTGTCCACACTCCTTCTCTCCTGGACTCTGGTGCGTGCACATCTGGGGTCCTGGGGTAGCCCCTCTGGGGTTGGCCGATTCCAGGAGATAATAAATAGCTTTCCTCCAACTAAGCCTTTCACGTGCGAGCCAACTCTCCCACTGCTTCACCCAGCACCACACAACCAGCCCCCGCGAGCCACTAAAGTCAGTCAAACTGGCCATCCTGAGCCTGCCGGCTCTCTCCCACATTTGGTCCCATTGGTCCCGAGGAGGCCACAGTCAGGGCTCCTTCCCCGGCTGACCTGGTACATCCGGGTCTGATAGAGTGTTTTCTAAGGAATTTGAGCGTTCCCCCCCAACTTGTCAAATGTGTTGGCATAAAACTGTTCACAGTATTTTATTATTGTCTAATGTCCATAGGATCTTAGTGGTGATCTTTTAAATTTTTTTTCAACGTTTATTTATTTTTGGGACAGAGAGAGACAGAGCATGAACGGGGGAGGGGCAGAGAGAGAGGGAGACACAGAACCGGAAACAGGCTCCAGGCTCTGAGCCATCAGCCCAGAGCCCGACGCGGGGCTCGAACTCACGGACCGCGAGATCGTGACCTGGCTGAAGTCGGACGCTTAACCGACTGCGCCACCCAGGCGCCCCGGTGGTGATCTTTTCAACACCTTTTATTTACAATTAGCACTGCCTTCTATTTGTGCTGATCACTTTTGATAGGAGTTCATTAGCTTTATTGATCTTTTCAACACACCGATGTTCCGTTTTGTTCACTTTCCTACTGAATGTCGGATTTCTAGTTCATTGGGTTTAATTTGCTATTCTTTTTCTCATTTCTTGACCCCAAATTAGCCTAAGTGCAGCTACAGGCATGAGGTCCCCTCATGCATCGTGTCAGTCCTGATGGCTTCTATTTTCATTATCACCTGGTGGAAGATAGTTTATAATTTCCGTTGTGACCTATTCTTGGACTTGGGGATTATTTAGAAGTATGTTGTTTGATTTCCAAACATTTAGGGGATATTCCAGTACCTTTTTGCTGTTATTTATTTATTTGTTAATTTAATTTCACTGAGGTCAGAGAACACGCTACGATTCCAGTCCTTTAGTTCCGAGACCTGCACTATAGCCACACTTACCCTTCAACTCTGTTCATGCCTCAGGTGCACTGGGAGGAGTCTGCACCTGTTGCGTGTGAATTCAGACTGGTTACTTGTGCTGTTACAAGTGGCACATCCCCGGACTGGGATGGGAGACACCTAACCCGGCAGCAAGTTGAATCCAGCGATAGACCAGATGGATTTACTACAGAAATTCACGGTTCGTGTAACATCTGAAAGCTGTTCAGATCTCTGTCCTCCCTCACATTTGTCTGCTGTCCTGTCAATCACTGAGAAGACGTGCCAAAAATCCCTGACTCTAACGTGGACTCGTCTTACTCCTTTGACGGCATTCAACTTTTACTTCCTATATTTTTTATTTTGAGAGGGAGAGAGACAGGGACAGAGACAGAGAGACAGAGAGAGAGAGAGTGGTAGGGAGGGCAGAGGGGGCGAGAGAGAGAATCCCAAGCAGGCTCCACCTCAGGGCAAAGCCCGACGTGGGGCTCGATCTCATGACCCTGAGATCATGACCTGAGCCGAAATCAAGAGTCAACCGCCCAACAGACTGAGCCACCCGGGCACCCCTACTTCCTATACTTTAATACTAAATACGTGCACTTAGGGTTGTCACATTTCCCACAGAATTGGCTCTTCCATCATTCTGTAATGTCTCTTGAGTAAGATTTCTTCAGTTTACTTTGACATCAAGATTAAAGACTTCCTTTAGGGGTTTCCTTGGTTTATCTTATTTATCGCTTTGCTTTAATGCTTTTTGTGTTCTTATCTATGACTTATGTCACCTACGAACGGTAAACTTTTTTAAAGCAGATTTTTTCATCTTGTTATTGGAGTCTTTAGTCTATGGGTCATGACAGGCACAGCGGGGTGAAATCTATCTTAGTTTGTGTGGTTATTTGTGTGGTTTTTCTGTCCTTTATGTGTCTTGTTCCTCTATGCCTCCTTGCCTGCCTTATTTCAAATGATTCAAGTTTTATTCCACTTTTTTCTCTTCATCAGCCTTTAACTGTACTTTACCACTTTTGCCATTATTTACATGACTTCAAGAAGAATCCAAGAACCACTCAAGCTCATGTATCCCGGACCCTTTGTGCTGTTAATGTCATGCATTAGACTCCAATTCCTGTTTAAAACCCTGGAAGAAACTATAAATGTTGTTTTAAACAACCGAGATGCGTTTGCAGCACTCACGTGGTCAATTCTGTGGGTCGCCTGCCAAGGGCCACCCTCCAGCCAGCGTGGGGTCAGCCGGCAGTGAACTCTCGGGTCGGTTTGTTTGTTTGGACAACAACGTCTTCACGCAGCCCCGATCGGTGAAGGGCGTCTCTGTGGGCACATCAGAGGGCAGGCTCCCCGCGGTACTGGTAGGTGTCGCTGTGCCAAAGAGTCGACATCAGTTGTTGCTCCCCTGAAAAGGGAGACTTTTCTTCACCGGCTGCTTTTTTTTTTTTTTAATTTTTTTCTTAACATTTATTTATTATTGAGAGACAGAGAGACACTGAGCATGAGCAGGGAAAGGGCAGAGACAGGGGGAGACACAGAATCCAAAGCAGGCTCCAGGCTCTGAGCTGTCAGCACAGAGCCCAATGCGGGGCTCGAACTCACAAGCTGCGAGATCATGACCTGAGCTGAAGTCGGACGCTCAACCAACCGAGCCACCCAGGCGCCCCATCCGGCTGCTTTAAGATGTTTCTTTTTGTTGCTGGTTTCCAGGAGTTTGACCATAATGTGCCCAGATGTTGTTTCCTGTTGCTTTATTCTGGAATTCATTCTGCTCTGGGGTTCCTGAGCTTCTGAAATCTGTAGGTTGACGTCTTTCATCAGCTTTGGGAAACTGAACTTCTGTCCCACTTCCTCCTATCTCCTTCTGGAATTCTAGTTACTCATGCATTCAGCATTTTCACTGTGTTTCCTGTGCCTCTTTGCTTTTATTCCATTCTTGGGTTTTTTCCCCATGAGCTTCCTAGTTCACTAATCCTACCTTACGCTGTATGCAGACTGCTATTAAACTATGTAGTGAATACCGAATTTCAGATATTATACTTTCATTTCCAGAATGTTCCTTGAATATGTCAGTAGTGGGTCTTCATGTCCCTGCCAGGTGAATGTGGTGTGTGCCCGCCTTCCCTGGAGGGATTCGGTCATGTGGCTCTGTCACTTAGCACGTGCTGTCACCTCTTCCTAGACACCAGGCATGGCTGATGAGACAGCGGGGACACTACCCGTGGGGTCACTCTTTTAAAGACAGTTAAGGTTTTATTGCATGTTGTTATGACTTCTGTTGAGCAGATAGATTCGGGACGATCACCCTCCCCTGTGGAGCTTTGCCTTAGGTCTTGTTGGGGCTAAATTTGGTCTCATTTGGTTTTGGTCTTACTCTGAGGGAGTGACTCTCACGTTCAAAGTGTGGCCCCTCCAGGGTCTCTGCTGAAAGCCCAGGGTGTCTCCTTGCCTCCCTCCCTGGGCCTGAACTGCCCTACCCCCCCCCCCCCCGTGTCCCAGAGCCACACAACCATGGAGATCTCTGCTCTGTGCATGGCTCACGAGTTTAAAGGGCTCGTGTGCAGAACTGGGGAATCCTCCTCTGTGGGTTCTTGCTTTTTGAGATTTGCTCCTCCAGTCCCAGCCACTCTGGGTGCCCCGAAGGACACCCTCCATGTTCTTGCATAGCAAGCACACTGCTGCTCTGTGCTTGGCCTGCTTCCTGTCCCCCCGTTTGGGAAATCCACCAGCAAAACCTCAAGGTGAAAACATAGCTCGTCCTGTGTGCTCTTCCTCTCTCTAGGAGCACAGCCCCATATGCGCCACCTGAGCTGGCCAGTCTCCAGGGTGTGTGTGTGTGTGTGTGTGTGTGTGTGTGTGTGTGTTTGCCGGATTTTCAAATGGTTTTTGCCTGGAGAGTAAGCCCAATACAAGCCAGTCATGGCCAAAACTACAAGATCAGAGAGTTTTCCTTAAAATAAAGCAATGCCTTTTCCCCAGCGCTGGAGTTATACACACAAGTGCAAAACCAGCAATAATCAAGACCAGATTATATATTGTGTCTGGATTTTGGGGTCTTTTTGATTTTTTAGGTAAACTCTATACCCAATGTGGGACTCGAACTCACAACCCCAAGATCAAGTGTCACCCGCTCAGCGACTCGGCCAGCTAGGCGCCCCTGGATGATATATTTTAAATGCAATCTAAATTAGTAATTTAATATCCCCAAGTGAGTAGAAGACTTCAATTCTGTACACGCACGCACACGTGCGCCCCTGCGACATGGGACTGACAGCCACGTCTGTGGCATCTCTCATTCCCAGCACGTGAACACGGCAAATACACCAAGAGGCCCGAAGCGAATACAGATGTGGAGCGGGTTATGTGGCAGTAAATATACCTAAACAAGAGGCAACTTTTTATTACTGAAATTCCGTGCTCAAGAGACATTGATGTTACATATTGGTAAGTTTTTAAAAAACTCTTTGACGGGGCGCCTGGGTGGCGCAGTCGGTTAAGCGTCCGACTTCAGCCAGGTCACGATCTCGCGGTCCGTGAGTTCGAGCCCCGCGTCAGGCTCTGGGCTGATGGC
Organism: Lynx canadensis; assembly: GCF_007474595.2. Lineage (NCBI taxonomy): Eukaryota > Metazoa > Chordata > Mammalia > Carnivora > Felidae > Lynx > Lynx canadensis. The sequence continues at coordinate 430,857 of NC_044305.1, read as the reverse complement.
TCAGAGCCTGGAGCCTGCTTCCGATTCTGTGTCTCCCTCTCTCTCTGCCCCTCCCCCGTTCATGCGCTGTCTCTCTCTGTCCCAAAAATAAATAAACGTTAAAAAAAAAAAATTTAAAAAACTCTTTGAGATCAATCCACGAGCCACAATGTTTCAATGAGAAATTCAACAAAATACGAGCAATGGATATCTAAATGCACCTGCTGAAAATTCCACATTAGATGGCTGTACAGTTTTAAGGGAAATAATGGTAAATATAAGAACCCAATCAGACAGCTATCTATTCTAAAGATGTTTCTTGCGCCTCTTATCCCTGGACCATCGACCACAAACCCATTTCTTTCTTTTTACAAACCTATTTCTCTTAGGCACCATCCAAGAGGATCGTACCTGTCTGAAATGTTTTAAAATTTTTAAGTCATCTCCACACCCAGCGTGGGGCTCAAACTCACAGTCCCGACATCAAGACTTATGTGCTCCACCGACCGAGCCAGCCCGTAACGGGGGCCACGACCGTTTTAAAATTTTAACCACAGCCTTTCAGCACAACAGCACAGACAGACAGTCCCCAGTGCAGATGTCCACACTCCGTCCACCCCGGGGAAAAGTCCTCAAGTGAGCACATGAGAGGAAAAGCAGCCACCGGGTCCCTGTGTCCCCACCTGGTGAACTCAGAACCCAGACGTCCACACAGGCTCTTTCTGCCAGTGTCCGCGTTTAGGCCAGGCCAGCCACGGCGCTGGGTCGGGGTCGGGGCCGGGGCCGGGCCCGGGAGGGCGGGGGCCGCCCGGCAGAGCGACGGGGAAGCACCTCCCTCTCAGAAGCCACGCCACCTCTGCCTCCGCTTACCCCACAGCCCGCACTGGGGCCGCCCGCTCCCTTCCTAGGAAAGCACCCGCTGCCCTGCCGGCCAGAGTGAGCCTCCGGGTCCCGGGCAGCCCGCCACATCCCCAGCCACCCGCTCCGTGCCAGTGAGCAGAGGTGGAACCCAACACGTCCAACAGAGGCGGACAAGCAAACACAAGGCGTCCTTCCTGAAAGGAAGCGGTTTCGGTAATTCTCCTCCACACCTGGAGAGAGACGTCGTGAGACATTCACATCAAGAGCATCGTGCGGAGGCCCTGTCCTCGGGTTTCTCCAGACGGCAACGGGGTCAGAGCGATCAGGTTCCTCGCTACAGGGACGGTGGCATACTTCTCTGCCCCCGCAGACGGCCAACCCTACAACATCCGGGTGAACCCCAGCCCCGTGGCCCAGAGGAGCCCCGCCCACCTGCCCACCAGCAGGGCACTGGAAGGCCTTCCGCACCTGGCTGCCGTGTAGTAACAGCTTTGTTCTCATTTATTTTTTATTTATTTCGAGAGAAATAGCCAGTGGGGGAGGGGCAGAGAGGGAGGGGGAGGGGGAGAGGGAGGGGGAGGGGGGAGGGGGGGGAGAGAGAGAGAGAGAGAGAGAGAGAGAGAGAGAGAAAATCCCACGCAGGCTGCAGGCTGTCACAGCAGAGCCCGAAGCAGGGCTCGAACCCACGAACCAGGAGATGATGATCTGGGCCAAAATCAAGAGTCGGACGCTCAACCGACTGAGCCACCCAGGCACCCCAAGAAGCGACAGCTTCAAAGGCTCACACGGATGCCTCGTGCAGCCTCCACAGCTGTCCCCGTCCTGTGTGGTTCTGCCGTCACCCAGTGGCCACCAAACCCGAATGCCAGGCCTGGCTGAGGCAGAGGCGGGCGGGAGCGTCTGCTCCAGAGCAAAGGTGAGGCCTGGTGAGGCCTCTCCAGCCTCGAGGCTGTCAGCAGAGCCCTCTGTTTCCACGGGCGCCTCCCTCACGGCTTCTTTGCTGACCTCACGGTCAGGCTGTCGGAGCTCTGGGCGCCCGTCAGGTTGCGGGGTGGGGGGGGGGAGTGCTGGCCATACGGCATGCTGGAAGAAGGCCCCAGACATCCTGGGGGGCCCCTGGCCCCCACAGACCCTCCCAAGGGCCAGCGGGGGCCAGCTCCAGGGCAGGCCTCCTGTGGAGCCCAGGGCTCCAGCTAACAAGGGGCATCGATCCAGAACAAGACACAGACAAGTTACAGGCGGTCGGGACGTGACGATGCCACCTCTTATCAGGTCCCTGCCATGGTCCCTGCCCTGTCACCATGAGGACAAGCTGTCCCACACCTGGGAAGGGAGGCTACAACTGATTCTCGGTGAACACTCAGGGAAGATCCATGCACAGAACACGATCTATCTCCCACCAAAACCGTCCTGTTGGAAAAGACCGCATAGGAAATCAATTAATTTCAGAATCCAGAATATGTGAGTAAGCTCTTCTTAAAGACTTATTTTCCTTCAGGGAGACAAGCAACCCTGCCAGACCTTTCTTTTATAAACAACCCCTCGGACCCAAGGAACAGGAAGGAGAGCTCACTCTCCGTGACGTTCCTGAGGACCCAGGGTCCATGACGGTCACAAACGCGCGGCCACCAGCACAGCCATTCTCAACCCGCAGCTGACGAATCAAATGTCTTCGCATCGGGGGAAATTCCTTAGAGAAATCTCTTGACTTAAATATAAAAACGTACGTTCAGGGGCACCGGGGTGGCTCAGTCGGTTAACCATCCCAACTCCTGATTTCAGCTTGGGTCATGATCTCACGGTTCCTGAGTTCAAGCCCCACGTCCTGTTTGGTATTCTGTCTCCTTCTCTCTCTGCCCCTCCCCCGCCTGCTCTCTGTATCTTTCTCAAATTAAATAGAAATCAACTTTAAAAAATGCACTTTTATTTAAATTTACTTAAGTACATGTCTACGTTACACGCACATGGAAAACGAGAAGTACAGCAGAGGGAACACAGTTGCTGGCACCTGCCGACAGACGGCAGGCGCCCTGCGGGGAGCGGGCGCAGAGGCGTGCGATCAGGGTGCCGAAAACAACGCAACAGCGTGTCAACCGTGCCTCGGTAAAACGTACGGACACACACACGTGACCGACTTAACCTTATGTCAGGCTGTGAGAGCGTAACGGTAACTACCGCCGAAGCCCGTAACTTTGTCAACCTAAAGTGAGGTTCCTCTCACCGGGCCGAGCTGAGCACCAGAGACGTCTATCTGGTACAGCAGCTTCTGCTACGGACGCTCATCGTGAGCCTGGTACGACCACAGACATGCCGGGGACGCACCCGAGCCTGCTGGACGGCGGCTGATCCGGGACGCTCGGGACGTGGCGGCCGCTCTCACGTCTTACCTGGGCTTGGGGGGCGGTGCTGTCCTGGGCTGGGTCTGGCCATTCACCAGAGCAGGCATCCCGGGCTCTGAGCGGAGGGTGGAGGGGCCAGAGGGAGGGGCCTCTGCTCTGCGATGAGCATCCCCCCAAGAGTGACTGGGGCTGGTGCCAGGCCCTGGGAACACAGGAAACGAGTCTCACCCACGTGGATGGACACCTGCTGGTGGCTTGTTTTGGAGAGTTCCGGGAGCGCTGTCCTTGATCCTGATGCCGCGAGCAGAGCACTGCTATGCACGAAGCCTGGGTCTCGCCGGGGGCCGGTGTTTGGGTATTTTTATCAGCTCACCACCCCCAAACAGCCGGGGTCTCCGCGTGCGACTTGTCTGCGTTCCGGGTCTCTCTCCCAGAAGCAAAATGATTACAACAGAGGGTTCTAGCACAGAAAGTGAGGACACGTGGTGCAAACACAAGCACACGCGCACCTGTGGCCTTGAGAAACGATCTTCTGCGAAGTACTTCAAGGTGTGTCGAGCAGGGTGTTTCTCTAGAAGTGCGGTGACATCATCCAGTGCCTCTTTGCAAGAAGTCGCTTACAATTCCAGGGTCAATCCAGAATCAAGAAAAGGTCCTCGATTCATTTTTTTATGCATGATAGGAAATAATCTTTAGCCACAGTCAGAACAGAAAACGGTTCCGCTGTTCCCCACAAAGTGCTCCTGGACGTCGGGGCCGGCCTGGGTCAGGCAGGGACGGGCACAGCCCGGCGGCTCCGGGGCCCACGCAGAAGCCCCCGCCCGCGGCCACGCCACGTTCTTTTGAGGCTTCCCTCCCCGTGAAGAGCTGGAGGGAACGCGGCATGCGTTGCGCCCAGACGCGACAGCGCCCGCCCGTAAGCACCGGGGGAAACCCTCAGCTCGTCCCTCACACGTGGTATCTACCGACTGAACACCAACAACAGCAGGGCCTTCTCAGCTGCTGGGGGGACGTGGCGGCTTTACAAGGCGCCTACCCTCCTGGACCGCGGCGGGCCGCTCCAGCAGCTCGGTCCCGTGGCAGTTTTCAAGGCCCAGGAAGGCGACGCCCGCGTCAAGGTCCCTGTCAGACCAGCGCACGCTCACAAACCCCGCGGGGCCGAGTCTGGGGCCACGGCCCATGCTTCTCAGTCTCTACTCAGCGAAGCAGGACCGTGAGCAGGTGCGGTGCTGGCCTACCCCTGGAACTCGGGAAGAGCAGAAGAACCAAGTTACGCCAAATCAACACGAGCAGGTCCTTTAATCAGTTGGACCGTTGATCTAGAAATGAAACTGTTCCAAAACCCTAACAGCCAAGCCAATGCGATTAGACCCGTTCAACCTCCCCTAGAAGGTTCCGGACCGCCCAGGGGGAACCGTGAATGCTGGCTGCTGGTTACCACTGGTGCCCTGCCTGCACGTGTGACAGGCCCCTTGATTTACGCACCTGCAACTGTTTCCCTTTCTTTCGCCGAACCGCCACGGCCGGGCCTTGTGCCCTAGCACGTCCCGACCCCGGAAGGCCCGGCGAGCAGGGGCAGGACCCCACCCCGCACAGCCGCTCGAGCCTCGCACCACACCGTCCTCTCGCTTCTCCGACTACGAGCCCACGTCCGCTGGGACGTGGGCCCATTTGGGGCGCCCCAGAAATCATGTAACAACATGTGCATCGTCAACAACCCGCCCAGGGAGGCTGGAGCTACCGCGGCCTGGCCTCCTGGCACTGCCCGCCTCTCACGCCAGACCAGGCTCTGGGGACGCCTCACGCCGCAGCCCCGGCCCCTGCCCTTCTGAGCCACCCGAGGAGGAAACAGAGGCCCCTGCGCCCGCCTGAGCTGAGGGGTGGCCCCTGGGCTGGTGGAGCCCGGGCGTTTCACCCCAGAGCTTTGCTATCAGCACGCCTCCTCGGAGGTGCCGTCGAAGGCCCGGGCACACGCACCGCTTGCCCACCGGGCTGGAGACGTCAGCTGCCGGCTGGTGCCTGGGGCTCCGGGAACACGTCTCCAGGCTGAGCCGGCGCTGGGGCGTGAGGAGGGAGGCGCGGGGCCAAGTCGCCGGAGCCAGGCCCCGCTAGGCCGCGTTCCGCCGAACAGAACACTCGCTCCCGCCCATGAGGACGCATCTAGGAAGCAGCAGTGGTCGTGGAGGGTGACCGGCATGGGGTTCTGAGCCTGACCCCTGGCCTCGGGCGCCCGAAGAGACCGTGCCAGTCAACTGGGCACCGCTGAGCAGACAGCACAGAGGAGTCGCTTTGGCCCCTTCTTGGGGCGGGAAACGTGTAGCAGTGGCCCAGGCCACGCGCCAACACTGACACGCTCGCGGGGACAAACACCTGGAGAGCGGGTGCTGGACAGGGTGCCACAAACCCTCCTAACCCCGGACGGCAGCTCGGCCTCCGTCCGTACGATTCCTCGAAGCCACCTGCCAGGGACAGGGCGGTGGGGGGCGGGGCAGGGGCCGGCGGCCAACCGCGACGTTCTGGGAAACAGGGTTTTTACCTGGGTATTTTCATTCCTCGATGCCACAAATACCCGGTCGCAGACTTTACTTGGGATGTCAGAAAACAACGTTTTAAAATAACCCATGTTTGCACCCTGTTCTCTGGCCCCTCTGCCTCTGGTAGGTTCGTACGAGAAAAATGGGGAATTTAGAATAGGAAAAGCAAGATTAAAACATAACAGAAATAACAGAACAGCAAAACCCACTGAGAGACTTCGCCTGGAACTTGTCACAGACGTACTAAAAATAAACGGTAGAGGGTCCCACTGCCGGGCTCTCCGCTCCCTCCAACGTGTGACGCCTCTGACAGTCACACGCGCGCCCAGCATCGCGACGCATTAACACAGTGTGCGGTGACCACCCGGGACGAGGCAGGTCTGAGGAGAAACGTCCACCCGCGAGATGGGAGGGCTGCCGCGGGAGGGTCCGGGCCCACACGGGACCCCCAGGAGCGGGGGGCCAGCCCCCCCCCGGCGCGAGGCCCACTGCCTGGCCCAGGGTGGCTCCCGGCACAGATGCACCAAAGGCCTTTTGGACAAGGCCACGCTGGAGGCAAAGCCTGGCAGACAGGGTGACCGTGAAAAGCACCGACGACCGTCCCTTGTTCCAAAGTCACCCTCGGCGGCACCGGTCGGGCTGCCCACGGTCTGTGACGCACGGTGCGCACGCGTGCGTGAGGAGCGTGTGAGGGGTACAGAACGAGCGTGCCCCCACCTCCCCACACAGCCACCCATTCCCCGGAGCATCCCCCTGCTCTCCTTCCACGAGATCCACAAAACCTGTCCCGCTGACCCCCAGCCAGGCGCCCCCAGCACCCGTCAAGTGTCCTGGGATCGTCCGGCCCCGGAGCCTCTGCCCGCAGCACAAGGTCTGACGCGAGACGGGGCAGGACCGACGTGTGGGAGCACGTCAGCCACTCTCTGCTCACACATCTGAGGGTCCACAGACACTACTGCGTTTTAAAGGCACAACGACCGTGTGACGTGGTTCTCAGCTGGGGAAATGAGCCTCAACATGCCTGTCGGAGCGTGCCGAAAGCCAGGCGGCCCGTCAGCGAGGTACTCGGCTTTGGGTCTGACTTCACAGCCAAGTCCCGTGAACCGACCGCGGCATCCCGGCTGCTCAGAATATGGCAACGGCTCCTTAAGTCAGGGAAATAAAGTGAACAGAAACGTCGTTCCCACTTTCAGTCTTTATTAGCCATAGCGATTTTCATCACTCCAACACAAAATCTTAGGAAATTTCAGCGCTCACGAAAACAGAGTTGTAAAAATACTGTTTTTTTACATTGAACATGAAAACAGGTTGCCCTTCCCAAACCCCGAACACAGACGATGGACCTACTGCCTGCGGTGGCGCTCGGGAGACCGCTGCGTCCACACGGGCCGTCTCTCGTGCCCCGCACGCTCGCACCGCAGGGCCCTGCACCCCTGCTACACTCGGCGCCTCCCGCTGTGGGGGGAGCCCCCCCCGGGCCTTGTCCCCTCCGGCGCCCACGGGGGGCACTAACCACACACTGTGCGCTAATCCCAGGACGGCCAGAGACAGTGTGGCTGCCTCCTCCAGGGCACTGGGTGGCCGCCACGGTCCCCGAGCGCCCCCAGAACGGATCTTCGGAGCGTGTGTGGCTCGTGGCCGGTTACACGTAAAAGCCAAATGCCCTCGAGTCTGGTTGGGAGAAGGACGTCCCGGGGGCCCACGGCTCTGCTGCCCCTTTAGCTGCTTCTCAGGCTGGTCTGTCATTTGCTTCGGGACAACTGGAGTTCGGCCGGAGACATTTACGGAGTGGGCACCCTAGGCCTTTAAACGCTCACGTGTGACCACGTGTGACCAGCATCATCTAGCGGAGACAAAGCAAGGATATGCGCACATCTCTCCCCTGCGGACGACAGGCACGCCGAGGTGGGACCAGGGCCAGCAGAGGGAGCCCGAGTCTGTCCCTTCGCACGAAGGCCCCCTGCGGGTCCCACCTCGCAGACCGCGGGCTCGGGGCGCCCAGGGCACACTTGTAAGCCTGATGTGGGTTTTGGCTCAGATGCCAGCAGCTCAGTGATTTCGGCCTGAAGCCTTCGAGCAAGTACTTGCTGTTGCCCTGACAACCGCCCATCAACCACCTTCTCCACCACGTGACGCCAGGCCAGAGCGGTCACCCCACCCCCACCCCGCGCGGTGCGCACCCCTCCCGCACCACCTCTGCGCTCGGCCACGCACTTACGGGACAGAGAGTGGGTGCCCTTGGGCAGGTACTCCAGCAGCAGGGAGCTGTCGTCCCCGAGCACGTCCGCCTTGAGGGACAGCAGGCTGTTCTTACTCATGAGTGCCGCCCGCAGGTTGGCCACCGCGGCGGCCTGCTGCAGTGCCTCGTCCTTCTCGGGGGTGAGGGGCGGGCCCAGGTAGCTGGCCTCTCCTCCCAGGAGACCCTCGTCCACGTGGCCGTACAGCTCAGCCCTCTCCCCGCGGCTGTCAGAGCTGCTGGCTTCGGCGACAGTCAGGTCCGCGCCTGGGGGAGCAAACACACAGAGGACACACAGGTCATTTAAGACTCTCCAATCGGAAACAGGCACGTTTAGGAGAAGCCAGGGTGGCGGGCTGTCTGAGCACCCAGCTGCTTTTGCCAAGCCCACCCCCGTCCTGCTGGCGGAGGCCCCTCGCCTGCCCCGGGACGGCGGCGAGGCCGCGGCCTCGGGCAGGAGCTCCACTCAGCACGGTGGGGGACACGGGACAGGGGCTGTCACGTTCCTGCAGCGTTTTCACCTCTCAGAGAAGGGGCGACACGGAGCAGGGGTCCAGGACCGAAGAGCCACGAGCACAGGCTCTCGGGAAACCTCCAGGGTCTCGGCTTTGGCGGTGGGCTCCGGGATACGACACCACGGGTGCCAGCAACAGACGGACACGCCGGGCTCTGGCAAAACTAACACCTCCGACGTCTCAGAGGAGGCTACGGAGAAGCGAGATGGGGCTCCGTCGGAGCAGCAAGCCGCACTCGATCTCGGGGTCCTGAGTTCAAGCCCCACGGCGGGTGTGGAGTCCGCTTAGAGGTTTAAAAAGGGGGTGCACCTGGGGGCTGAGTCGGCCGAGTGTCTGACTCGATTCCAGCTCAGATGGTCATCTCGAGGTCCCGTGTCGGGCTCTGCGCTGGCTGCTCGGAGTCTGCTTGACACTCTCCGTCCCCCATGTCCCCCACCCCCACAATAAACTTTAAATTTTCTTTTGAAAAAAGGAAAGGAAGAAAGACGACAAGCCGTGAGAATGTTTGCAGATCACAGATCCGACTCGAGATCCTGTTTGGAAGAGTTACCGACGCTTCCCGCTCAATAAGGAGACAACCCGATTCTAAAGTGGGCAAAGGACCTGAGTAGGTGCTCCTCCAAAGAAGACCCAGAAACGACCGGTAAGCAGCATCCGACACCCTCAGTCCTCAGGGAAACGCACCCGAGCCACACCGCGAGGCCACTGCACCCCAAGTGTCAGGCGGTGACGAGGGCTGAGAAGGACGTGCGGGAACCGGAGCCTTCTCCCCCGCGATCGTCCCATGGCGCGGCCGCTGGGGGAGAGCCTGACGCCCCTTGGAGGAGCCGGTGCCCGGAGCAGTGGGGACCCACGTGCACACCCACAGTGACATGGGTCACAACAGTCAGAGAGAGGAAACGGCCCGCATCCAGCAGCGGCTGACGGACGGACGAGACGGCCCATCCTCACGGGGGACTACTGCCCAGCCGCGGAAAGGCACGAGGCACTGACACACGCTGTCCCGGTCGCAGACCCGGAAAGCCAAGGCGGTGCGTGCAGGCCGATGACCCTTCTGAGCCCCGGTGAGTTCCACCAGGAACCTCAAGGACAGATGTTCAAGCAGCCCTCCGCGCCCCTCACAGGGCCCACCCTGTGCATCCCGGGCCTGGCAAGGACGCCCCCACCCCGGGCCACGGCTCGTCTGTGCAGGGAGGTTCTGGAATAAACGCCACGTCCAGGAGGCTGGAGCGTGAGACGGAGGCCGCCTGAACCTTGGACTCAGGCTACGTTGTTTAGAAAAAGCTGGCGAGCACACCAAGCGTCCAACCTCAGTCTGGAAAGCGGGCTGAGTTCCCAAGATTCACTTGTAAGTTAGTAACGTAGGGTCTTCCCTCATCTGGGACCGTCACACGCTTGTGTGCACACGCGCTCACTCACACCCCCCCGAATGCACAGACAGACGCAGTCGCTCATACGCACACGTGTGGGTGGCACACAAGCTATGCTGCTTCTGGACAGAACACTGACAACAGCTCTGTTTCCAGGAAGACCCTGCCCCCAGGACACGGCGTCAACGTGACACGTGGCTCCCGGCAGACACGTCACACGTGTGTGGCAGAGAGAAGTGACCACACGCCAGCTGCATGAGCGACAGAAAGGCACGCAGGGTAACTTCCTGACGCCAACCTCTTTTATTATTTTTTCTAATGTTTATTCATTTTTGAGACAGAGCTTGAGCAGGGGAGGGGCACAGAGAGAGGGAGACGCAGAATCCGAAGCAGGATCCAGGCTCCGAGCCGTCAGCACAGAGCCCGACACGGGGCTTGAACCCACAAACTGCAGGATCATGACCTGAGCTGAAATTAGACGCTTAACCAAGTCACCCAGGCGCCGCTGAGTTGTTTTTTTTTTTTTAAGTTTATTTGAGAGAGAGAGAGAGAGAGAGAGCGCGCGCGCACATGTGTGAGTGGGGGGAGGGGCAGAGAGAGCCTATCTGTGCAGAGCCTGACTCAGGCTGGATCTCACGACTGTGAGATCATGACCTGAGCCAAAATCAAGAGTCCAGTGCTTAACTGAGCCACCCAGGCGCCCCAACAAGGTGAATCTTTTTGATAAAAAGTGATAGTTTTCATCATCTTGAGTTTTGGGGCAACTTAAAAAAAAATTTTTTTTATTATGTTTATTTTGAGACAGAGTATGAGTGGGGGAGGGACAGAGAGAGAGAGGGAGACACAGAATCTGAAACGGGCTCCAGGCTCCAAGCTGCCAGCACAGAGCCCGATGCGGGGCCCGAACCCACGGACCGCGAGATCATGACCTGAGCCGAAGTCGGATGCTCAGCTGACTGAGCCACCCAGGCACCCCACTGATAAATAAATGGAGCAAACGGGATTAAAAATACCAACATTTAATTGTAAGGGCTACATGTTACATGTAAAGGTTTTATTCTAGAGGGAAATACAGTGTTTTTTTTCTCTTCTACAAATGATACATCTTAATACTTGAAAATTTAGATCACAATCTTTAGCTAAAAGCAGAAAAGAGATTACGATGAAAATAAGCAGAATGTTTAAATGATCAAACTAGATTAGGCAGTGTTAGTTGCAAAGTGGGGTATGAGCAGATTCGGAAGAGGAAAGAGTGGGTTCCAGCCACGCGAGGCCTAGAGTCTGGGGGGACACGGCTGTCGTGGAGGCAGGAGGGTCGGGAGGGTGAGGGGCGCTGACCTCACAACCAGGGTGTCTTGTGGGGCACGGTCTGGTCGAGAGCCAGCACCCGGTTTCGAACGTCTCCCCAAACCTCCACTCTTCACAATTCCCAAAAATGCTCACAAGGTGCGTTTGACAGTGTAGGTATAGATGTCACAGCCCTGTCTCGCCCACCAAATGGGCACCCAGTGTGTGCCCTGTGCCAACACCACCAGTGGGATGGACAGCCAGCACCGCCAGGGCACTGTCCCCCCCCCCCCCAGCAGCTGGTCACAGCCCAAATCACACCCGAATAGGGCACAATCCAGTTCAGAAAGATTAAGTGTGCACTTCATCTAGAATTCACCTCCTCGCTCTGTCAGCAGGGTAATTCAGTGCGTAAAAGACCAGCTTCTGGCCAACAGTATCGGAACGAGGCACCTACATACGAAAATCAATCCGAACCACAGACCGGAGCGTCACAACGAAATCTGTCAAACTTCCAGGAAAAGCACACAGGGCTCAGCAGAGATGTCTGCGATAGGACCCAAGGAGTATGCGCCGTAAAAGAAAAGAGTTCGCAATTCGGGCTTCATCAAAATGTGAAACGCGTGCTCCTCCAAAACAACGTTAAATGAAAACACGAAACAAAGACGGGGAACGTCTGCAGAGCACACGCCTGGTGAGGGCCTTGCGCCCAGAACACAGCAAGGACGCTCAGCTGCGATGGGAAGGCCCTCAAGACTCGAGCAGACACTCGGGCAAAGCAGACAGAGCGTCGGGGGCAGGTCCAAGCGGGGCTCCCCGCAGCCAAAGCCTCAGACCTGACGGCACAAGCCAGCCTGGTGGGACCCTCGCAACGAAAGCCACGCGAGTGACTGACAAACAGGGAGACAAGAGCAACCACGTGGCCCACGAGGGAGCCGCCAAGGGGAGGGAGGAGAAGCCACGCCACTTGCTCCAGAACGCTGCAAGTTTACCAAGGAACGACCTCCAGCCTCGAGGATGATGCACGGCAGAGAGCACCTCGCACGAGGCCAGCGAGAGCCTCAAGTGCCAGCCCCCGGAGCTCACCCGCGAGGAACCAACGCACGTCCGCACGGGGGCCTCCCAGCGCGCCCCCGGAGCCTCCTCGTCGCACCCGAGACCGCCCAGATGACCCAACGTCCACCAGCAGGACGGGGGCGGCAGCCGGGGAACAGAACACCAATTCTAGTTCTGGAAATACAAGATGACCCCTGACACCCATGGCAACGGCAAAAACCTCACAGGCAAGCGGAAATCCCAGACGCGCGGGCAGATTGCCGGCTGCCAAAGATCGGGGAGGGCAGCACCCCGGGGTCCTTGGTGGTGGCTGTGGCGGGGGAGGTCTGCGGGTCCTGTCCGTGTCCGGGTGGGGGGGGGGGTGAGTGGAAAGGGCAGGAGGGCCCTTCCCGGCAGTGAAAGTGTTCTCTATCCAGATGGCAGAGGTGTCCGAGGTTGTCAAAACTCATCCAACTCACCGCCTAGGGCACTTATAATTAAAAAGACAACACGTGGGGCGCCTGGGGGCTCAGTCAGGTAAGCACAGGCTCTTGGTTTCAGCAGGTCACCATCTCACGGTTTGTGAGTTCAAGACCCACGTCGGGCTCTGCGTGGACAGCACAGAGCCTGCTTGGGATTCTCTCTCCCTCCCTCTCTCTCTGCCCCTCCCCTACTCATGCTCTCTCGCGCTCTCTCTCTCAAAATAAATAAATAAACTGAAAAAAAGAAAAAAAGACAACACGCCAAGCTATGGAGGATGTGGGGGGTGCGGACGCTCAGGAAAAAGTCTGGCAACTTCTTATAAAGCTCAAGTCACCTGTCCTCTGAGACCCAGCCACTGCACTCCGAGGTATTTGCTCGAGAGAAATGAAAACATACGTCCACAAAACAGGCTTTTGCCGAAAGTGTTTGCGGGAGTCTTACTCACAACAGCAAAACCTGGCTACTGCCCAGGTGCCAGGTGACAAGAGGCTGGGACACGAGGCACAGCCATGCAGGTGTGAGTGGGGAGCACGTACTCCGTGATGTGGCTCGTGGGACACGAGGTTTCGTCCAGACAAAGCGCTGGACAGGCTAGGTCGACCCACGGCAGAAAAAGGCAGGTTAGGGGCCGCGGGGCTGGGGCAGGGACCGATGGCCGGAGGCGGAGGGGACACTCTGCTCCGAGGGGGCTCAGGCGCACGCATTTGTCTAGACTGGTCAAGGGGTGCGACGGGCCTGGTGTGTGCAGGGCGTGGGAGTGTGCACACGGACCGAACCCCGATGAAAAACTTGCTGTGCTCTGGAATGAAATATACTGATCTGCCAGGTAGTTTGAAAGGCACCAAAAAATAAGATGTGTTTTTGGACGATTAGGTGAATAAACATACAATAAAGCAAATGTAGCAAAACGTTAAGTGAAGAATCTGGCTGGTAGACGTGCTCATTTTCTTTTCTTTCTTTTTTTTTTTTTTTTTTACCTTTTCTCTAAGAATAAACGTTTCCCCAATAAAATGTTAAAGAGAGAAACAAGAAATTGTTCAACCTGAAACTGTTCACTAGAAATCTGTGCAGTTTACTGCATGCATATCATGCTTCAAGGAACAGAAAAAAAGAATGGCAATCTTCACCACAAAACCTTGCTAATTACACGTATGCGCCATGGGGTAGGCTGATCGCGGTCCTTAGACGTCCAGGTCCCCATCTCCAGGGCCTGTGAGTGGGCGACCTCATGCGGCACGAAGGATGGAGTTAGGGGCCCTGAGGCGGACGACTGTCCCAGATTATCCGGGTGGGTCCGTGTCAACACCAGGGTCCTTCTGAGGGGAAGAGGGCGGCAGGGGCGGCCGGACTCAAGGAAGACAGGGCCTCTAGAAGCTGGAGAAGGCCAGGAAATGTCCTCCCCTGGAGACTCTAGAAGGAACGCAGGAGCCCTGCCACCCCACCCCCGACTTCTGAGAGCTGGAAGATAGTGAGGCCACGGGGCACATAACTTCTCGCGGCAGCTGTAGGAAACCCCCGCACCCCCGAGAAGCACCTCCAGAATACAGCAGGAGAAGTACGTCCAGAAGCGCTGGAAGGTGTGGCAGCAGTGACTGTCACAGCCCAAACCAGAGGCAGCCGGAGCCATCCACATCGGCACGGGAGTGGGCAGTGCGCGTTCATGCGGTGGAAACACCCTCAAGTTCAAATCGAGACAGGATCCAGTGAGACGGCTACACGTCTGCGAACCGACCACAGAGCAGCGGAGGCTCCCTGCGGATGGGACAGGCACGAGAGCCTGAGCTCCGGTAAGCTGCTGGGGGCGGCCCCCTGCACTCGGAGAGGGGACAGGCTCCTTTCCGCACAACCCTAGAGCACAACGAGGTGCTCACGGGCCGTGCAAAAACACATTCCCCGGCTGCCTAGCAAAATGGCAATCACGCCAACTCAGGCACATTCCACTGAGATCCCCTTCCCTCGTGGGCCGCACTTCGGGGATCCTGAGTGCGAGCCTTTGCTGGGCTCCCTGTGTCGCCCGAGCCTGGAGTGCTGCCCGACTCCTGGGGCTTCCAGAAGCACCTTCTCCTCTGGCTCCAGCCTGCCACGGCCTCACGACGTGGTCTGCCTTGACCTGCAGCAGCCCAGGACACGCTACGGCTCGTCCGCCCGGTGGCTCCAGGTGGGACGTCCTCCCAGCTCCCTCAGGCACCAGGCTGAGCCTGATGCCCGTGAGAGCCCTTCAAGGACTCATCCTTCACGAATGCGATATTCTAGAAAATCCAGACGCAAAGGGAGCACCTGCATTTGAGCTACACCAGCAGCTCAGCAGAGCCGAGTTCATAAGGGTCTTGAATCAGGACAGTGATTCAAAATCATGGCCTTGGGCGTGGATGAGCCAAAGGTCACAGGACACGACCCCCAGGCTCCTCCACCCGCAGGGCCCCTTCCCAGAAGACCGCACCGCGCAGGCAGCTGGCTCCTGCCACCGTTCGGCCCGCTCTGAGTCGCCAGCATTTCCCGCCACCTCCTGGCACGGCCGCCAGGGTTCACGCTCTCGCCCAACACCGCAACCACGAGGGCGCCACCTGCCACCAGCCAGACAGCAAAGGGCCAGCGGGCACCGGCTCCACATAGTCCTGCTCCTGTCGGAAGGGGAAACTTCGGGCGGCAGCTACAACGGGCTGCACCTCTTGAGGAAGGGGTGAAGGGCAGGGGTGACAGGGTCTCGGGAACGGGCCCACCCGTCCGGGAGCCAAAGTCCCAGAGACGTGCTGCCGCTTTGCATTCAGGCTCTTCTACCCAAAAGTCACAAACACCACACTGAGCCGGATGCTGGACTGTCGGCAGCGGAAAGGGCACCTGTCGCGGAAGTGGACAGACTGACCGGAGGATCAGGGCGCCCGGCGCTCGGTTCACCCTTCACGCCTGCAGGCGCGTCACGACCCGACACGCAGGGAAACTCAGACAAACTCGAAAGGTTCACCGCTTCTCGAACAAGCCCCCCTGCACCCTCATGTACTTGAGGACGGGCAGTGGGGGATGTCTCCCCTCCCATCTGGTGCCCCCACTTCAGCCCCCATGACGACCTCGGCCTGACAGGTGGTGCACCTGCCCCCTCCCTGCCCAGGAAATGCTACAAGGGCGTGAGGGGTCGGCTGGGAGCCTACAGAGACCACCTTCACCCACCCAAACGTGTTCTTCGAGATCCCACTATGTCAAGATCCAACTTTACAGAAGTTCAGGCAGAAACATTTACTTTACAAAACAGACCCATTTTATCCTGGCTCCAGAACTCTCTTTTTTGGCGGAACTTTTTAGGCCGTGTGTGGGACATTAGGACGAGCGCCTGGGCCCTTCCCGTTCCCGCTTGTGAACCAGCAGCTACAGATCGCCTCCTGGGGGTCTGTGGCCACCGTGGGGTCACACGCAAGGGGGGAGGCCGGGACCCGAGGAGGACGCGGCCGAGTACGTGCAACCTACCTGCGCGTGTGGACGCCACTTCCCCCGAGCTGCCACACAAGTGACCGTACGAGCGAATTCCAACGACACCTCGGAGGCCACTAGGTTCACATGCTCTTGGCCCCTTTGGAAAAAATCACTCTCCAACGCCAAGAGGCCTCGGAATCGCCAAAGCCAAGCCGGGGACACAGGCGGGCCTGGCGGCAAAGCCGAGCATCCGAGCACCTGCACTGAGCCTCTGAGGGATGTGCGAAAACCACCTGACAGTTCTTCTGGAACAGGGCCTTTGCTCCTGCAAGTAGGAGAATTTAAAGGCATTCTTCCCTAAGAGGTAAGGAATCTTTAGTGGAAACAAACCGGCCCCCACTGGGGATCCCAATTTAAGCTTCCAAGCCCAGCCCCAGGGCCAGGATGGAGGGATAAACCACCACCACCAAGGGCAGAAACCACCCTATGCGAGCCTCCAACCCCACACCCCTGCCTCAGCAGCTCAGAATAATCTAACAGAAGCTGTTCACAGTTGCCTTGGAAACCCAGGGGATTTAAGACATTAACAAAAGTACACGGTCGAAGTCACTTGTTGGAATCTAAAAACACCTTCTGCTTGACTACTGCGCTCAAAGCCCCAAACCTACAGGCCTGAGGAGAGCACATTCCTTACTGCGCTGATGGGCCCTCAACCTCAAGGCCCCTCCGGCGTCACAGCCCGCTGGGTGGCCCTCGACACCCAGGACTGGACTCGCCAGGACGGGACTGCGGCACCGACCGGCCCAGAAGGCTCGACACAAAGCAGCTGTCCTTAGGTCATGTGCCACAGACTGCTTCTCAGATTTCGGTCAGAGCCGGTGAGAGGTCAGGAACAGTTTGGAGCACACGGAGTGTCCTCTCCCCACAGACAGCCAGCAGGGAGACGGCTCTTCGAGCAGCTCAGACACTTAACCTTCTTCTCCAGTGAACCTCCAGCAGTTCTGGGGTGCTGCCCATCAGGGACCTTTACAACGCCCAGACACACTTCTGCTGTCGCCAGACTAGGGGTGGGTGGCTACTGGCATCTAGTGGACGGAGGTCAGAGCTGCTGCTGCCCTAGGGCGCCCGGGACACCCCCGCGGCAGTGAGCCATCCAGCCCGAGGTCGAAAGGCTGTGTTTCGACCAACGTGAAGTGAGCATTCAGGGGTCTGGCCCTGTGCTTTGGGCTGGGAACACACAGTGACAGAGAGTGACAACGAACACAGGTGACAGCGTGTCTCGGGGAGGCTCCGTTCAACGGGTACAGAGTCTCGGTCTGGTAGATAAATGGTAATGATGGTTGCCATAACAGTGTGAACGTATTTAATCCCAATAAATTATAGACTCAGAAATGGTTAAAACAGTAGAGGTTACGGCACGTATATCTCACCACGATAATAAAAGCTAACGCATGGAGAGCTGAGCGTGGGAGCCAGAATGTCCAGGGGCCCGCCGGCCCTGCCTGGGAAGCTTCCTTCCTGCCCCCAAGCACAGGATGCTTGGCAACTGTGACACTTTTCAGGGCTATGACCCTAGCTTGCTGCCTTCATGCCTGTCCGTTCTCGTGTTGCAGGTGATTTGTGACCTTCCCAGAGGGGCCTCCCCTGGACGAGAACTTGCTAAGAAGCTTCTATCCTGCTCTGGACCAACTCTGTTCCCACGAAGACCCTTCCTCAGCCTCTGGACCCCAGTGCACCCGGGGCTGGGCTGGGGGTGGAGGGAGCCTGCCCCCCAGTCTGCCACTTGGAAGGGCGCTTACGCGTAACAGCAGCCGTTACGCGCCCAGGACCAGGACGGTGTCTGGTGTTTCAACAAACACTTAACGTATCATCCACTGTCTGCGAGACAGACACGAAACTACCATCCAGGGTGCGAGGACCAGCTTCCGCAAAGCTGAGCTTGAACCTGACGCACAGGGTCTGACGCGTGCTCAGCGCCCCCTCCCCGCGTAGCACAGCAACGCCCAGCGGCTGCGAGAAAAAACACGTATTCCTTTGAACCACTGGACCCGCACTTACTGGAAACAAGGAAACATCCCTCCTTGCGAGGGGGGCTTTTCAGGCGGAAGTCTTCAAGTCCCCCCAGCTGAAGACAAGCTTTTTACCAGGGATAAAACAGGCGCGTGTGACGGCCTGTCCAACACTCACAACAGTGACCAAGACCCCGGTGTGGGGACAGAAAACGCAGAGCTGAGGCCACGGGACCGTGAGGGTCTGAGGTGTGGGGTGGGGTCCCAACCCACCTTCACGTCACCTCACCTGATGCACTTTTGCACCGCTTAGCATTTTCACGTTTCAACCTTTTAAAATTAAGTTCTCCTAAGCAGTGTTGACGAAAGACCCCCCGGATAAAGGAACACAGACCCTCAAACTGCCCCCGCACCAGACGTCACCCACTTTTCCAGCTACTGACCCCTCGGCAACAGAGAAGCCCTACATCATCAAGTGGCCTCTGTGCACCAGGGACACGGGGGCACCCAGAGTCACACTCCCTGCACTCACATAATTTGCTGCAAAAGGAGGCGGCCTGTGGGAGGCCCCGGTGTGAGGCTGGCCCACACTGGTTCCCCTGAGCCCCGCCCACGAAAACAAAAGGCTTACTTGAGTCGCGGCCGCCGAATGGCCACCCGGACGTCGGAAGGAAAGGGGCCACCGGGGAGCCGGCCCGGCTATCACCCTCCGCCTGCTGTGTGATGTGCCGGACCGTCTCTTTGTTTTTCCGGTTCTTCCTGCGACCCGTGGGCTGCCAGCCGTCCCCGCCAGCCTGCTCCGAGAAAGAGTTCTGTATCACCGCATCCCTGGAGGAAGGGAGCTCACTCCCTCCGTAATGAGACGGGGAGATCTGCTCTTCCTTGACGCGCAGAGACCCATAGCCCACGTCCCCGGGCCACAGCGGCTGCGAAGAAATGTCGTCGGGGCCGTCAGCCTTGGGCTCCTGGTCCTCCTTCCCGTAGCTGCTGCCCCCTTCGTGGCAGCTGGCGATGGCCGAGTCTCCGGAAGAATTGGCGGGGCTGGTGCGCCGGGCCAGCCACGGGGAGATGCTCCTTCCCGCCATCACGGCCGAGATGAGGGCGTCCGTGCTGCTGCCAGGAGGGGCACTGATCTCGAACTCGGAGAGCTCGTCCGAGGCGTCGGGCTTGATGCTGATGTCCAGCGCGGCCTTGATGAAGTCGTGGCAGGCCTGCACGATGTCCGTCATCTGCAGGAAGCTGGCGGCGGACATCACCTCGATGACGTTCCTGCTGGTGAGGGCCAGGTGGGCAGAGTACATGAAGTCGATGATGGCCTTGAAGCCCTGCGCCGTGACGATGTCCAGGTGCGTGACCGTGGCCTGCTCGGATGTCTTCTGCACCTGGCAGTACAGCGTCTTAAAGTAGCGGCTGCTGCCGAGCAGGACGTTCTTGTGCGCCTTGAAGACCTTGCCCTCCACCACGACGCACACATCGCACAGGACGCCGTGCTGCCGCTGCTCGTTCAGTTCCCGCAGCAGGTGCCGGTAGTGGGACGCAATCTCCATGTCTTCCTTTCGGTTGTTCATCTGGAAGCCTTGCTGTTGCTCCTCTACGGACTCTGTGGGGGCAAGAACGGGACAGTTACCCAGGTGGCCGGCAGAAACACGCCCGCGGAAGTCAGGCAGAGTGCCGCGCCGCTGTGCGCGGGCGAAGAGACGGCAGTTGTTTGGCCGAGCGGCCACCGGGCGGGATGCACCCGAGCAGGGCTCTGGGTTCCAGGCTGACCACAACGGACACGTAGTCCTGAACGGAACCCCACATGCACTGGCTGCCTCTCGCAACAGACAGCAAACGGTCCACAAAGAAGGCAAACGCCCGTCGGCGGCCGAAGCGAGGTTCCCACCCAAACGTGAAATGCCGGTGACATAACCCAAGGGAGATTCACCCTCACCCTCGAGGACGTATCTTTAAAGACGAAACAAGGCCTCCTACACAAGCGACGCCCACACAGCAGAAGGGCCTGGAGCAGACATTGCAGCCTCCAAAACTCCAGCTCAAACCAGCTCGAGGGAGGAGGCCTGCAGGGCCCAGAGGCGCCAGCGGCTCCCGCCGGAAAGCCCTCTGGTCGGCGCCCTCCTGGTACGTCTGCCATGTTCTCCTTTCCTCTGCTGCCGGCATCACCTTCCCAGGACGGCCAGAACCCCGTGCCCCAGGCCAGGGGCTGTGAGAGAACCAGATTCTCACGCAGCCTGGAGGCCCTCGAAGGCCCCGGGCGAGGAAGTCTCCAGGCGTCTCCCCGCTTCTGCTCATGGCTGGCAGTCCTCGGCCAGAGAAGAATCACCAGTTTCTGCTCTCACGTTCACCCACCTTCTCCCTGGAAGCCTGTGTCCCAGTGTCCCCTTCTTACAAGGACACCAGTAATATTGGACACCCTACTTCGTCATCTTAACTAATTATATCCAAATTAGGTCATGGTCTGAGACACATTCGCCCCATAACACTCCCTGAGAAAGACAAGGTAGTTAGAGACTGATCTTCCCACTTAAATACTCCATTTTCCAGCTGGTTAGTCAAGCAGGAACTCTCACCAAAGATGCCAACGTGTGTTTAATGGGAGAGAACTAAGCTGGCCAAGTGTAGGGTCACTGGCCTCTTTCCCGTGAGGGCTGCTTCCCCAGGACTCAGCTGGGTCCACCTCCAACGCTTCTTTATTGACTCAGAGCTGTCACCACACACCCACCTTCCTTTGGTCATTACAATACGTATCCAAACACCACCTGAAGTCATCTCTAAAATCCGTTACCCCAATACCAAAACCAGATAGAGCCATTACAGAAAAAAGAGACCTACTGGCCAATATCCCCGATGGACAGACGCAAAAATCCCCAACAAAATCCTAGCAAACCGAATCCAACAGTGCATTAAAAAAAATCATTCACCACGATCATGTGGGACTCATTCCTGGGCCGCAGCGTGGTTCAATAGTCACAAATCAATCAATGTGATGCATCACATCAATAAGAGAAAGGGTAAGAACCATACGATCATTTCGACAGCTACATAGGACACATTTGACAAAGTACAACATGTACTCATGGTAAAAACTCTCAACGAGTAGGTTTAGAGGGAACAGACGTCAACATGATAAAGGCCGGATATGAAAAATCCACAGCCAACATCATATTCGATGGGGGAAGACTGAGTGCTTCTCCCTTAAGGTCAGGAGCAAGGCAAGGATGCCCACTCTCACTCCTGTTATTCAACACAGTCCTGGAAGCCCTAGCCTCAGCAATCAGACAAGAAAAAGAAACAAAAGGCATCCAAATTGGTAAGGAAGAAGTGACATTTTCACTATTTACAGATGACATGATACCACATACAGAAAGCCCTAAAGACCCCACCAAAAAACTACTAAAACAAACAAATTTAATAAGGTCGCAGGATCCAAAGTCAATGTACAGAAAACCGTTGCATTTCTAAGGACCAATAATGAAGCAGAAGAAAGAGACATTTAAAAAGCAATCCTGGGGGCGCCTGGGTGGCGCAGTCAGTTGAGTGTCCGACTTCAGCCAGGTCATGATCTCGCACTCCGTGAGTTCGAGCCCCGCGTCAGGCTCTGGGCTGATGGCTCGGAGCCTGTTTCTGATTCTGTGTCTCCCTCTCTCTCTGCCCCTCCCCCGTTCATGCTCTGTCTCTCTCTGTCCCAAAAATAAATAAACGTTGAAAAAAAAATTTAAAAAAAAGCAATCCTGGGCACCTGGGTGGTTCAGTTGGTAAAGTGTCCAACTCTTGATTTCAGCTCAGGCCATAGCCTCATGGTTCATGGGATCGAGCCCCATGTCGGGCTCTGCGCTGACAGCACGGAGCCTGCTTGGGATTCTCTCTCTCCCTCCCTCTCTCTCTCTGCCTTCCCTCTGCTCACACGCTCTCTCTCTCTCTCAAAATAAATAAATAAACTTTAAAAAATCCTATTTGTAATTGCATCAAAAATAATATGATACCCAGGAATAAACTTAACCAAGAAGATGAAAGGCCTGTACTCCGAAAACTACAAAACGTTGCTGAACGAAACTGAAGAGGGCACAAAGAAATGGAGAGACGGTCCATGCTCGTGGTTGGAAGAACACTGCTAAGATGTCTGTTCGACCCAAAGCAGTCCGCAGATTTCATGCACTCCCTATCAAAATACCACCAGCACTCTTCACAGACCTGGAACAAACAATCCAAAATTTGTACAGAACCACAAAAGACCCCCAAAAGCCAAAGCAATCTTGAAAAAGAAAAGCGAAGCTGGAGGTATCATAATTCCAGACTTCAAGCTAAATTACAAAGCTGTAGTCATCAAAGCAGTATGTACTGGCACGAAAATAGACACGTACATCAACAGAACAGAATAGAAAACCCAGAAATTAACCCGCAACTACAGGGTCAGCTAATCTTCAACAAAGGAACAAAGAATATCCAGTGGAATAAAGACAGTCTCTTCAGCAAGTGGTGCTGGGAACACTGGACAGCGACATGCAGAAGAATGAACCCGGACCACTTTCTTACACCAGACACAAAAATAAACTCAAAATGGATGAAAGACCTAAATGGGAGACACAAGAGTATAAAAATCCTGGAAGAGAGCACAGGCGGTAATGTCTCTGACATCGGCCACAGCATCAATACCTAAATACCTCAATATCTAAAAAGAAAATACCCCGATTTAAAAACGGGCAGAAGACACGAATAGACACTTCTCCAAAGACATCCAGATGGCCAACCGATGCATGAAAAAATGCTCAACATCACTCATCATCAGGGAAATACAAATCAAAACCATGATGAGACATCACCTCACACCTGTCAGAATGGCTAAAACCAACAACACAAGAAACAGCAGGTGTTGGGGATGGTGTGGAGAAAAAGGAACCCTCGTGCGCTGCTGGTGGAAATGCAGACTGGTGCAGCCAGTGGAAGACAGTGTGGAGTTTCTTCAAAAGACTAAAAATAGAAATACCATCTGATCCAGGAGTCGCACTACTGGGTATTTACCCAAAGAATACGAAAACACTAATTTGAAAGGATACACCCCCCCCCCGATGTTTATAGCAGCATTACTTACAACAGCTCAACTATGGAAAGAGCCCAAGTGTCCATCAGGTGATGAACGGATAAGGAGGATGTGGCATTTACACATATGATAGAATATTACTCAGCCACAAAAATAATGAAACTTGGCCATTTGCAAAGTATAATGCTGGCAAAATTAGTCAGAGGATGGCCCACACCATGATTTCACTTGTATGTGGAACGTAAGAAACAAAACTGATGCACACCAAGAACGAGACTCAACGCTAGAGAAGAAACTGATGGTCGCCAGAGAGGACGTGGGTGGGAGGATGGGGGAACAGGTGGTGGGTATGAAGGAGGGCCCCTGACATGATGAACACAGGGCGACGCATGGGATTGCGGGATCATGGTATCGTACACCTGAAACTAGGATTACACCGTGTCCTCACTGCGCTGGACTTCAATTTTGCTAATGGTTAAAAACTGCATCCGCCAAGAGAGTGGATCTTAACATTTTCATCACAAAATACGGGTTGTACCTATACGTGCTGAGAGATGTTCCCCCGGAATAAACAGATGGGGAGTAGAGAGAAACACACAATTGTACCACAAGCGGAGAATACAAGGCCTCCCAGTGGTTAAACGCAGTAGGTCTATGTCACAAAGAATAAGAATCAAAAATATTTCGGGGCGCCTGGGTGGCGCAGTCGGTTAAGCGTCCGACTTCAGCCAGGTCACGATCTCGCGGTCCGTGGGTTCGAGCCCCGCGTCGGGCTCTGGGCTGATGGCTCAGAGCCTGGAGCCTGTTTCCGATTCTGTGTCTCCCTCTCTCTCTCTGCCCCTCCCCTGTTCATGCTCTGTCTCTCTCTGTCCCAAACATAAATAAACGTTGAAAAAAAAAATTAAAAAAAAAAATATTTCATGAAGATGTCACGTTGCAAAGGGCTACGAATGGCAACGTTTACTGAAATTAACGAGAGGGCTTGCACAAAACACCGCTCGTTCTGGAGGCTCGGCGGCCATTTTCCGTTCGTGAGTCCAGATGCGCGCGCGTCATTCAGCGTCGGCAGGCTCGGACCGGAGCGCTGGCTCCGGCGGCACTGGCTGTGTGGCCTGGGGAAGTTGTTCGACCTCTCTGTGCTTCAAATTCTTCATCCGTAGAATGAAAACAACAACCGTACTCGCCCTTTGGTTATTACGATCACGTGAGTTACTGTCTACGAACTCTTTCAGGAAGGTCCACACCACCGAGCACCACGCTGGCTGCCATTCTATCGTTATTAGAGAAAGTAACTGGCGAAGCACAAAATTTGCCAGCTGGGATGCATCTAGGAAGGGAGGGAGAGGAGCGGGAGGGGAATGTAACATGGGGTTCGTTTTACTTTCTAAAAAACAAAAGTAAAGGTCTGTATTCTTGCTGATTTTGACTCACAGACTCAAGAACATATATTCTCACTCATCTGGCATACTTTTTAAAATTTGTATTTTTAATTCTGTTTGCTTTCTCAGAAGTGCAAGGATAACCTTTAATATTTATCTAAAAACCATCATTGCTTTCATGGAAATGTTGAAATTGACACTCTAAATTTTATCCTCCTTTATGTTTTAGTGGCCGTAAGATTAAATTAAAAAAGTAAATGCCCCGTTTCACATTCCCTGGCCGGGAAGACCGGCAGGAAGAGCGTCTCCCTCAGATGGCCGGGTCCTGGGGGCCCCCGACACCCGGTCCCTCTCCTTGGCCGGCCGCGCACAGCTCGGGGCAGCGCCGGGGGTGCGAGCCCTGCCCCAACGGGCACAGCACCAAAGGCAAAAGTGAACATGCTGCTCGCACCTTCCGTGGGGTCTGTGGTCCCAGCGGCCGACCCTGTCCCCGACGAGGCCTGGCCACCTGTGGTCCCAGCGGCCGACCCTGTCCCCGACGAGGCCTGGCCACCAAAAAGAAGAAACACGAAGAATGTCCAGAATGGGCCGCAGGGAGGGCTCCCGCGGTCACAGACAACACCACGGGCGCTCTGTCTGGAGCACCTCAGAGCCACCTGAGGTGGGCCCTAAGCCAGGGTGCTGCCCCCCCCCGACCGGAGACTGTCTGAGGTGGGACGGGAAGAGGCTATGGGAATAGACATTCCGCCCAGGTGTGACTTTACCCCTCACGCCGGGCTTTACAGGCGCAGATACACAGACGCGGAGGGACAGAGGGTCGGAAATGTGCCTCAAGTCAAGGGAAACCATCACGCAAACAAAAGGCATCGGTTTAACGCCTGAAGTCCAGACAAAGTGGTACCCGGTTCCCGGCCGTGAAGGGAGCATTGAGAGCTCAGGTGACCAGGTCAGGTGACCAGGTGGCCGGTGGCCGGTCAGGAAGCTGCTTCACCCCCTGGTTTCCTGGATGAACAACAAGTCTCTTTACTCGCCAGCAAAACGGGCTCTGTAAGAATTAGGAAAAGCAACGAAAGCAACAGAAAACTCCATGTCACTGAGGCAACGACCACCACACAGGGTCTGTACTGCTAAGATAATTTCAACTTGCACAGAAAACTGTGGAATAAATTTTTACTCCATTAGGGGAGCTTAAATATCAGCTATGTACTTCACAGACAGTACGATGCAGCAGAAAAACCGGACCATTTTCATCAGGGAAAAATGTACACTAAAAAGAAATGGAATCTAAAATACCTGAAAATGCTACGAAACGAAACGAAACGAAATATCACGGGTACATGAAATACTACGAAAATATCAAAGCTACATGGGGCGTACCCAGGCTCGGAGAAGCTTCAGGAAAACAGCTGAATTTTCGTTACAAAATGGATAACCTCTCAGCATCGGTAAGGTGCCCAAGGGGTTCCGCCCGCCGGACGACAGCAGGGGGTGGCTGTCCCCTGCTCTGAGCGGCTGCGACCCTAAAAGTGGAAGCATCCTGGGCGACACGGCCAGTCAGGTCTATGGCGTCCGGACGGGACACAGCCTCGAGGCGAGAGCACGTGTCCACAGGGCTTCTCCTCGAGGACACGGACGGCGGCACCCCTGCCCGCTCAGCCCGAGTACACCACCTGCTGGAGACAGACCTGGCCACAGACACGCACCTGTGGACAGGTAACCCGACCGTCCCCTCGGAACCACCTGTGCCCCCGCACGGAGCCCACGGCGCCCTCAGGAAGTCAGGGGGCTGCGTGGGACCGTGTGAGGAAGGAGCCCTTTCAAAGAGGAGCCTGCAGCCCGTCAGGGTTCCCTCTCATTGTGAGGCAGGGGTCTGAGGGCCGGGGGAGACCGCAGGGCTGGCATCCGGGACGCCACAAAGGAGCTCCAGGCACCCCTCAAAGTCACACCCTCCCCCTGCCTGTTCTCCAAACTTCCATTCTCGTTTCCCCTGGGCCCCCCACTACCTATTCGCAGCCTCCTGATCTGCAGACACTCGCTTCTCACGGAATCACTCACGAAACCTAACGCTTTGGCACCCAAATAACTTGAATCCCCGTTCCAGACCGGGCTTCAAAGGTCATGTCACCTGCAGCGCTGGGGGCTCGATGGGGCCTCGGGAGCCCCTGTCGTGGATAACCAGGGACACAGCGAGACTTCACCACGTCACCGGCGAGACTCCTACCAAAGGGAGGGTCCTTTCTGGGCAGGCAACGTGCACAATGACACTCAGGTGCCACCTGCAATCCCGCAGCCTCTGGGGAAGGTGGAGGGCGTCCCCAAGAGGCAAGAACTGAAGCTCGAAGACGCGAAGGTCCTGGCCAACGGAGGTGCCTGCGTGTGGCACCGAGCCCTGCACTCCCGCGCACCCCGTGCCCTGTGCTGGCTCCGATGACTCTGCTCGGCACGGGGACCTCGGGGCAGGGATGCGGCTCCAACGGCTCCAGCACAAAGTAAACCACGCTCCAAGTCGAGCACCGGAACTGCCTCCCACCCATGGGAGCGTGTCCTGTCGGTCCACGATTCTGGCGTCGAGGATGCTGAGGGCAGGGCAGCTCCCTCACCGGTCCCCAACTTGAAGGTACAGAGCACCCCAATCCCCGGTCACCCTGGGAGTTACAGAGTACGTTCCAGTGTCTGAAGATAAGGGCGTCTCAACCAGAAAGCCATCCTTACGAGTTACCAGCAGAAGCCAGCCTGTTGAAGACACACGTCTGTCATTCATTCACCTGTCACACGACTACTGGTGCTTCACGGGTAACGTCCAAATGCATCAGCGTGTCTCAAAATGCACAAGAACCACGATTTCTGAAGGCCACTGTGAATGCCACCCTTCACTGGGGGCATCGTGTGTTCAAGGTCCAGGGACCGGGGTGGGATCACTTCTTCCCTCAACTGTAAGGAGCTCCACCGGGAAGACCACAGGCTCCCATGAAAACGTGAAACAGTCAGTCTGCGCAGGGGCCCGGGGCCCCCCTGGCCAGCCCGATCCTCCCCCGGGGCCGGTCCCTGAGCCCCACTCACGAAAGACCGTATCGAATGAGGAACTCGCGTGAGACGTGAGCGTCCATCACAAACACACGGGCAAACCTGTTTCACGACAGATGCCACCTCACCTTCCTACCTCGCGCCTGTGACTTGTGCGCACCTGCTAAGCTCGATGTAACCTTTTCCTTAGGGGCCCCTGGGTAGGTACGTCGGTTAAGTGTCCAACGCTTGATCTCAGCTCAGGTCTTGATCTCAGGGTGGTGAGTTCAAGCCCTGTGTCAGGCTGCACACGGGGCGTGAAGCCTGCTTAAAAAAAAAAAAAAGGGAATCTAACAGACAAACCTTGTTTTAAAGCAGGAGGAAAACACCGTCAGTGCTAGAACTGGACCACTGTGGTCCTACGGGCCACATGCTGCCCACGGAAACTCCCCGCAGGAGAGAGGGTGCCGCGCAGACATCAGCGCCCACTTGATGGCCCTAAAAACCCCATTTGTAGTTACTTTTGTGATATTTTAAGTGGGCCATATTCTGAACAGACACATCACAAAACTGGCTCACCTGCACCCCGCTCACCCGTCCAAACAGCAACCACCGCAGCGGGGCCACAGCGATGTTGGCGAGGGTGCTGGAAGCTAAGAGGACGCATCCTCCTTGGGAAACGCTCACCAGTGTTGTCACAAGCTGAACGAACACCCGGTGACCCAACCACTCCAATGCAGCGAGAACACGGGTCCACACGAGGGCTGGTACACAGACAGTCTTAACAGTCAAAACCCGGAAACAACCCAAGCGCGCGTTACAGGCAAACCAGTAAGTCAGTAAGTGTTGTCCCAACATGGGGATGCACCTGGCAGGAAGGTCTCCGCGCACGTCCAGCCCAAACGTCACTTTCCTGGACACGCATGGATCTCACGGCAGTCGTGCTGAGTGAAAAAAAGCCACACAGAGCAGCATGCGTGAACCTGATCTAGAACGTGCGGACTGATCCACGGGGCGAGGCAGGGCAGTGGCTGCAGCCGGCGAAGGGGCGGAGTCCTGAGGGCTCAGGGACCTTGCGCTGAGGGATGCGTCCTCCGCGACGGTGTCCCTGGCACCCAGGTACGTGCAGACCCACAGAGAGACACTTTAAACGAGGGCAGTTTGCCGTGTGCAAGTTATGCCTCCGCAAAGTCCATTAGAAATCTGCTTTCGTGAACCACAAACCTGAGCTTTCTCACCACGTGTGGTGGGGTGGGTTTTGTCCCCCCAGATTTGTTCGTTGCAACCCTAACCCCACGGGCTCAGAACGTGGCCTTACTCGGGGACAGGTGGTTGCAGAGTAGCTGGTTCACACGAGGTCACCAGGTGGCCCCAGTCCAATGGGACCGATGGTGTCCGTGCAGGACGGAGACACAGGGACAGATGGGCCCCCGAGGAGGCCGTGGGGGAGACTGCGGGGCTCAGCCGGAGGGAGACTCGCGCAGACACCATGCCCCCCGCCGAGGAACACCACTGGTCAGCCGGCAGGGAAATGCTCCTCTGCGGAAGTCTGTGCGGCCCTGAAATTCAGCTCTGTCCTCCCCACGCAGATGTTATTTCCCACCCTGTGAAGCGCTTAGATGGTTTGCTATGTTCTGAACAACTCGAGGTGAAGACACCCACGATGGGAAATCACTTTACAGATCAGACTCTTACACGTCGAATGGTCCTTGGTGGCCGGCGACACGGGAAGTGGTATTACCCGAATTTTCTCTGGTGAGAACCCACAGGCAGCGGGAGTTGCTGGAGAACTTCACAGTTTCCACGCTGCAGCCGACAGCGTCTAAACATGCAACATGCAAAGCCGCCCACCCCACCCCCACCCCCCCGGCTGCGGGTCTGCGGGCACAGCCCCCACTTCCGGCCCCTCCTCTGCCGCTTTCTGTTCCCTCTTGTCCCTGCGGCCTCCATACCTGCCTTGGTGTCACTTCCCTCTCGGGCACACCCCCACCCTGGTCCCCCGCCCGTGCTCGGGTGCCCCCTTTCCACTGAAGACCGTCTGAGCAAATTTCTAACCATGGGAGAATTCAGGCTCTCACTGCACCACCAATGTGATGGAGCCAACCCAGGTCTGAGGACACCACTCCCTACACAGAGACCCCACCCCCCCCAGCACCACCACCAAGACCAGAGTCACAGCAAGGATGATTCTAGATCAGCGCGAAGGTGCTGTGCGGGTACGGGGAGGGGCTGGGCAGGGGCAGCTTCCCAGAGTGGGCACAAACCAGTCACGGGCAGCGGGGAAGGGAGCAGCGCACATTCAGAGGGTCGCAGTGGCCTCTGAAGAAGCCCCCCGTGAGAGTCCGGGGCTTTCAGCGGCCTCTCCCTCTCTGACCTGGCCTGAGCCTCAAGGAGCTGACAGCACCCACCTCTCTGGGTGGGCAGGTCTGGGCAGCTACAGGAGCTAAGGTGATATGGAGGGAGAGGGCACCCCAGCAGGGCCCTGACCCGACCACTGAGCCACCTGCCTGGCCACTCCAGCCCAGCACCCGGGGAGCCGCAGGCCCACCCGACATCATGTGGGCAGAAGAACCCAGTCGGCCACGGAACCTCGAGAGACACCGAGCCTCTGTGTCTCTGGATGGTTCAAAGCGCATGCGAGACCCACAACAGAGGTGGTGAGGGCACCACCCTTTGGAGTCCGAGGGAGAGCCCGGGCAGTGCCGGCGACAGGCCGGGAGCCAGCTGACAGCCAAGTGCCCAGCTGCGGAGGATTCGGCCTCAGGGCTGGGGCAGCAGTCACCAAGACAGGGACCCAGAGACAAGCACTCCAAGGGGAGGGGAGATTCAGCAGGAGCCCCGGACCTCCTAACTCAGGTTCTGGTGCACAGGAGCGGGCCCTGGGGGTGGGGGAGGACGGAAAAGGCCCGAGCAGGGTCAGGGGTCTCGAGAGAGACCTCCGAAAAAGGCCGGTGCGAGAGCAGGCAGGGCCCGTGCCGGCCGAATCCACCTGAGGGCTGAGCAAGTGCAGCAGCTCCGACTGACTTCCAGTTTCTCTGCTTCCGCAGCTGGGAAGCTGGCCTGGGGGAATTTGTTTTGTGGGCTGGGGGAGAGAAAGGGGAAGAGGTCAGCTCTTTGCGCGCCTCCTCCCAGACACCTCCTGCTAGGTCCTATTCTGGATGCCTCTCCTTTAAACCACACTTGGTCTTAAGGGCAGCTAAGCTCCTTCGGGTAACGCACGAGGCACTGGGCAGTACGGACGTGCTGTTTTAACGGGCCTTGTCTACAAAGGCAAATTCTGCATGGAACAGCGGAGGGGTGGCAAACCCCTCCAGCTGCCAGACGCTGCCTCCCCCTCCAGGAAGCTCCCAGGAGCTCCTCCCCAGTCAGGGCACGAGCCTCTGAGCACAGGAACACATCTCTGAGCACACTCTCGGGTCAACATGACTATGGTGCCTTTTTCACATTAAACCTGTAGTACTGAAATCTTACGTGTTAAACTCGAGAAGTGTTTTTCAAACGTCCCCTGTGAAGCGCTAGTAGAAGTAGGAGACAGCAAATCCCTGATCCGGGGGAGTGGACGGCAAGGCCACAGCCGACCAGCCACACACTCCATGACATCCCAGCTCCAAGCCATCAGTGCCCAGGTGACATGGCTCCAGACGTGACAGCACTCGTGTGACGGGGGTGGACGCAGCCACTCGCTGCTGTGGGTGAGTCATGTCCCAGAAACAGCCATGTTGAAGCCCCAACCCCAGCACCTGTGAATGTGACCTTATTTGGAACTAGGGTCTTTGCAGATTTCACCAAGATGAGGTCATAACCCGATGGTATTGGTGTCATTATAAAAAAGGGAAATCTAGACACAAACACAGAGAGAGACCATCTGAAGGCAGAGACAGAGCCATGGGGTCACAGCCCATGCAGGGCCTGGAGCCCTGAGAACCACAGGGCAGGGAGGACCCTCCCACAGAGCCTCAGAGGGAGGGAGCACAGCCCTGGGACACCTGACTGCAACTCTGGCCCCACTTTCCTGTTGTTTTAAGCCCCCAGTTTGTGGTACTTTGTTATGAAAGTCCTAGGAATAGCCACACGTCAACTTAATTTGTTTTAAGAGGGAGAAAGAGAAACAGCACGAGCAGGGGAGGGGCAGAGAGAGGGAGAGAGAGAGAATCCCGCACTGTCAGCACAGAGCCCGAGAGGGGATCCACCCCACAAACCCGAGATCGTGACCTGGGCCGAAATCAAGGGTCGGCCACTCAACCGACTGAGCCACCCAGACGCCCCTGGACTTTTTTTCTTAAAAAGAAAGCCGAGGGGCGCCTGGGTGGCGCAGTCGGTTAAGCGTCCGACTTCAGCCAGGTCACGATCTCGCGGTCCGTGGGTTCGAGCCCCGCGTCAGGCTCTGGGCTGATGGCTCGGAGCCTGGAGCCTGTTTCCGATTCTGTGTCTCCCTCTCTCTCTGCCCCTCCCCCGTTCATGCTCTGTCTCTCTCTGTCCCAAAAATAAATAAACATTGAAAAAAAAAATTTAAAAAAAAAAAAAGAAAGCCGAACAGCTTCACGAGGCAGAAAAACTATTTCTGTGAACTTTAAGCCTGAGACGCGCTGTGACTTGAAATGCTAACCGAGCACTTGCACTCCCTGCATCAAGACAGGAACAGACTCCAAATACGAAATGAAATAAAGGCAACACCTTGCTCTTCGGCACCAGGATGAAACCCTTTGTGCCGCTGTATTCAACTTTTCATTTTGAAACACTTTGCAATTTACGGGAAAGTTGTAAGAATAATTCAGACAATGCCCACCTACCCCTGAACCAGATACACCAGTTTTAAACTTTCTGCAACGTTTGTTCACGTCAAGTACTAGCCCACGTGTTCACACTGCCACGTTCCTATTAACCGCCGTAGACGAGCCACCTCTGGTCCACGGAAGGCGCTGCCGGCAGGGTACCCGGCGGCTCCGGCACTGAAGCGCCCAGTTCTTAATTTCAGCTCAGATCGCGATTTCACAGTTCGTGGGTTCGAGCCCCGAGTCAGGCTCTGAGCTGAAAGCCTGGAGCCTGCTGGGGATTTTCTCTCCCTCGCTCTCTGCCCCTCCCCCACCATGCACTTTCTCTCTCTCAAAATAAATAAACAGGCTTTAAAAAAAGGTGCCGCATGCGAAGCTGGGCCAGCTGGGCCAGGACCACCCTGAGCAGGGCACAAGCATCGATCATCGCCATGTCTCCGTCACCTTTTGAGACTAGCAGCAGACAGCACAGGCCTTTCCCAGGTAAACACTCGTTACGTGCTGAATACGCGACGGACTGAAGGACGCACAGGCAGCTGCTGACTGAAGGGTCATCGCCACAGCAGGAAGCAGGCCAGGTGGGCAGCTGCAGCCAGGACCGCTCGGCCCCCAGCGATGGCTCAGCTTCCCTAACTCACAGGGACATCAACAACACAGCCAGTCCCGGAGCCGTCAACAGAGAGATCACCCTGGTCCCTGGCAGCCCCATCAGTGGCCAGCCGAGCCCGCCTGGGGGCACAGGCCAGGCTGCAGGGGCCCAAGGCAGGGGCATGTGATGAAGGCAGGAGGTCAAGGCGGGGCCGCCCTGGCCAGCAGTGGGCACCAGCATGGGGGCCACCTGGACCCACCAGGAGTCCGAGGCCGTGGGGCAGAAGCCCTGTGGGAGGGGCAGGGTCTGGGCTGGGACTGGGGGGAGGAGGGGAGGTTTCAGGCACCCTGTGCCCCCTCTCTACACGTAAGGGAGATGGCCTCTCCCAGGGAAAGCCCCTCTGTCAAGTGCTGGGCTGGGACCGGCCCCGAGGCACGGTAAGAAATGAAACTCCTGATTCACAAGGAAAGACCTGGATCTCAAGGGGAACTTACCAGGGGCCACTCAGGGCTCTGGGGCACGTGGCAGAGACACGAGGGGTCTCCAGGTCTGCCCTGCCGGCAGTGACCACAGCTGCAGGAAGCAGGCACGGAAGGTGCTGTCTCTCTGGGCAGCCAGTGGGCGGGCGGGGTCCTGCCCTTACAGCACGGGGTCAGGGGTGCCAGGTACCCCTGTATGACAAAGCCCTCGGGAATGAGGCCACACAGGCCAGCCATCATCTACCTTCGTCACCAAGCCCGCCCCGCATACCTATCCCCAGGCCCGCTACGGAGGGTCCCGAGGCGGGTGACAAATTGAGGACGGTCTTGGCTGGGGTGCTAGGTGAGCCCCACAGCCAGCCTCAAAGTGAACCCCGTGACTTAATGCTAAAACTGTAAAGGTGTCTGGGCAAAGCCTAGAAGAAACCTGGTGAAACATACTAGACTCTGAGAAAAGATTTCAAAGAAAAAATCGGCATGAATGAAGCTGAAAAGATTAACACGAATTCACAAAAACCCAATGACGGTGGTCACGTGCAACCAGAGAACCGTAGGCCACGGGTCCTTCCGGAACACAGCCTGCAGCACACGGTGAGACAAAACACACGTCTTTGGCCAGTAATTCTACTTTTGGGAAATTCTACCCCAAGGAAATGACCCCAAATGCTAACTTGCTCAAAGATGTTGCTAGTGCTACTTATAACACCACGATGTAAGAAACTACTCAAATGCCCAAGCAGCCAAGGAAACCATGACGTTAAATCTGAACGAGGTCCAACTCAGAGGAACAATGAAAGGTTGTTCATGTTGGTGCTCAGGAGTTTACAACAAATAAACTGACGGAAAGAAGTGACAGCTGGGACCACGGACCCTAAGACGTCTGCTCAGATCCCCGCCTCCCCCCCATGGCAAGATGCTCATTTATAAAACTCAAAGACCAAACACTTGCATGGGGCAGGATGAAACCGTTCGAAATTAACGTCGCAGAGGAGGAACGCAGCATAAATATGAGAGAAACCTATGTTTCCCTTTCTTCCCTCCCACCTGGGCTGGGAGAGCCGCCGCGGAGCCCAGGCGGGACTTTCACAGGTCCTTCCCCCAGGACCGAGGACGGTCTGCCTCCTTGGCCCCCAGAACCGGGCCAATGTGAGCCACGGGCTCCTCTAGGACCTTCCAAGCACCATGGGGCAGGGTCCCCCCCGGAGGAGAACACACACTTCTCCCTCCTGCCGCGCCCCCCCCCCCCGACCGCCTGGCGTGGAGTGGCTGCCAAAGCCCTGGGACCCCAAGCCTGACTTCGAAGGAACAAAAGGAAACCCTCCTTGGGCCATTAGCCCTCTGGCCGCACAGCTGTCACCTTCCCTGCTAGTATTTCCCTCTGTGCTCACACAGAGAGGATGGCGTGTGCCACCACCTCGCCGGCTCCCTTACACGTGGTGACATCTTTCACTGACTGACAGTCCGGGACAGAGGGCAGCAGCTAAGTGACGTCTGTCACCATGATCTTGAGCAGGATGACACAAGTGGCAGGACACACACGCTGGCCTGCAAGCACGAGGGGCGAGCCGTCCGCCGTCCCCAGGCCCCGTCAGACCCCAAGCCTGCTGGTGTCAGAGGAGAGAGGCCACAGGACCCAAGCTGTGGCCTTCGCGTCTTCACAGCACTGGGGAAGCAGCACGTGAACAGCGACGGATGAACCCACCCCCTGTGCTCCCCCCGCTCCGCCAAAATCCGCACGTTTTCTTCACGAAACCGGAGTTCGAGAACCAAGCCCACGTGGCTCAGCCACACACTGACTTCACCCACGCCCGTGGCTCTGGCGGGCCAGCTCTTCCTCTTCGGACCCAGTGTCGGCTGTGGGCAAAAACCATTTATCTGGGAAGAAAACTAAGGCAAAAACAGGGCGGGCTCCAAACAAGCTGAGAAGCACGCGTTAAAACATTCAAAAGGAAAGGCCTGCAAACGGCAAACTGAGGCCTGGAGTCAACCCGCTGACGGAGAACTTTCTCACTAACAGGAAAATTCCAAACTCGGAGCCCCCAAAGCACACGTGTTTTTAAAAGCAGACACCAGGGGCGCTTGGGTGGCTCAGTCGGTTAAGCGGCCGACTTCGGCTCAGGTCATGATCTCGCGGTCCGTGAGTTCGAGCCCCGCGTCGGGCTCTGTGCTGACAGCTCAGAGCCTAGAGCCTGTTTTCAGATTCTGTGTCTCCCTCTCTCTGACCCTCCCCCATTCATGCTCTGTGTCTCTCTCTCTCTCAAAAATAAATAAACGTTAAAAATTAAAAAAAAAATAAAATAAAATAAAAAATAAAAGCAGACACCAGGGGTGCCTCGGTGGCTCAGCGGGTTAAGCATCCAACTTCAGCTCAGGTCATGATCTCATGGTTTGTGGGTTCGAGCCCTGCCTCGGGCTCTGTGCTGACAGCTCAGAGCCTGGAGCCTGCTTCGGATTCTGTGTCTCCCTCTCTCTCTGCCCCTCCCCTGCTCACACTCTGTCTCTGTCTCTGTCTCTCTCTCTGTCTCTCTCTCTCAAAAATAAATAAATATTTAAAATATTTTAATTAAAAAAAAAAAGCAGTCACCAAAACGTAAAAACTACTGGGCTTTAAGATATGATGAGTTGAGCCCTCTGATGTGGACATCATTCCTGTAGACGCTCCGCACGATGCACACGGCCCCTTGCGCCTGATCCCAGACCCTCCCGGGGGCCAGTGGGGGGCTCCTTAAGGTCACAGGTGCAAGCAGCTACAGCAACAGCTCCGATCTTCAACCAACAAACGGTATAAGATAAACGTGAATGAGGTCCCCGAGGCACCACTGCAAGTGCCATCGAAGCCACCGACAGCGAAGACACAACAGCCCGAGGGGAACCCGGATCCAGGCCGGCACGGCCACCCCACAGCACAGCCCTTACAGGGAAACAGGGTCCGCAGAGCACCCTAACCCCACCCAGCCCGCGGCCCAGAGCAAGACGCTGAGGGACACCAGCGAAATGGGAACCAGTGCGGCTGCGTGACAAGGACGTTTTCGCCAGTTCTGTGCGTGTTCGAAAACGCCCCGGGTCAGTAAGAATCAGGCGGTGGGGCCCACACAGCTTGTAGTTTAGGGAGAACGAGTGATCCCGCGATGCAGACGCAGACAGACTCTAAGGTGCTATGGGACCCGCAGGCCGCGGCTCTGGGGCTGCACAGGGACAGGCCCTCTTCTCCGGGTCGTCACTCACAGGGGACCGCGAGTGAGCGTGAACAGAAGTGACAGCAGCAACCACCCCCCAGCAGCCCGCCTGGCGAGCGGAGCTCCTGGCTCATTAAACGACCTCCGAACCTCCTGGCGAGCGCGGGGTCAGTGTTCGAGGGACCACGTCTTTGTGAGTGTGGACCGTACCCCACTAAACCACAACGGCCTCGTCCACATCCCCGCAACACTCCTGCTCTCACAGCTACTACACGCTTAGCGTCGCAGACCCCGCCACTTCAGGGCACGACGATGCCCTCAGCTCCACGTTTTCTTTAGCACAAGACGGAGTTTTCTCCATTTCAAAGACTGCGTTTCAACAGTTGCTCCTTTGCTTTCCCGTGTACCTTACGGGAAGCGCTAAACCCGTCCTGAAACGGTGCCCCACCAGCCTCACTCACTGCCTGGCTATGACCTGGTGGGGCAGCTGGGCACACGTGCATCCGCAGGGCACACACAGGGCACACGTGCATCCGCAGGGCACACACAGGGCACACGTGCGTCCACTGGGGCACACACAGGGCACACGTGCACCCATCGAGGCACACACAGGGCAGACGTGCTTCCACAGGGCACACACAGAGCACACGTGCGTCCACCGGGGCACACACAGGACACACGTGCGTCCACCGGGGCACACACAGGGCACACGTGCACCCATCGGGGCACACACAGGGCAGACGTGCTTCCACAGGGCACACCCAGGGCACACGTGCATCCACCGGGGCACACACAGGGCACACGTGCATCCGCAGAGCACACACAGGGCACACGTGCGTCTGCAGGGCACACACAGGGCACACGTGCACCCATCGGGGCACACACAGGGCACACGTGCACCCATCGAGGCACACACAGGGCAGACGTGCTTCCACAGGGCACACACAGGGCACACGTGCATCCACCGGGGCACACACAGGGCACACGTGCATCCAGAGGGCACACACAGGGCACACATGCTTCCGCAGGGCACACACAGGGCACACGTGCATCCAGAGGGCACACACAGGCCACACGTGCTTCCGCAGGGCACACACAGGCCACACATGTGTCCATCGGGGCACACACAGGGCACACGTGCATCCATTGGGGCACACACAGGGCACACGTGCATCCAGAGGGCACACACAGGCCACACGTGCTTCCGCAGGGCACACACAGGCCACACATGTGTCCATCGGGGCACACACAGGGCACACGTGCATCCATCGGGGCACACACAGGGCACACGTGCATCCATTGGGGCACACACAGGGCACACGTGCATCCATTGGGGCACACACAGGGCACACGTGCTTCTGCAGGGCACACACAGGGCACACGTGCTTCCGCAGGGCACACACAGGCCACACATGCTTCCGCAGGGCACACACAGGCCACACATGCGTCCATCGGGGCACACACAGGGCACACGTGCATCCATTGGGGCACACACAGGGCACACATGCTTCTGCAGGGCACACACAGGGCACACGTGCTTCCGCAGGGCATACGCAGGGCACACGTGTGTCTGCAGGGCACATGTGCATCCACCAGGGCACACGTGCGTCCACCGGGGCACACACAGGGCACACGTGTATCCACCAGGGCACACACAGGACACATGTGCATCCACCAGGGCACACACAGGGCACACGTGCACCCATCAGGGCACACACAGGGCACACGTGCGTCCACCGGGGCACACACAGGGCACACGTGCTTCCGCAGGGCACACACAGGGCACACGTGCTTCCACGGGGCATACGCAGGGCACACGTGTGTCCGCAGGGCACATGTGCATCCACCAGGGCACACACAGGGCACACGTGCGTCCATCGGGGCACACACAGGGCACACGTGTGTCCACCGGGGCACACACAGGGCACACGTGCATCCATCGGGGCACACACAGGGCACACGTGCATCCATCGGGGCACACACAGGGCACACGTGCGTCTACCGGGGCACACACAGGGCACACGTGCATCCACCGGGGCACACACAGGGCACACGTGCATCCGCAGGGCACACACAGGGCACACGTGCTTCCGCAGGGCATACACAGGCCACACGTGTGTCCATCGGGGCACACACAGGGCACACGTGCATCCACCGGGGCACACACAGGGCACACGTGCATCCGCAGGGCACACACAGGGCACATGTGCTTCCGCAGGGCACACACAGGCCACACATGCGTCCATCGGGGCACACACAGGGCACACGTGCATCCAGCACTTTCTCTGCAGCAGCAGCAGAGTACCCCCCACCCCCAGCCCCACTGAGTACCCTTCACTCTGCCCTATTCACCACCACCCAGAAGAACCTGGTCCCGGTAGCCTCCCCGGGTACCTGTCCGGGGAAGGGGTCACCATCTGTGTCTCAGAGGTCCATCTGTCTGTCTTTGTCACCTCCCCTTCAGGACATGCACTTCAGCAAAGCAAGGGCCTTGCTGGCAGCTGAGAGCCCTGCATGTGGCAGGTATGGGGCTGGCCCTGCTGCACAGGCCACCTCTGCTGTGCCATCCGGGGACCAGCGGCTGGAGAGGTGATGCCTGGCGACCGGAGAACCTTCACTAACGCAGGATTGAGAAACACACGTGCAAACGTGCAAATACAAGCTACGGTAAATCACGTCCCACACGTTCAGGCCTAACCCCCCCCCCACCCCCTGCCCAGTCCTGTGAATGTGACCTTGTTTGGAAACAGGGTCTTCGCAGATCTAATCAAGTTAAGGTGAGGTCATCATAGCAGACGTTGATTCAATGTAACTGATGCCCTCTTAAGAATAAGGAAATCCCAGGGTGCCTGGGTGGCTCAGTCAGTTAAGTATGACTTTGGCTCGTGGTTCACGGGTTAAGCCCCATGTCGGGCTCTGTGCTGACAGCTCAGAGCCTGGAGCCTGCTTCGGATTCTGTGTCTCCCTCTCTCTGCCCCTCCCCCCTCTCAGAAATAAATAAAACATTAAAAAAAATTAAAAAATTGTTTTAAAAGAATAAGGAAATTCAGGAACAGCTGGCAGGCTCAGTTGGAGGGGCATGTGACTCTTGGTCTCGGGGTCATGAGTTCAAGCCCCAAATTGGGTATACAGATTACTTAAAAAAAATTTTTAAGGGGCTCAGCTAGTTAAGCATCCAACTTCGGCTCAAGTCATGATCTCGCAGTTTGTGAGTTTCATCCCTACGTGGGGCTCGGTGCTGACAGCACAGAACCTGCTTGGGACCCTCCGTTCCCCTCTCTCGCTGCCCCTCCCCAGCTTGTTCTCTCTCTGTGTCTCAAAAATAAATAAACATTACAACATTTTAACAAAAAATAAATAAAACAAAGTAAGAAGGAAATCTAGACACAAAGGGGAGGAGACCATGAGAACACACAGAAGAGATTGGCATGATGCATCCAGAGGCCAAGGAGCACCCAGGATTGCCAACAGATGGGTCCTCCCCTGCAGCCTTTGCAGACAGTGTGGCCCTGCGCACATTCTGATTTGGGGCTCCTGGTCTCCAGAACCATGAGAGAATGAATTTCCATTGTGTAGAAACCAGGTCTGTGGTGTTTTGTCACGACAGTCCCGGAAACTCATACAACAGCAACCTAACTTAGAGTACTGCTCCCAGTCAGATGATCACAAAGGCCGTCTGAGATGGGGTGTGAGTGGTTCCGCACCTCCTGTGTGTCCCATGCGCCAGCACCCACCCCATCCAAGTCAGTGGTGTGCAGCAGAGCTGGAAGATGCATCCTTTTGAAGCTGTCTGAGGGGCTCCAAGGTGAGAATCACGATACAGTCCGCCCCTTCCCCAGGAAAGCCACGCGGCAAAGGTGCCGGCGTTCAGAACCCAGAACCCAGGCAGGGGTGGCCATTCAACAGCTCGGTGGCCCTTGCCCCTGCCGCTGGGTGGAAGCACCGGACCTTTCCCGTGGGCTGTGGGCGGAGACAAGGGGAGAGCGCAGCACGCGCCCTTCTGAGTGATGAGTGTGGTGTGTGGGCTGCTCTGGAGGCACAGAGCGGAAGGCAGCTGTGCAGAGAAGGGTGGACCCCCAGGGGTGGCCCGCACACCACAGCAACACCAAGGGCAGCTCCAGAACAGCTCCTGGGCAAATCTGTGTCTGCACTGAGAGTCACGTGCTCGCTTTAGTGGGCACCCAAAAAGGGTAACCGACATCAAACGCACGACTTCGTGGATATTCTTGCTTAAAACAAGACAAAGATCGGCTTAAGTAAAAAGCAAGAGGATTGTGAATGATCTTGAGCAGGTGTGGGCAGTGCACCGGGAGGCTGCCGTGCTGGTGCTCCGTCCGCTCTCCCTGTGCAAGGACGGCATGCCTACTGGTCCCAGGAGAGAAGACAGCAAGACACATCTGGCCTCTGACCGAGCCCCCGACCTCTGTGCTGGACACAGTGAAGGCGTGCTTCTCAGTGCTGACCCCTTCCCAACCTGCTCCTCGGGCCCCGAGTGCACACACACACCTTGGAAATACTCGTGGCTCTCTCCATCGGGAGAACTCTGTAGTACTGCGGGCAACCTTGCCAGCCGCCCTCTGCCCCATCAGCAAGGCCAGCTGGGTCTCCACCCTGCCGAAGACAGCAAAGCAGCACCAGCAGTCCGGAAGCCAGAGCAGAGGAGATGCCAACAGGTTCAGAAGACCACCTATCCACTCCTCAAATGTTCACTACATTGCCCAACCAAGTTCAGCGGGCAAGTGTCAAACCAACTTTTCTCTCTCTCTTTTTCTTAAGTGTATTTACTCATTTAAGTAGCCTCTACACCCAACATGGGGCTCGAACTCACGACCCCAAGATGAAGAGTTGAATGCTCCTCCAACTTTAATTCAAAGGGGCGCCCAAAGACAGTGTCACGTTTTCACTCCTTGTTCTGGTCTCATTCTGCCAACACAAGAAAAGAAAATGAGAAAGCCGAGCCTACTCAGTATTAAAAATCACTTTGTTCGGCCTCCCAGTGGGCCACACAGATGTGTGGTTACTGCCCCAGTGCACAGTGTCGGCTAAGGAGCTCTGAAAAGTTCTTCAAACTACTCTGAGGTTGGAGGAAAAAAAGCCTTCACACAAAACGAAACAAAAACAACGAAACGATACAGAAACGTGTTTCTGTATCGCCACAGGCGATGGAAAACCACCACATCCCCGTGGAAAGGCCTGTAAACTTCCACTTCCAAAGTTGCCCACGTACGACCAAGAGCAAAAACGGAAAGGTAGTCTGTGACAAGCCGAGCGGAATTACCGAACTGCACGGGGCGACATGACTCAGAAACGTCCCCCTGGCTTCAGGCGAGGGCCTTGTCCAGTGCCCACCCGTGCGCCCTTCCACGTCCTGACTCCTTCGGGCTCTCTTGACAAATAATCACAGCACAGGCACCTCTGCGTGGTTACGGAAAACACCCTGCGGCCGGCCCCAAGCGCTCAGCAACTGTGAGTCCAGTCTGCAAGGACTCACATCCCCAACTCTCTCTCATCTCGGAAGGTCGCACAGGAAAAGTGCCACCTCTAACGACTCAGAAGCGGATGGAGGAAGCAGGACGGAGAGGCACCCAAACGGGGAGCATGAAGAGCTCGCACCAGCCGCCACCGCAGGGCCCGGAGGGCAGGGCGCCTGGGAGGGAAGGGGCACCCGGCTGAGTCCCCAGAGTCCCAATGCGCTGCAAATATCCGGCCGTCTGCCGGAGGCTGCGCGGGAAGCGGCCCGCATACCAAGGAGCTCTCTGGCAGCAGGAGGAGAACGCACAAGGCCTCCACCTGGGAGCCCTGGGACTCCGGCCACCGACCCCGGGCTCAGGCCCGCCCAGACCCGCAGCCTCCAGGGTCCAGGGCCCAGACCCAAACACGCCATCTGGGAAACACCGGGCGGCGCCGACCTCCCTGCACACACGTGGAGAAGCACGAGGGCAGGGAGCCAGAGACACTCAACCCCAGGGCCTGAGGCGGCACCTGCCGGGCGCCAGCGCCCCACCCCCTCCCGGGGCAACGAGGGCATGCGGGGTGGGTCTATGCATCAGACCCACCGGGAAGGGGAGCGTCTGACCCGACAAGGTGGGGGCAGGCTCCTCGTGGGGCACGGGGCCACCACCAGGCCTGCAGCCGGTCTGCCGCTTGAGGAGGGCCTGTGTGCCCGTGAACCTGTGGGTGACCCTGGGCCAGCTGCTACCTTCCGTACCAGCGTGTTCTCTGTCTCTAAATGAAACTAGTCATTTCTGCTTCTCTCAAAATTTCCTAAGCTGACTTAAAGCTTCTGAAATAAAAGGATAATGGCACTCAGAAGCTTTACTACTTTAGGGGCACCTGGGTGGCTCAGTCGGTTAAGCATCTGACTTCAGCTTAGGTCACAGCTTGTGAGTTCGAGCCCCGCATCAGGCTCGGAGCCTGGTTCAGATTGTGTCTCCCTCTATCTCTGTCCCTCCCCTCCTCATGCTCTGTTACTGTCTCTCTCAAAAATAAGTAAACATTAAAAAAAAAAAAAGAAGTTTTACTACTTTAAATGGGATAGGATGAGAAAAGAAACGTTTTTAAGATTCAAACAGGGCCAGGGGCACTTGGGTGGCTCAGTACGTCCAGCATCAGACTCCCGGTTTCAGCTCAGGTCACGATCTCACAGATTCATGGGTTCAAGCCCCGAGTCAGGCTGTGTGCTGACAGGTCAGAGCCTGGAGCCTGCTTGGGATTTTCTGTCTCCCTCTCTCTCTGCCCCTCCCACTCCCAATCTCTCTCTCTCTCTCTCTCTCTCTCTCTCAAAATAAATAAGTAAACATTAAAAAAAAGAAGAAACTTTGGGAGTGTCTCTCTAATGTGACTCAAAAGCACACCTGTCAACACACAAAGTTCAAAACTGCGTGAACATTATTTCTCACTTTTCTAGTCTAAAATACCTACCTTAGCGAGTTTTAAGTCCAAATAATGATGTTTTAAAATACTCAGTAATTTTTAAATCTGAATATGACTTAAATAGCATTATTGATAAGAAATTTAACAGAAAACTTTGCATAAATCATACTAGGATCAAATTTAACTGGCCTGGTTTCTCTTTACCCTTTAACAGAAAAACTTTCTAGTTTGTTAGGAAAGGTTATCTCTGTTTTCCATGACTTTTTCATCTACAAATAACATCCCAGGCCACATTCTGCCATCACTAGCAAACCAGAACACAAAGCCTGGGTCTGCACATGTAAGACGCAAAGTGTTCAGGCCGGAATGGCAGAAAAGAGGGAGCCCTTCCCTAACCTCATGGCGTGAGGCCCAGCCACACAGGCCACGCA
Source organism: Lynx canadensis (assembly GCF_007474595.2). Lineage (NCBI taxonomy): Eukaryota > Metazoa > Chordata > Mammalia > Carnivora > Felidae > Lynx > Lynx canadensis. Next base: position 387,064 of record NC_044305.1, on the reverse strand, counting down.
CAGCCAGAGCTGGGGGCCGAAGGCATCAGAACCACAGTCAGGATGACACAGTATTTCAAACGCTTAAATCAGCCTTGTGGCCTCAACAGAGATTTTTAATCATCCCCTCATTCTTAGCAGCCAGCCCACTAAAGGAAACTGGTAGCAATGTTTTATCAGGGGAGGGGACAGATACACAGGGGAATTCTGGGCAATGTGCCATCACTCAACAGACTTTAAGGTAAATTACGTTAGGTCAGAGGAAATAAAAAGTCTATGCATTTTTTTAATGTTTATTTATTTTTGAGAGAGAGAGAGAGGGAGGGAGAATGAGAATCAATGGGGGGAGGGGCAGAGAGAGAAAGGGAGACACAAAATCCGAAGCAGGCTCAAGGCTCTGAGCTGTCAGCACAGACCCCGACCCGGGGCTCAAACCCACGAACGGTGAGATCATGACCTGAGCTGAAGTCAGACGCTTAACTGACTGAGCCCCCCAGGCGCCCCAAAAGCCTATATTTTTATGAGAACATGGGTCAGGAAGGAATGCCAACCCCCAGAATGGACTGCCGTGGCAGGTGCTGTGCTGCAAGGTGTGAGGAGGACAGGAGGGACGGAGGCTTCTAGAACCTTCCCCTCACCTTAACACAGCAGCCAAGAAGGCACCTGGGCACATGACGTGTCAGCAAAGGAAGGAATTAGCTCAGGTGACCGGGCGCTCTTCTAAGCACCGTGCACTAAGTGGGTCTCCTCAGCTCGTACAGGCTGGTCTAAGACCTCTGGTAGAGAACAAAGCAGGAGGGCCACACAGCTGTCCCAGAAACACATACCACAGGGACAGTGTGGCCCAATTTCTTTTAATTTGAAAAGCCCCACATACGGATAACGTTGGAAAGTTCACTCTCTTAAAACTTAATTTCGTGTAACATGTTTGTAAATAACACACCCTCTGACAGCGAAAGGGCGTCGGGCCTAAGCATTTCCTCTAAACCAGGAGTGATCTTGCCCTTTCCAGGGTCTGCGTTGCCCTTTCTGTGCTCATGTGTGACGGAGGAGCACGGGTGTCACCGGGGCGAGGGAATCACCGGGCCCTGGATAACTGAGTGGGGACACAGAGCGTCAAAGAGGGTGGTGCCCCTCTAGGCGGCAGTCACCTGAGCCCCAGAAGGTGGACATCACCGGGGTCTGGGCACAGGAACGAGGCATTTTCAGAGAGAAAACAGGCAAACCTGAGCAGAAATGGTCTCATCAAAACGAAACTCTTATATCCAAGATGATGTCAACGAGAGGCTTAATAAAATGCCTTCCCTAAGGCTGGTCTCCAGGAAAGGCCCAAAGTGAGGACCTTCCACTATCTTCTAAAGAAAACTCACAATAACCACCCCCGTCCCTCCTTCAGCAGAGAATATGAAGATGACAACTAACTCTATAGGGGACGCAGGGCTTAGATCTCAGTAACTTCTGCCTCAGCATGCCTATCATTCACTTAATTCTTTCTGGAATAACAAGGCACCCCACAGTTTTCAGTGCAAAATATCTAAAACTACCATAAAATAAACCAAATGAAAGGACTCCAGTATGATAAAATACTACTGTTTACTTCATTATTCATGTGAAAAACCCTCCTCTAAATTTCTTTCTGAGGAACGAGCTATTTTCCATTCCTGCAGAGTGGAAATATTGCCTTGTACAGGCAGCGAGCGGGCCAGCCACACAGTGAATCCACAAGTCTGTTACCCACACGGAAAGTTAGCTTTGATAATAAATCCAACAGGAAAGATTCTACAACTGACCCGATTAAGCTGCACGCGAGCACTCCGCGCACAGGTGTCCTCGCCCAGCAGTTTGCAAAACGCGTTGCCTAATTAGCATTTCTTTAAACAATGCTGATAACAATCTTGCCACCGTAATCCTCCACAAATGCGTAGCTGAGATTGTAGCACGGAAAGCGCGAGGAAATTCGCCGTGAATCTCAGTCAAACTTTCTTTTGTTTATATTTCTCGGTGTCAGAAAATATCTGTTCTTTACCCCCTTTGGCTTGTACCCAGGCTCCTCGGTCCAGCCCTATTGTGCGTGGTCCGTTACACCTACAAATAATAAATTTGTTACCGGGGCCAGGGGAACCCCAACTAGCCACAGCCCTCCTCCTGGCGCAGAAAATTCCCCATTTGCCATCGGATTGAGTTGTCAGACAGTGACTCGTGCTACCCTGTGAAACTGACATGTCTATTTACGGAGAAACAAAGACACCGCTCGCGGCGGACCCGGCTCCCTCCGCGCGCCCCGTCCGCTCCGCGCGCCCCTGGCCGCTCCGCGCGCCCCGTCTCCTCCGCGCTCCTCCGGCCACCCGGCCCCGAGGCCCCTGCGCCCTGGTTCATCCAGCAATTAAAATGGAGACGAGGCCGGTGGCCGGCGTCAGGGGGAGACAATGACCCCAAAGGCCTGGTGGGGCGCGGGGACCCGCCTGCGCCCACCTCCCGCAGTTCCGACTCTTGGCAAACTCGGCGCGGGCGGGTCCGGGTGCGGCTCGGCGGCTCGGCGGCGCGGGCGGGGGGCGCGCGGGACGGCGCGGGCGGGGGGCGCCAGGACGCCCCTGGGCTGCCTCCTGGGGCCGGGCGTTGACGCAGCAGAAATTACCAGCTGGAAAATTCCCCTTTTGGAGGTGACGGGGGAGGGATCGCGGCGGCAGCGGCAGGAGGCGCGGAGGGCGAGGGGCGCCGGGCAGCCCCGCCGCCGCCGCCGCCGCCGCCGCCGCCGCCGCCGCCGCCGCCGCCATCCTCGCTCAGCCCCGCGGGACCCCTCACCCGCCCCCGCCCGCCCCGCCCCGAGCCGCCCGAGCTTCAGGATCGGCGGGGGCCGGGCTGGGTCGCCGCCGCCGCCCCCGAAGCCGCAGCCGGGGCGCGCCGATCGCCGTGCAGGAGGGCGCCACCCGCGTGGCGGGGCGGCATGGGGCGCGGGGCAGCAGGCGGCGGGGCCGCGCCCCGTCTCGGAGCTGCCCGGCCTCGGAAGGCGTGCCCTGGCCGGGCCCGGCCGCGATGCGCCGGCCCGGCCGCGCGGACAATGAGCCGGCGCCGCTTACCTGTGACCCCATGGGGCGCGGGCGAGGGCGGGCGCCGCGGCCGCCGGACCGGCGCCGGTGATCGCCGCCGCCGCCAGGCGAGCGCTGCGTCCGGGCGGGTCCGAGCTGCGCGCTCGCCTCGGCTGCTCCGTCCGTCTGTCCGTCCGTCCGTCCGTCAGGCCGGCGCGCGCCCCCGCGCCCGCTCCAACCCCGCGGCCCCCCGCCGCCGCGCGCGCGCCCCGCCTGCGGACCCTGACCCCGCCCCCCGGCGCGCGCCCGCCGCTGCTGAGTGGCCCGAGCGGCGCCCGGGCCGCGGCCACCGCCCCGGGCCCCGCCCCCGCCGGCCCGGCCGCCGGCCCCGCCCCTCGCTGAGCCCCGGGTCTCGTGCGCCGTCTGGGTCGTTGAGGGTTTCCTCGGCGGGGGTCGGCTCCTCCGGGCCCCCCCCGCCCGCCCCGTGGGCGGCCGGACAGCGGAAGTGCGGGCTGGAGCTCGCTGGGCATTGTGGGAAGCCCCCTCCCCTGGGTTGGCGGGGGGCGGGGGCGGCGCGGCGTGGGGGTCTCGGAGCGCCGGTGCGGGTGCCCGCGGGGGGCCGAGCGGCGGGCCGAGCACCGCGGCGGGAGATGGGGCTCGGGGACTAGGGCCCCCCCCCCGCCCCTTCCTCCCCGGCGCGGCCCACGCGCCTCTTCCTCGGGGGCGCGCGGGTCCCCGGGCCACAGGCTGTCCCCACGACCCGATGCGCAGTCCCGCCGCGCGCGTCTCGCAAACTTCGCGACTTCCCCGCCTGCTCAGGAGGCGGTGCGGACCTCGCGCGGTGCGGAGAGAAAGCGCTGTCGCGGCGGCGCTGGGGCGCGCGGCTGGAGAGGGCCTGTGGCCGCGCGCTCGCGCCGTCGGCGGACCTCGGCGCCCCCGGGGAGAGGGGCACCTCGGGGCGCGGGCCACGCGACGGCCCCCGCCCCCGGGGGCTTGGGTTCGGCCAACTTAGGAGCGCCGGCGGCTGGGCGCGCGGGGTCCTTCCCGCCGCGTCGTGCGTCCCGCGCGGGTGCGGCCCCCGGGGAAGGGGCGAAGGAGCGGGAAACAAGCCGCCTGGGGCGCCGGCCCCCTCACCCCCTTCCACGACCTGGAGTCGTGCTGCCCGGGATGGGCCCTGCGCCTCCCTTCTCGCCCCCGCTGTCGTCGAGCCGAGCCCTCGGGCGGGCTGAATGGGAAGCGTGGCCCCACATTCCTGGCTGGCCTGTGCGGGGGCAAAGGCCACCTCGCTTCCTCCCGCGGGCGCGGCGGTGGGAAGGGAGGTGAGCCTGTGGCTAGCCAGCCGCGCAGAGGAGTGGAGCACGACCCGGCCATCCAATGGCGAGGCTCCGCGGGCCGTCTGCGCCCTGCCTCCCTGCGGGGCCGGGGCCGAGCGCCGCGGAATTCCTCGGGAGGTGGGAGGCGGCGGGCCATTATGGATGCTTTCTCAGGATGTGTAAGGAGGCATTCACTGGGCTGCAGCGGGAGGGCAGGCGGCGGGGGAAATTCTCCTTGAGTGCACAAGGGCGAGCCGCGGTCTGGCAGCCAGCGATGAAAGGCCCGGACACTCCCTCACTCCTAGCCGGCGCCTGGAAATGGCTGTGCAGACACCCTCGCCGCACTCCCTTCCCGCTGCCTGGTCTGGCGCTGCCGGCCCGCGAGCCCCCTCCCGAGCCTTTCTGTGGAGGACCCTCGCAGTCACATCCTCCTGGTCTGGAACAGCAGGCCCCAGTTTCCTCAGCCAGGAAGTGAAGGGTGGACACAGTGGCCCTGGGAAGACGCGGGTGCCTCTAGGCCTCCGGGAGAGTCCAGCGGGTCACCTGCCTCCTCCCTTCGAGAGGACAGGGGGCGCTCTCGGCAGGAGTCTCCCCACCTGCCTGCCTAGTGTAGCCCACGGTGTAGCCCACGGTGGAAAGGGGGCCAAACGGATTAGGACCAGACCCCTGGTGCCTGCCCTCCTCTCGGAGAGCCCAGTCTCTCCCGAGAGGTCTCAGTCCCCTAAGACGCTCCGCAAAGACAACAGCCTTGCGGAGTTGTCACATCCGCTGTGGGTGCGGGAATGAGAGCTGCAAAGCCTACCTCAGTCAGAGCTCACAGTGGTGCTCAGTCGTTGCTCAGCAGGCCTGCCCCCAAGAACTGAGCCCTTGTCTCACCAGGACCAGAGCCCATCACAGCCCAGGGCTTCTGCTCCCGACAGAAAGGCTTGCTGAGTTCTGGAATAAGCCCCTCTCTCTCCACCACTCCCCTACCCTGCCTCAAGGTTACCTGTCTCCTGCATTCCAGCGATGGGACTGAAAGTCCCATCTTTTCTGCTCCAAGAACTAACAGGAGGGCAAGCAGCCTGAAGAGGAAGCCGATAACACCAAAAAGGCAGAAGTGAGAACAGTCCCAGCGATGCTTGATCGAGCCATACCTGAAGCCTGACTACCTCCAGATAGGTATTGTTCCGTGAACTAATAACCCCTTTATATTTACACACACACAAAGAAACCAACGGCCAACAGCAACAGCTGTGGCCTCTCAGCAGAGCCAGGAGAAAAAGGGGATCATGTAGCTGGACTCCTTGGAGCCACATCGGTGCATCTGCTTCGATGGGGAGATACTAGCTGCATGGCCCCAGGAACCCCACATTCATCAGTGCCCAGTGTTGGCTAAGCTGCTGCCAGCATTGGATTCACAGTGGGCAGATGCCAGGCTGGGTTGCAAAGCCTCCTCTCTTCCTTGGATCCCCCGGACATCCGTGCAGATGACGTGCCCTGCCCCTCACTGCTGAGGCGTGGCACTGACTCTAGGCAGTACCTGCTACCTGACGATCAGCTGGCCTCTCACTGTCTGCGAACAGATGGCCTTTCTGAGGGCAGCTTCACCGTGGAAGCAGCTCTGAGAACAGGTGAGGACCGAGGGTATGACCTCAGCAGCACTGCAGGGTCAGTGTCTCGCAGACGGGTGTCTGAGAGGGTGCAGGGGATACGGTGCCTGAGAACACTGGTGAGCTGAATGTGGCCCCTGCCCTGGCTAAGCTGGTAGACGAGACAGGTTAAGAAATGGCCGGTCGAGGGCCACCTGGGTGGCTCAGTCAGTTAATCATCCAACTCAGTTTCTGCTCAGATCACGATCTCACGGTTCGTGGGTTCCAGCCCCGCATCGGGCTCTGTGGTGACAGCTCAGAGCCTGCTTGGGATTCTGTCTCCCTCTCTCTCTCTCTCTCTGTCCCCACCTTCAATAAACAAACAAACAAATAAACAGACTTGAAAGAAAGAAAGAAAGAGAGAGAGAGAGAGAGAGAGAGAGAGAAAGAAAAGAAAGAAAGAAAGAAAGAAAGAAAGAAAGAAAGAAAGAAAGAAAGAAAGAAAGAAAGGGGAAAGAAAGAGAGAAGCGGATGGTTGAGGCTCTGCACTCCCTGGTCATTGCAAGCTGGTCATTCTGGAAATTCACCCCTAGCCACATGTGTGAGCTTGTCAGCAGCCTGCCCAAGAGACGTGTCAAGGCTTGTGACGGTCTGGGGGCCTGGAAAGAATGAGCAGCGGCAGGCCAGGGTAGGGGGCTTGAGGGCCAAAGCGCTAGAAGGCAGTCGGGCCCACAGATGTGCTTGCTGACGGCAGTCCCCCCAAAACATGCTGCCCCCGCCCTCGCACCTTTGAAGGACAGACTCGGCTCGGCGGGGTCCCCATGAGGTCCTGGCGCTGCCCCCTGCACCAGGTGTTCGCCAGCCCCCGCCCTGTCCTCCACCCCCACGGTGAGGCTTCAGGAGGGCAGAGCAGCTGGCAGGGGTCCAGCCTCATGCCGGGCGCTCTGATGCCACCACGGGAGCAGGGCCCTGCCGCCCACGGGCTTGCTCCCGTGCGGCACAGCCCAGGGGGAGCCGTGGGGAAGACGGGAGGAGCAGCAGACATCCCCCGCACCTTCCTTCCGGAGCCCCCGTGCTCCCCCCTTGCCAGGCCCTCACCGCCACACCGCCTTCCCCCAGGCGGCGTCCCCACCCCCGTGCTCCCCCAGCTGGGTTTTCTGAGCTGACTTCAGTCGGAGAACTTGTCTGTTTATTCTCCGACCGGTGGTGTTGCTCTGCCATCCCCATGGCAACAGCCCTGGGAGTCCTGCCCCCTCCCGGGGAGCTGCCCGGAACCTGCCCCTGCCCTCTCCCAGCCCCTGCTGGAAGCAGGACCCGACCGGGAGGCAGAGGGGCCGAGGGCAGGGCGGGCCTGAGGATGCTGGGGCTGCCCCGCGGGACCCGCCCCTGCACGTCACCCCGGGTGGACGGGCCCCGGCCGAGGCGAGGCGGCTCCAGGCTGCAGCACGGCCCCGCCCCGCCCACGTCTGTGGCCAGCTGGCCCTGCTCTCCCGCTGGGCCTCCCCGAGACCACCCTCCGGAGTCGCTCGGGGCCAGGGGCTACCTGCCAACCCCGCGGCTGCCCCACCCCAGCTGTCCTCCGGGCCGGCGCCCCTGCCAAGCCCCAACCGCCCGTCCAGCTGCCACCGCCAACTGCCGCCCCGTCTCCGTTCCAAGCGCTCACCCCCAGCCGTCCCTCCGAAGTGCCGCTGACAACCGCCAGCACCCTTCCTTCCTGAGCCGCCGCTCCCACCAGCACCCTCAGGCCCCAGCACAGGGGCTGTGCCCCCAGACCTGCCCTCCGGGACGGAGGCTGGGCCACACCTGCTGTGTGCCCCGGGAGGAGCTGGTGTCAGAGAACAGAAGCAGAAAGCTGGAGACGCGTCTGGGGGCCAAGGGCCTGGCAGGCAGAGGGGAAAGGGCGGGAAGAGAATGGAACAGAAGTGGGGGGGGGGGGACAGAGCACAGCTACCATCTAGTGCCAGCTGCACGGCCGGGCCAGCACAGGGGTGGGACGGCAGCTGGGGCGTGGCCTGGGCAGCCCCAGGGGACGGTGGGGAGTGCTGGGGCCTGTCCTCAGGGGGTCGGGGACGGCTCGGCCTGACCACCGACTTTGCCCTGGCCTGGCCACGGTCAGAGGGCATTTTGCCTCCTTCTCCCCCCAGGTCTGTCTCTGGGGGCCACCAGCCTTCCACAGACCCAGGTGGGCCCGGTTCTGGGGTCTCAGCTGTCCAAAGCCCGCCTGAGCTCAGAGGGGTAGCACTGGGCTCCCTCCCGTGTTACCACCCCAGCGTCCTCCACCCGCCCAGGTCCCTTTATCATCTGACCCCCGGCCACCTCTGCGGGTCCAGTCCTTCGTCTTTCTGTCCCTCCTCTTCCTTTTACCTCCTGTCCCCTATTCATCTTGGGGTCCCCGTGGTGGCATCCTGTCCTCCGGGGATGCTTCCCTGATCCCCACCCCACATGGGGTTTCCACAGCCCTTGCTCCCCGGGGGCCACGGCAAGCTGCGTCCGTGAACTGGTCCCTGCCCGGCGGAGCCAGGAGGCAGCGCTACCCGCTGCGGGTGCGGGCTTGGGGCTGAAATTCCATCTCAGGCGGGCTCTGGAAACCCAGCCTCGGGGAACCAGCCAGTCAGCTCTGGAGCAGGGCAAGGGGGCCAGGCGCCTCAGTCTCCACCGGAGGAACGCAGCTGCTCCCTAGGGCCGCAGCCACCGAGGCTCACGTTGCAAAGGCTGGCGATGGCTGCAGATAGTCACGGCAGGTGAAAGGGACACCTGGCCCTCCCCGGTGTCCCATCCAGGAGCGGCGAGGCCAGGACACGGTGGGGGAGGCACTGGGGAGCCATGTCAGCCGCAGCCCAGCCGGGTTCTGTCCTGGCCGGAAAGGAGGAGACGAGGGCCCCCTTCCCGAGCGCCTACTCTGTGCCCCGTGGGGGCGGCGAGGGAGTCTTCGCCCAGGGTCACCTGGCCCTCCTGGGCTAGCAGCCGGGAGGAGGAGGAAACAGAGGCGGCCGAGGGTTACCCCCCCCCCCCAGGCCTGCCGGACGAAGGGCTCTACCCTCCGGGGACAAGTACGTGCCTCTCCACTCCCGCTGGAGGAGTGTCTTCTGGAGTCCGCGTGCTGGCCGTGGAGAGGCCCCAACGCTGAGCAGTGGCAGCCCCCGGCCTCAACGGCCCCCTCCCTCATTCACTTGTCGGGCAACGTTCGTGGAGCGCACGGAGCCTCCCGCACGCCAGCGGTGTTCTGTCTGGAGAGCGAGACGGAACTCCTTGGTTGTGGGAGGAAGCCAGGTGATAACGCTCAGTCAAGAGGTCGGCAAGAGCGGGGCGCCTGGGCGGCTCGGTTGGTTAACTCTTGACCTCGGCGCAGGTCGCCACCTCGTCGTTCGTGAGTTTGAGCCCCACATCGGGCTCAGTGCCGACGGCGTGCGGCCTGCTTCGGATTCTCTCTCTCTCCACCCCCCCAAAAAACAAATAAAAGAAAACTTCTGAGAGAGAGAGAGAGAGAGATCAGTGAGAGCGTGTCTGGTGACACTGGGGACCTGGGAGGAGGGCATCTGGGAGAAATGGCTGACGCCCGGGCTGGGGTGGGAACCGCAGGCTGAGCGTGCGTGCAGCAGGTCTTGCCAGACACAAGTGCTCAGGAACCAACAGAGGGACGTGGGGGTGGCAAGGAAGACAGCCAGAGCCAGGTCCCACCAAGTGGCAAGTCAACCCAGTGCGGGGCTAGCACACGAAGCGAGAAGCCGGGACCCTGGAGCGCAAACACCCGGCGATGAAGAGCTACGTGTGGGAGACGGATCTTCCTGGACCCCGAGGGGTCGTGTGGGTTTCCCCTCCGGGAGGTGGGCGAACCCACACACACGCCGCGAGTGTAGACTGGGCCCGGAGAACCCCTTCTGAACGAGAGGATGGAGAAAGGGACACTTGACTGTGGAGAGCCCTGGCAGGCAGTGCCTTCACCAGGTGACAGGCGAACACCGTCAGGGGTGTCGTGGGACGGCGGGCACCCCGGGCACGGCGTGATGAGAAGGGCGCTCGCCTCTGTCGCATTCCTCCCCAGAACTCATAACGTGGTGTAATCATGAGGAAATGCCTCGGACGAGCCCAGATTCAAGGGCGTTCCACAAAACACCCGGCCAGTGCTCCTCAGGCCTGTCCAGGCCACGCAGACCAGGGGCGGTGTGAGGCAGCGGCACCGCCCACAGTGGGGAGACGTGACAACTCTTCGTGTGCGGTATCCTGGGTGGGGTCCTGGGACAGAGGACACACACGGGGAAAACGGTAAACCCTGGGGAGAGTTTGGACTGCAGTTGAGAGAAAGGCACCAATGTGGCTCCTGGTGTTGACCGGCATGCCACGAGGTGTGGGGGCGGGAGGTGTGAGTCGCCACGAGGTATGGGGGCGGGAGGTTGAGGCACCACGAGGTGTGAGCGGCGGGAGGTGTGAGGGGCAGGAGGTGTGAGGCGCCCCGAGGTGTGAGGCGCCGCGAGGTGTGAGGGGCGGGAGGTGTGAGGCGCCGCGAGGTGTGAGGGGCGGGAGGTTGAGGCGCCACGAGGTGTGAGTCGCCATGAGGTGTGAGGGGCGGGAGGTGTGAGGCGCTGCGAGGTGTGAGGGGCAGGAAGTGTGAGGGGCAGGAGGTTGAGGCACCGCGAGGTGTGAGGCGCCACAAGGTGTGGGGGGAGGGAAGCGTGAGGTGCCACAAGATGTGAGTCACCACGAGGTGTGAGGGGCGAGAGGTGTGAGGGGCGGGAGGTGTGAGGCGCCACGAGGTGTGAGGCGCCACAAGGTGTGGGGGGAGAGAAATGTGAGGTGCCACAAGATGTGAGTCACCACGAGGTGTGGGGGTGGGAGGTGTGAGGCACCATGAGGTGTGAGGGGCGGGAGGTGTGAGGGGCAGGAGGTTGAGGCACCGCGAGGTGTGAGGGGCGGGAGGTTGAGGCGCCGCGAGGTGTGAGGGGCGGGAGGTTGAGGCGCCGCGAGGTGTGAGGGGCGGGAGGTTGAGGCGCCGCGAGGTGTGAGGGGCGGGGAGGTTGAGGCGCCGCGAGGTGTGAGGGGCGGGAGGTTGAGGCGCCACGAGGTGTGAGGGGCGAGAGGTGTGAGGGCAGGAGGTTGAGGCGCCGCGAGGTGTGAGGGGCGGGAGGTGTGAGGCGCCACGAGGTGTGAGGCGCCACGAGGTGTGAGGGGTGGGAGGTGTGAAGCGCCGCGAGATGTGAGGGGCGGGAGTTTGAGGCGCCGCTAGGTGTGAGGGGTGGGAGGTGTGAGGCGCCGCGAGGTGTGAGGGGCGGCAGGTGTGAGGCGCCGCGAGATGTGAGGGGCAGGAGGTTGAGGCGCCGCAAGGTGTGAGGGGCGGGAGGTTGAGGCGCCGCGAGGTGTGAGGGGCGGGAGGTGTGAGGCGCCACGAGGTGTGAGGGGCGGAGGTGTGAGGGGCGGGAGGTGTGAGGGGAGGGAGGTGTGAGGCGCCACGAGGTGTGAGGCGCCACGAGGTGTGAGGGGTGGGAGGTGTGAGGCGCCATGAGGTGTGAGGGGTGGGAGGTGTGAGGCGCCACGAGGTGTGAGGGGCTGGAGGTGTGAGGCGCCACGAGGTGTGAGGCGCCACGAGGTGTGAGGGGTGGGAGGTGTGAGGCGCCGCGAGGTGTGAGGGGCGGCTGGTGTGAAGCGCCGCGAGGTGTGAGGGGCGGGAGTTTGAGGCGCCACAAGGTGTGAGTCGTCACAAGGTGTGAGGGGCGGGAGGTGTGAGGCGCCTGGAGGTGTGAGGGGCGGATGGTTGAGGCGCCGCTAGGTGTGAGGGGCGGGAGGTGTGAGGTGCCGCGAGGTGTGAGGGGCGGGAGGTTGAGGCGCCGCGAGGTGTGAGGGGCCACGAGGTGTGAGGCGCCACGAGGTGTGAGGCGCCACGAGGTGTGAGGGGTGGGAGGTGTGAGGCACCGCGAGGTGTGAGGCGCCGCGAGGTGTGAGGGGCGGGAGTTTGAGGCGCCGCGAGGTGTGAGGGGCGGGAGGTGTGAGGCACCGCGAGGTGTGAGGTGTCACAAGGTGTGAGGGGCGGGAGGTGTGAGGCGCCACGAGGTGTGAGGGGCGGGAGGTACGAGTTTCCACAAGGTGTGAGGGATGGGTGGTATGAGGCGCCGCGAGGTGTGAGGCACCACGAGGTGTGAGGGGTGGGAGGTGTGAGGCGCCCGGAGGTGTGAGGGGCGGCAGGTGTGAGGCGCTACGACGTGTGAGGGGCGGGAGGTGTGTGGGCAGGAGGTTGAGGCGCCGCGAGGAGTGAGGGGCGGGAGGTTGAGGTGCCGCGAGGAGTGAGGGGCGGGAGGTGTGAGGCACCGCGAGGTGTGAGGTGTCACAAGGTGTGAGGGGCGGGAGGTGTGAGGCGCCATGACGTGTGAGGGGCGGGAGGTACGAGTTTCCACAAGGTGTGAGGGATGGGTGGTGTGAGGAGCCATGAGTTGCGAGGTGCCATGGGTGTGAGGGGCAGGAGGTTGAGGCGCTGTGAGGTGTGAGGGATGGGAGGTGTGAGGGGCGGGAGGTGTGAGGCGCCCCGAGGTGTGAGGCACCACGAGGTGTGAGGGGCGGGAGGTGTGAGTCGCCACGAAGTGTGAGGGGCAGGAGGTGTGAGGGGCGGGAGGTGTGAGGCGCCTGGAGTTGTGAGGGGCCGGAGGTGTGAGGCGCCACGAGGTGTAAGGGGCGGGAGGTGTGAGGGGCGGGAGGTGTGAGGCGCCCCGAGGTGTGACGCACCACGAGGTGTGAGGGGCGGGAGGTGCGAGGCACCGCGAGGTGTGAGGGGCGGGAGGTGTGAGGGGCAGGAGGTTGAGGCGCCGCGAGGTGTGAGGGGCGGAAGGTGTGAGGGGCGGGAGGTGTGAGGCGCCTGGAGGTGTGAGGCACCATGAGGTGTGAGGGGCGGGAGGTGTGAGTCGCCACGAAGTGTGAGGGGCAGGAGGTGTGAGGGGTGGGAGGTGTGAGGCGCCTGGAGGTGTGAGGGGCGGGAGGTGTGAGGCGCCCCGAGGTGTGAGGCACCATGAGGTGTGAGGGGCGGGAGGTGTGAGTCGCCACGAAGTGTGAGGGGCAGGAGGTGTGAGGGGTGGGAGGTGTGAGGCGCCTGGAGGTGTGAGGGGCCGGAGGTGTGAGGCGCCACGAGGTGTAAGGGGCGGGAGGTGTGAGGGGCGGGAGGTGTGAGGGGCGGGAGGTGTGAGGCGACACGAGGTGTGAGGCGCCAGGAGGTGTGAGGCGCCAGGAGGTGTGAGGGGTGGGAGGTGTGAGGCGCCACGAGGTGTGAGGCGCCACGAGGTGTGAGGGGTGGGAGGTGTGAGGCGCCACGAGGTGTGAGGTGCCACGAGGTGTGAGGGGTGGGAAGTGTGAGGCGCTGCGAGGTGTGAGGTGCCACGAGGTGTGAGGGGTGGGAAGTGTGAGGCGCTGCGAGGTGTGAGGAGTGGGAGGTGTGAGGCGCCACGAGGTGTGAGTCGCCACGAAGTGTGAGGGGCAGGAGGTGTGAGGGGCGGGAGGTGTGAGGCGCCTGGAGGTGTGAGGGGCCGGAGGTGTGAGGCGCCATGAGGTGTAAGGGGCGGGAGGTGTGAGGGGCGGGAGGTGTGAGGGGCGGGAGGTGTGAGGCGACACGAGGTGTGAGGCGCCAGGAGGTGTGAGGGGCGGGTGGTGTGAGGCGCCGGAGGTGTGAGGGGCGGCAGGTGTGAGGCGCCGCGAGATGTGAGGGGCGGCAGGTGTGAGGCGCCGCGAGGTGTGAGGGGCGGGAGGATGAGGCGCCGTGAGGTGTGAGGGGCGGGAGGTGTGTGGGGCGGGAGGTTTAGGCGCCGCGAGGTGTTAGGGGCCACGAGGTGTGAGCTGCCACGAGGTGTGAGGCGCCACCAGGTGTGAGGGGCAGGAGGTGTGAGGCGCCACGAGGTGTGAGGGGCGGGAGGTGTGAGGGGCGGGAGGTGTGAGGCGCCACGAGGTGTGAGGCGCCACGAGGTGTGAGGGGTGGGAGGTGTGAGGCGCCACGAGGTGTGAGGCGCCACGAGGTGTGAGGGGCGGGAGGTTGAGGCGCCATGAGGTGTGAGTCATCGCGAGGTGTGAGGGGCGGGAGGTGTGAGGCGCCCGGAGGTGTGAGCGGCGGCAGGTGTGAGGCGCCGTGAGATGTGAGGGGCGGCAGGTGTGAGGCGCCGCGAGGTGTGATGGGCGGGAGGATGAGGCGCCGTGAGGTGTGAGGGGCGGGAGGTGTGTGGGGCGGGAGGTTGAGGCGCCACGAGGTGTGAGGGGCGGGAGGTTGAGGCGCCGCGAGGGGTGAGGGGCCACGAGGTGTGAGGCGCCACCAGGTGTGAGGCGCCAGAGGTGTAGGCGCCACGAGGTGTGAGTCGCCACGAGGTGTGAGGGGCGGGAGGTTGAGTCGCCGCGAGGTGTGAGGCGCCACCAGGTGTGAGGCGCCACGAGGTGTGAGGGGCGGGAGGTGTGAGGGGCGGGAGGTGTGAGGGGCGGGAGGTGTGAGGCGCCACGAGGTGTGAGGCGCCACGAGGTGTGAGGGGCGGGAGGTTGAGGCGCCATGAGGTGTGAGTCGTCGCGAGGTGTGAGGGGCGGGAGGTGTGAGGCGCACGGAGTTGTGAGCGGCGGCAGGTGTGAGGCGCCGTGAGATGTGAGGGGCGGCAGGTGTGAGGCGCCGCGAGGCGTGATGGGCGGGAGGATGAGGCGCCGTGAGGTGTGAGGGGCGGGAGGTGTGTGGGGCGGGAGGTTGAGGCGCCATGAGGTGTGAGGGGCGGGAGGTTGAGGCGCCGCGAGGTGTGAGGGGCGGGAGGTGTGAGGGGCAGGAAGTGTGAGGCGCCACGAGGTGTGAGGGGTGGGAGGTGTGAGGCGCCGCGAGGTGTGAGGGGTGGCAGGTGTGAGGGGCGGGAGGTGTGAGGCGCCCAGAGGTGTGAGGGGCGGCAGGTGTGAGGCGCCTCGAGATGTGAGGGGCGGCAGCTGTGAGGCGCCGTGAGGTGTGAGGGGTGGGAGGTGTGAGGCGCCACGAGGTGTGAGGGGTGGGAGGTGTGAGGCGCCACGAGGTGTGAGTCGCCACAAGGTGTGAGGGCCGGGAGGTTGAGTCGCCGCGAGGTGTGAGGGGCGGGACGTGTGAGGCGCCACGACGTGTGAGGGGCGGGAGGTTGAGGCGCCGCGAGGTGTGAGGGGCGGGAGGTTGAGGCGCCGCAAGGTGTGAGGGGCCACGAGGTGTGAGGCGCCACCAGGTTTGAGGAGCCACGAGGTGTGAGGCGCCACGAGGTGTGAGGCGCCACCAGGTGTGAGGCGCCACGAGGTGTGAGGCACCACCAGGTGTGAGGGGCGGGATGTTGAGACGCCATGAGGTGTGAGGGGTGGGAGGTGTGAGGCGCCACGAGGTGTGAGTCACCACGAGGTGTGAGGGCCGGGAGGTTGAGTCGCCGCGAGGTGTGAGGGGCGGGACGTGTGAGGCGCCACGACGTGTGAGGGGAGGGAGGTTGAGGCGCCGCGAGGTGTGAGGGGCGGGAGGTGTGAGGGGCGGGAGGTGTGAGGCGCCACGAGGTGTGAGGGGTGGGAGGTGTGAGGCGCCACGAGGTGTGAGGCGCCACGAGGTGTGAGGGGTGGGAGGTGTGAGGCGCCGCGAGGTGTGAGGGGCGGCAGGTGTGAGGGGCGGGAGGTGTGAGGCGCCGCGAGGTGTGAGGGGCGGGAGGTGTGAGGGGCGGGAGGTTGAGGCGCCGCGAGGTGTGAGGGGCGGGAGGTGTGAGGTGCCGCGAGGTGTGAGGGGCGGGAGGTGTGAGGTGCCGCGAGATGTGAGGGGCGGGAGGTGTGAGGGGCTGGAGGTGTGGGGCGCCACGAGGTGTGAGGGCAGCTGGTATGAGACGCCATGAGGTGTGAGGGACGGGAGGTGTGAGGTGCCGCGAGGTGTGAGGGGCGGGAGGTTGAGGCGCCGCGAGGTGTGAGGGGCCACGAGGTGTGAGGAGCCACGAGGTGTGAGGCGCCACGAGGTGTGAGGCGCCACCAGGTGTGAGGGCCACGAGGTGTGAGGCGCCACGAGGTGTGAGGGGCGGGATGTTGACACGCCACGACGTGTTAGGGGCGGGAAGTGTGAGGGCAGGAGGTTGAGGCGCCACAAGGTGTGAGGGGCGGGAGGTTGAGGCGCCGCGAGGTGTGAGGGGCGGGAGGTTGAGGCGACGCGAGGTGTGAGGCGCGGGAGGTTGAGGCGCCGCGAGGTGTGAGGGGCGGGAGGTTGAGGCGCCGCGAGGTGTGAGGGGCGGGAGGTTGAGGCGACGCGAGGTGTGAGGGGCGGGAGGTGTGAGGTGCCGCGAAGTGTGAGGGGCGGGAGGTGTGAGGTGCCGCGAGATGTGAGGGGCGGGAGGTGTGGGGCGCCACGAGGTGTGAGGGCAGCTGGTATGAGACGCCATGAGGTGTGAGGGACGGGGTGTTTGAGGGCCCGCGAGGTGTGGGGGCGGTTTGGTGTGAGGCCCGCGAGGTGTGAGGGGCGG